>NC_059434.1:70838212-71138212 GCF_021028975.2 Sphaerodactylus townsendi
GGCTGAAAATGGCGTATTGAGAGGAGACTAGGCATTCTTCAAACAATAATGCGGGATTGCATGATAAATGATGCCAAGGTTCCATTCCATTTCTGGGGGAGAGGCTGTCTTAGCTGCCACACATGTAATAAACAGGTTGTGGAGTTCAAGTATCAATGAAACACCATTTTTCAGAATGTTTGGCAAAAGGCCTTCCCCCAAACACCTTAGAATATTTGGGAGCTTTGCATAACGCCCTCATTCCCAGACAGCAACGGAAAAAAGGACAAAAAAGAAATGGCAGAGACTGCGCTTTTGTAGGATATGCTAGAATACCAAAGGCTATAGATTTTCATTGGATCACATGGAAGAATTACTATCTCACGAAAGCCAACTTTGAAAAGCATACAGGTTGTGAACATGTGGATCAAACCCCTGAAGTGTTCTTACCACAAGTAAGCCATGACACAGTACCTAGTGACAGCACACAACCCCCACTCCCTGTCTAAGGTCACACATCTGCTCCGAGCCTTAAGCAACAACAGAACAGTGATAGTGATCAGGAAGGAAGCCAGGGAGAGGAGGGGGGGCTGAGCAAACTGGAGAAACAGCTACACCACGCAGGACTGAAAGAGCAAATAAAGGCATACCCACCAAAAAAGGTTTATGGTACAAGAAGTGAGAGTGTGCCACTTAGGGACAGAACCACAAGCAATTTCCATGATATGTTGAAATGTCCACCTGAGGAACAGGGAAAATGGAATCAGGCGATGGACAATGGGTTTGAATCCTTGGTGAACTTAAAAGTGTTTAACATTGTTGATAAACCTACTGGATAAGCCGATCATAGGTGCAAGATGGCATATTATATGCGTAAACCTACACCGAAGCGGGGACTTGTAAAATATAAAGCAAGATTAGTCGCGACAAGGCTTCTCTCAAACAAAAGTTTGAGAGTTATGATCAGACTTATGCACCCACTGCAAAGGCAGAATCCATGAGATTAGTGATTGCTCTGGCTGAGCAAAGAGACTTTAAAATGAGGCACTTTGATTTTGAAACATTTCTATTTTAAATGCAGATTTGCAAGAGACCATATACATGAAGCAAGCACCAGGTTATGAGCATGAACAAGTTGATAAAGTTTATAAGCTCAACAAAGTTTTGTACGGGCTGAAACAGTCAGCCAGATGTTGGAACAGGTGCATACACAAAGCATTATGCGTGAAATGAAATTTGACCAAAGTGTGTAATGAGTTCGCATATATGTACCAGAGGTACTTGTGATGACTGTATCACTTTGAGGATTTATGTTGATGATCACTGTAAGGTTGCAAACACAGACAACCAAACCCAACAACTTTACACTGAGTTGAGAAAACACTTTACGCTTGAAAGACTTGGGGTATCTAAAGCAATACCTGGGTATTCAAGTCAGTAAATCTGAAGAAGGGGATGTGTTTCTGACACAAAAACAAAAGATAGAGGGTGTCATACAAAAAAGCTGGTCTGCAAGATGCCAAAGTGGCACAAACCCCAATGGTGGCTGATTTTTGTAAGCAAGATAACAGCAAAGCATTTGAAAGGCAAGACCTATATCGTTCCTTAATTGGCAGCCTGCTGCACATTGCTAACTGGACAAGACCAGACATAGCTTTTGCTGTAGGTTTATTAAGTAGAACAGTTGCAAAACCTACTGGAGAGAAAGACTGGCAGGGGCTCAAAAAAGAGTAATTCGTTACTTCGAAGGGAACTGCTAACTCATGGTTTACACTTTTCTAACCAAAACAACAAGGACTTAGTGGTGTATGCGGACAGCTCATTTGCAGAGGACTCCAGGATGTAAGTCAGTGAGTGGTTATTATATGGCGGCATATGGCAGCCATCCGATTTGTTGGAGATCTCGGAAACAAACAACAGTTGCCACTTCAACTGCTGAGGCAGAGTATGCGGCTCTTAATGAGGCATGCAATGGAGCTACAATGGGTCATGCAGCTGTTGCTAAAAGACCTGGGTGAGAAATGTGAACAACCTATAACAGTTTTTGAAGACTCCACAGACATGTATAGCCATGGCAGAGAACTTAAAAAACCTTAAAAGTCGTACTTTCAAACATGTAGCTGTGAAATTCCAAAATGTAAAACAACTGATACAGTCAAATATGATTAAGTTGCAGTACTGTGAATCATCTGCAAACATAGCTCGACACATCTTAACAAAGCCGATTACCAATACAAAAAAACATAATGACTTGGTGTTTGGTTTTGGGTTTAGCAGGATGTACAATTTGGCAAGGACTCTGTACAAAGTGAGTGAAATAAGTAACTCTGTGTACTGACTATGCGTACTTAACTATGTGAATGAGAGTGTGTAAATAATGTGAATGACTTTTGTTTGTAATTATTTTGTTTGTAAATATTATGTAATGAGGCAAACATTCCAACCAGATATGAGAAGGGGTATGTCAGGATATTGAAAAATTGCAAGGTGGTCAAGTATGCTGGTCTAGGAAATGACTGGAATGTAACAGTCAGCAGAATTGTAAAGGTCGGAGCCTCTCTGTCTGGGTCTGCAGTGATTGGCATGTAACAGTCAGCAGAATTGTAAAGGTCGCAGCCTCTCTGTCTGGGTCTGCAGTGATTGGCATGTAACAGTCAGCAGAAGTGAAAAGGTCACAGGCCAGGATGATTAGATCATCTAGCTAATGATTTGCTGGACAAAACTATATAAGAAGACTGCATACCCAATTCAGTACCTCTCCTTCACCTTTAGGTTCGGGCTCAGATTGTTGTCAGAGTAGTGAGTGGATAGTTATTGTTATTTTTGTTCCTTTGAGAAAGAAAAGATAAAGTATTCCTGTTGGAACTAAATCCACTGTCTGAGTGTTTCTTTTTCTTATACTGCAAGCAGTTACCTCCTGTTCTAGCAAGGGTGAGTTGGCACCTAGTCCTTCCGCTGTGCACTAGGCCAACAGCATTTTCTCCTGACATTTCTCCTGCATCTGTGGCTGGCATATTCAGAGGATCAGGTAGATTCTAATCTGGGGAACTGGGTTTGTTTCCCCACTTCTCCACCTGAGTGGCAGAGGCTTATCTGGTGAACCAGGTGTGTTTCCACACTCCTACATTCCTGCTGGATGACCTTGGGTTAGTCACAGTTCTTTGGAGGTGTCTCAGCCCCACCTACCTCACAAGGAGTCTGTTGTGGGGAGAGGTGGGAAAGGAGCTTGCAAGCCACTTTGAGTCTCCTTACAGGAGAGAAAGGGAAGGTATAAATCCAAACTCTAAATTCAAAAAGCGGGGGATTGCTCCATTCATTTTCGGCAGCAGGATCATGTACTCAGCAGGCCTCCTTGCAGAGCTGCTGGGTAGAAAGTGCCATCAAGTTACAGCTGAGTTATGGCAATGCTATTGCCATATAGTTATGGCAATGTATTTTCAAGACAATAGACAATCAGAGGTGGTTTGCCACTGCCTGTTTCTGTATAGTGGCTGTGGACTTCTTCAATGGTTTCCCATCCAGGTAGTCACCACTGCTGACCCTTCATGGCTTCCAAGATTTGGCAAGATGAAGCTAGCCTGGGGCGTACATAGAAAGCCAGCAGAGGCTAGTTGTGAATAAAACCTGGGAGAGGAGGTGATGGAAGCCGGTTTTTCCCTCCTCCCTTTTCCTCCAGTTCATTCCCCCCCAGTCAGGTAAGGATTGATTTTACCGAGTCTTTTATAATATATGGATGGCCATTTTAATCTGTTGTAAGCCGCCCTGAGCCCGCCATGGGGAAGAGCCGACTAGAAATCAAATTGCAAACAAACAAATGTGTGTGTGTGTGTGTGTGTGTGTGAATGCTGTCAAGTCACAGCCATCTTATGACAACCCCAGTAAAGGGCTTTCAAGGAAATTCAGAAGCAGAGGTGATCTGCCATTGCCTTCCTCCTTCCTCTGCAGAGTCTTTCTTGGTGGTCTCCCTTTAGAGGGCCAACCCTGTTTAGTTTCCAAATAGATCTGACAGGACCTGGCTACGCCATGCTACCTGCTCTCCCAGAAGACACGGTGCCCGTCTTTCTAAAGGCAGCTTTTCTTCTGGGTTTAAAAAGTGGAGCATCCCAGCTCTCAACCGCCACCCTACCCAGGTGTGCTCGACCCCCCTGTGGCTTTAGGGAGGCAGTTCAATACTGCGTTGCGACAACTCTGGCTTTGGCTGCGAGCTGCCCTTTCAGAAGGTTTTGATGGCAACAGCTTATCGCACAAGTCTAAAAAGATCGCTTCTCTCCTATACGGAATTTGCTACAGAAGCTCCGTGTGGGGGCGGGGGCGATCCCTCCTCAATTCTGCCTCCCGTTTTTTGCAGCCATTATCGATCACACCGCCGCCCCTAATGAAGCAAAACGGCTGAACACCTCCTCCCCCCCCCCCCCCCCCCCCACAACTCCACGTGCACAGGACCTTTCTGCATTCTCACGCGCCTGCAAAATCCGTGGGTTAGGAAGAGGGCCGATGCCAACCTCCTTCCGAGCACCGCCCGGCTTCGCAGGGTGCCAGCGTGGCGGCTGGTAGCTCCCGCTTTCGGGAACGCGAGGCGGCCGCTCGACCCCTCCCCGGTTTACCGGGAAGTAAGCCTCGCGGCGGCTCCCCCCTCCGTCCAGTTTGGCACCAGGAGCCGCCGGGAGCGCGAAGCCAGTCCGGGAGTCCAGCTCGGGTTTTGCAGGCGCTCCTGGGCAGGCGGCTCGCCATTGGCTGGAGCCGGGGCCGGGGCTTCGCTGGTGGCCCACATTGCGGGGAGGGAAGAAGGGGCGGGGGGCCGGGCGCTGTGGGGCTGGCCGGCGCGCGGAGGGGCGTGTGCCTCGGCGGGGCGGGCGCGCAGCCACTCCGGCGCTCGCTGCCAGCCCGGGCGAGGATGGTGCTGGTGGTGCTGAGGCGGCGGCGCCTGCAGCAGCTGCGTCTTCCCCGCCCGCCCTCCGCCTCGGCCGGCTCCCGCGCGCTCCGACTTCTTCTTGGCCGCGCCAGGACATGACCAGTCCTCGCCGCCTCGCAGCAGCAGCAGCCGCCGCCGCCGCAGCCCGGACCGCACTTGGCGCCCCGAGCGCCCGTCCAGCCTGAGCAGGAGACCCAGCAGGAGCCCGCGCTGCATCGCCCGGTCAAGGGCGCCTGAGCAGCCGCCCAGCCAGCCAGCCGCGCCCGCTTTGCGCCTCTCTCTGCCTCTCATTCCGGGCACTTTCCCCTTCGGGCGCCAGCCACTCGGAGGCTCGCAGGACCCGGGCAGCGGCGGCGGCGGGGACCGGCGGGGGGCCGCCTTTCCCCGGCAGCCATGGGCCAAGGACTGGAAGGCGCCGCTGCCCGCTACGGACTGGGACTGGGATACTTACTGCCCATGGTCGTGCTGCCCGCCTTGGCCATCCTGAGCGCCAGCAGCCCTGGCACCGCCGCCCAAGGTAAGGCTAAGGCTATGCCCTGCGCCTCTCTCTCTCTCTCTCTCTCTCTCTCTCTCTCTATCTATCTATCTATCTATCTATCTATCTATCTATCTATCTATCTATCATCTGCCCAAGGGAGTCAGTCACATGTTTTCTGGCTCAGGGTGTCTTCTCCACTAATTCGCTTTTTGGCGTCTGTCGCTCTCGGTGGCTTCCTCCCTTGGTGGCCACCTGCCTCTCCTTCCAGTCCTGCCGGCTTCCTCGGAAGTAAGTCCCGCCCGAGTTCCACGGGGCTCAACTCCCGAGCGGAGCGCGCGCGAGCCGAGATGACGGGAGGGAAGGAGCGCCTCGAGTGGCTTAGGGACGGCGGCTCCCGGACGCGGGGGGTCCGCGTGTCGCCTCCCCGCATTGCCTCGTTCTCCTCCCGCATCCATCCGGCTTCGGGAACTTAAAGCAGGATGATCGATGCTTCCCCCCCGCCCCGCCCCCCCTCCCCACGCAGTCTTTCCTAGGAGCCTCTATCTTCGCAGCTATTTTAAGGGAAACCCGCGATCCTTCTCCGAGCTGCTCGGGGTCGGTGCCTCGCCGGCAAGTCGTGGAGAACCGGACCGCGGTCGCTGCTCAGTCTGCAACGGGAGCAGCCTCCGGTGCTTCAGCGGAGGCCAAAGGATGGGCAAGGAGTCTAAGGTGGACCCCTGGATCCCTTGCTCAGGGTATTGGGATATCTTCTCTCCTCCTAGCCCCGCAGGCACCTGGGGAAGCAAGAGTGGAGGGGCCATGGCCTGCTGCCTACTATCTCCACTTCTGGTCTCTGGCTATACCCTTGTTGCCATGCAGCTATTCGTCTCCCAAGATTCCCCCCCTTTCCAATTTCTTAAGCACCTTCACCTTTAAGATGTACAAGACCCACACCTTGAAAAGGTATAACTGGCCTTGTCTCACCTAACAGTCACTCACATCTATTATACTCCCTTCCTCCCTCCCCTTAGGAGAAAGTTGTTTTCTCCTAAAGTGCTCCAGTTCCCTCTATTCTGGCTTCAGAGTCTGAGGTCTGCCCGAAGACTCTGAGCAGAAAGACAAGCGGTTGCTTTTTACCCTGATTTGGTGGTCACTCTAGTGTAAGGTATACCACCCTCCACAGTAAGCGAGACACGTCATTCATGTGAGTATGTCAGGAGTGGCCCCAGACAAGAGGCAAACAGAGGTGGCCACTTTTGGCAGAGATTTTGGCAGCGCTTGACAGGGGAGTGGGGAAGAGAGCTGACCTGTGGGGTGCAGTCTGGTGGGGAGGTTGTCCACCCGGGTGTGCAAACCTTGAAATGAATCGGGACTAGGCAAGAATGCAGTAGTATTCTGGGAAAGGTTCTGTTCATTTCAGTTGAACTCGAACACCATATTGAATAACTGCAAGAGATGCCCCTTGGATTTTCTGCCTTGGACACCAACATGTCTTGAAATAGCCTGACTTTCAGAATTGTTGCCCAGTCAATCCCGTGGCTTTATGTAGATAGCGCTATCCAGAATCCACTTGATCCAGAGTGTTTACACTAAGCCCGGTATCACTCGCTTAAGTCACTGTGACGAAACTGACTTAATGGGTTTCATTTGAAGTCATTGACCCAAGGTAGGATACTTGCCAGTTTTAACGTCAGCTTTCCCAGGATAAACGATGCTTTGCAGATTTTGTGCGTTTAGAACAGTCTCTGGACAGATTGTTGAGTCTTTTCTCACTTTCGACTATTCCGTTTAAAAGCAGGAGGAGACTGACATTAAACTTCTGTCACAGCTTGTAATATGATGGATTTGTGGCAAGAGAATTAATACCACCGGGTACCAGTAGGAGGATGGCTTCTAGGGTTTAATTTGAGAAATCAAATGCGTTTTCTGGTTTGCCCAATAATATCTGGCTGTTCGGAGGAAATGGAAAGAGAGATTATTTTTTCCTGAACTTCTGTGAAATGAATAAATGAATGAACCAGCTCGTGTTGAGAGGCTGCAGATCTGGTCTCCTTGTCTTTTTATCTCGTCAGGTCTAAAATAAATAAAGGGGTTAATTGGGCGCACAAAGCAGACTCAATAAAGACAGTCAAATAGGAAGATAATCTGATTAGTACTGGCAAGGTGGGAAAATCAGGCGCAGCACCATGAGTGGAACGATTAGCTGACTTGCTAGATCTCTTTTGTTGATTAGCCAGCTTGGACAGGCTGATATGCCTGCGAGTTGATCCTCCTTCTCCTTTTTGCGTTGCTCAGCAGGAGCGGAGCTTTCTTGAACTGTTGTCTCTCTCCCACCTCCCCTCTTGCCTGCCTAAAACATGGTCTGCCCAAAGGAATTTGTCTGTGTATACAAAGTAATGCAGTTCCTGTTGAAATATACATTAATATGAACTCTTTTTTTTAACTGAGAGTAAATCTGTAACTATGTTCTTATTATAGCCTAAAGATAACTGTGAAATATCCCTCTCCGAATTATTTTTATGTCTGCCCATGTTGCTGTGTCCCTTGGAGAATGTTTTGCTACAGTCTTGCCTAGAAAGCAGTGCATCTCGGCTGTACTTGCCCAGACAACTTACTGCATTAGGAGACGTTTCCTTTGTGAGAGGTATTTGGCAACAGTCTCCATGAACTTTCCCCATTGCGTGTCAGAAAGCTTGGTAGTAAATGATGGAAAGAAGTTCCACTTATGTGTCTATGCTGCATAATAAAGATATTCAGATGAGAAAGCTATTTACATGGTTGCCATGGAAAGAAAGAAAAAGAAGAGAGTGTGCACCCAGAAATTAGTATTTATTCCATGTACAGTTGAGAAATAACAGCCCCGTGACCAGCAATGGATCCGCTGCCTTAACCCATCGCTATTCGTGTTTTGCATGGGGGTACTCTAGAGAGTCAGAGGCAACAAGAAATCATTATGACTTTGCAGACACTGCCTCTTTCAACTCCAGGGACCTTCTTAGAGTATTTTCTGCAAGAGCTCCTAAAATATTGAGTTTAGCACTTGAGCAAACTGTTTGCTTGTGGTGAACTTTTAAGGAACTTTTAACAACACTATACTTTACGCAATTGCTAAGTGTTCAAAAAGTTCTAGCAGTCTCACTACAAAATGTCTGAAGAGTTTCTGGGTTACAGAAGGTTGACTGTGTGTGCTGTTCATATCTGTGCTATACAGAGAAACTATTTCCTACTCTTTTGTCTCTTCTTATATTAACCCCCCTTCCTCCCCTCCAAAAAATGAAAGGAAAGGAAAGCCAGAAGAAGGTGCCAATCTTAGACCTTTTATCTGAAACAAAACCCTAGCATTACTTTACTATGCTCTGGTTTATAACTTCTTTTTAAATGACTAAAAGAGGAACTGAACATATGAAAATGGTGCCCTCTCTGAACTTTGCAGTTTGGTAGGCTGATTCACATTATTCAGTCAAACTTTAATGTGGTCTCACTGGAGGCACCAGATTCTTTGAAGGTCTTGAAGTCTTAGAGTCAGAAGCATTGTACTCTTACTTGTAGAGATTTGGAGTAGTAGCTGCTCCATCTACATATGGAAGCCATGGAAGCCATATTGCCCTGCCCCACCCCACCTCCCCAGGTTTGTGCTGCTGGAGGGATTTGGAAAAGCCTTGTTTCAGTTATGCACACCACAATAACTTTTACACATATAAGTGCGTGCAAAGATTCTGAATGATCACATACTGAAGAGATTGTTGTCAGTGAGTCTGGGGAGTAAGCTTGGAGGGTAGTGTACATTTATTGTGGGGAGGGGACTTGGTTCAAAAGCTTGGGAAATACCAGATATTGTAATAACTTTGTAACAGTCCTGGCCCTGGCAACAGTTGTCCTAACAGCAACAACCTTAGAGGTTATTTTTTATTTAGAATTCACATCTGGTTTATGGTGTGTTAATAAAGATGTTAATGCTCTTCATAAACAATAGAGTACGTGGGCTTTTTACACACTGAAATGGCCACAGCTATAGTTAGGATTGTCTGAGAATCTTCTGGAATGGAAGTTAGTAAAAGGTTGTAGGGTGTTTGTTTTTAAATCAGAACTGATGGCATCAATAAGTTCTCTTGGTAGGGACAAATCTCTGTTGTCTTTAGATGGGGGACATCAATATTCATTTGTGTAAAACCTGTTTCCATTTCTGAATTGTATGTGGTACTTCCTGTCTTTGCTCATTACAATTATATAAGGATCGTGAGCCATATAAGGGCATTTTGAACTTAACTTGTGCTGTATGAATGGACGAGAGAAGAATCAAGCTTGTCACATCTGGAGGAACTAGAACATGCTTTGAAAGTATGATAGTTACCTGCTAAATGTATGGGAATATACACTGTTGCAGAAAGAAAGAAAGGACATAGGTCATTTCTTCAGGGGATGATGGTGCGTTTATTTCCATGTTTTAGTCTATCTGTACTACTTATATGATACATGTTAAAAGCAGATAGTATCCTCTGGGATAATCGGAACAAAAATTAAACATTTTGGTAACACTTTTAGCCCTGTGTTAATTTTTTTGTAATTTTTTTGTCACAAATATGATAGTTTTCTCAAGCAATCTTAGTTGCCAGTTAGGATTGGTAGAGGCTTTCCCCTCGTACTGTTAGTTAGATTTCCCTTATACTGTCAGTATTTTATTTAATATCCATCAAAGCTACAATGCAGGACACAAACCTTTCTTGTGTGCTGGATGTCCATACCACATATTGGTCGTTCTGTTTACAGTAGGGTCTGTGTGGACCTGTCTGGATCTTCTGCAGGGTGTATGTGGATGTTTCATGCACAAGACAAAGACTTGCCAATTTGATCAGAATTTTCTCCTTTCTCCCAAGTAGTCATTGTTCTTGGATTTGATGTTCTACTTTTTAAAAAAAGAATTACAGGTCATGATTGATGCTGAGCATGGATTCTGTGATCTTTTGTGTTGTCCTTATAGAAAATACTAGACATACATATCCAGAGGACTCAGAGTTCAAATCTGTTTTAGCTTTTGTGGAATCCAAACCCAATCAAATAAATATTTTAAGTGAAAATGTCTCCTAGTTTCCAACAGAGTCTTTCTTTTGTCTTTTCTTTTTTTAAAACAAGAAAAGAAAACCATCCTGGAATGGTTTCAATTTTATTTGCTTCTAATAACATGGTTTCATAATTATCAAGGATTTTGCCCTGTTTCTTCTCTTGAGCTTTTGAAGTAGGACATGAATGCCTTGGGCATTTCTGGAGTCCTTTCTCTTTCCACTACCTCTTGGAAAATAAAATTACTAATTGAGTAATTGATGGAATTTTTTTAGACCTGTCTCAAGAGAAATGTGCTGCTACACACAAGAATAAACCATTCAAAATAAAACACTCAAAGGTAGCTTTATAATTAACCAGGATGATAATTATAATTTTCTATTGTATTGCTAATTTTTATTTTAATATTTTAAAATGTGTGCATATGTGATTCTTCTGCCAGCGGTCCAGATTTCTTATCATATTTCTAATGAGAATTGGTTAGATGTGAACCAGAGTCCCTAGGTTGTTAGCTTTTATGAGCCTATCCTGAGTAAAAAGTAAATAATGCAGCCTTTAAAAAAAACTTCCTGTTATTTCTTTAAAGTGTTTATATCCTTCCCTTCATTGTAAAGTACAGATGACATAAAAACTAAAAGCATACTTTGTAACCCAAAAATACTTTGTAACCAAAAATAATAATTCAGCTAATACTTTGCTCACAGAATAAACAAGCATTTTCTTAACAGAAATGGCACACTTATATAAACACTTTAAAGAATATTGAACTCAATTAGATTGAACTGTTCTAACTTCATATAAGATTGCACCCAGGTGACAATTACAGACAGCTATATCATGGGTATGGAAGAAGTATCTACTACTGAGGCAGAGGCAGTAGATAAGTTCTTAACTACAGTCAATCTCCTAGCAAAACAGGCAAGGCACTTTTCCATTTTCCACTAGTTTTTCTGTACCACCCATGGATGGACTTCAGTAAAAAGTTTCAAAACAAATTTAAGATAGTGGGCATTTCATTCCTTGATCACTGCAGTGGTTTAAGATTGTGACGTTTACTTGCCAGTGATAAGTATGTTTCTAGGCTTTCTTCAGGACTGGAAATACCACAGGAAAGCTTTGGGTGACACTTTCAAGAAGCTGAAACTGGACCATAGCCAAGGACCACTGGATGACAGACATACGGGAGCATCTCCCTAAATAGTCCTATCTTTCATGCTGAACTTTTTCTTAAAGTTTCTTAGGTCTCTACATCTCCATCTAGGGCCTACTCACAGAATTTCAAGCTATTGTATTAGAATGAATTAATATGCTAATCCCTCCCTAATAGGAGGGGTTGAGAAAAGCGAAGGAAGGCATTATACTACTTCTCAAAAAAATAGAAACATCATTACAAGGAGATTGGTAAAAGAGATGACTGTAGTAAATTCTTTGCTTCCCTGAATGTACATTGTGCTGCCCTTCTAATAACAACAACAAAATCCTGGATAGCATCTTTGCATATATCTGCTGTTTACCCATCCAAAGCTGATATGATTTGTTTGTTCTTTGGAAAAAAGACCTAGGGGCTCCTTCTCAGAACAGCGACTTGAAATCTCAAGGCAATTACTTAACCTGATGCATTCTACTTAGACTTCCATATATACCTACTGCAGATGTAAATACAAGGCGCTCTATTTTAACTAAAGACCTTTTGTGTTAAGCACGAACTGTGATTAATTATCATGCTGAGTTTGTGTGTGCGTGTGCATTCAACTCTTCAAAGCCACATAATTATGAACACTGTTGTCCACAGATACATGTATCACTGTGCTTAGACACGTGTGGAAGTATCACCATTTGTGCCACTGTTCAGTGTTATACCATCCTCCCCCTCCTACTCATGGCATGACCAATTCTCACCTTGAGCCTTGCAATGGTGGAGACTTCGCAGCCCTTTCTGATGATCTGTGCTAGTCAGTCTAGATCCGTGGTGGCGAACCTTTGGCACTCCAGATGTTATGGACTACAATTCCCAACAGCCCCTGTCAGCATGGCCAATTGGCCATGCTGGCAGGGGCTGATGGGAACTGTAGTCCACAACATCTAGAGTGCCAAAGGTTCGCCACCACTGGTCTAGATGATGGCAGTGCTGATTACTGTCCCTAATGAACCAAGAAAACACAAGTTGAATTTGCATGAACTACCAGAGTAATCCCAACTATCAGGAACAAACAGATCCTCATGCCCATGACTACTGAGAACTTCCTTTGCTTTGATATACCATCTGAGCATTTAGCTCACTAGGAACTTACTGAATGTTTCTGTTTTAAGCCTTTCATCATGCATTTGGAAGCTTTCCACTGGCTTTGCGTACTGTGACCACTCTTCTTTAGAGGGAAGCATTCAGGTACCTTGGTGACACACACAGTAATGACAGATTTATAGACTGAGAATGAGGGTGAAAAAGCTGGGCTTGGAAGTATAGGCCAAAGGTTATACATATTACACTGATTTGGTTTCATTTATTCCATGTGTTTGGGTGGAGGGGCCATATTGTTAAACTTTTTTAAAAATCCAGAAGAGCCTATAATTAAATTAAAGTGATAATTCCAAAAGTGGGGAATAAAAGGATCCATATGTGCAGATATTTACCCCAACACACTGTATTAGCCACAGCAGCAGTTTGAAAATGCTTGATGCGGAAAAACTGAAATGTAATATGTGAATACGCTAACCTTCTGGGGATACTCTTTTTAATTAAGCACCTAAGTGCATCCTGTTGCAAAAAAAGGGAAGAGGTTGGAGAAACAAGGACCTAATTATCTTGATGCATCAGTGAGCCAGTTCTGTTTGATATGTTCAGATGTAACTATTTGTATTAGTAAAAGAAGTGCTGAGTAGAATTTCTCTGCAAATCAGTTTATGACATTTTCCCCCTCCTGTTCAGAGTTCCTGAACACTTGATAGATTAAGCAAGATTAATAATTTGGTGCAGAATTGGATGGCTCGTACTTCCATTTTATTATGCTGATTTTTCCTGCAATGTAATCAGAGTTGCCCACTGGGGCTCTTTGCCGTGTAAACTGCAAATTCGAGCAAACCATCATAAAAATGCTGCTTGTTGGTGGCTCCCCTAGTAACCTGTCACTAATGGTAGAAAAGAGTAACCACTAATGCCAGCCTACAACAGTAAACCCCCCCACCCCCCATATAATGGGACTACTGGAATTGTTTACTGTTGTTGGGATAATTAGGGTTGTTATTGCATTATAGCGTTATGTACTGTATTATGTTATGATGTATTATATTTTGATGCTGTTCACTGCCCTGAGTCCTTCGGGGGAGGGTGGTATACAAATTCAAATAAAATCAAATTGAGTAGTTTTAAGTGCAGGTTGTTTTCTGGTGTTTTTGCATTTATGTGTATATGCGCTTAGATCACAGCTGTCTTCTAGTGCACCGTTCACATTTTCAAGGCAAGAGGGGTCCAGAGGTGGCTTGCCAGTGCCTGTCTCTGTGTGGGATGAGAGAAAAAGAATAGTTTGGGTTCCTAAGCCTCCTTTCTCTCCTGTAAAGAGACCCAAGGTCGCTTACAAGCTCCTTTCCCCTCCTCTCCCCATTACAGCACCTTGTGAAGTAGATGGGGCTGAGAGAGTTCACAGAGAACTGTGACTAGCCCAAGGTCACCCAGCAGGAATGTAGGAGTAGGGAAAATAAATCTGATTCACCAGGTAAGAGTCCATCTGATTCACCAGGTAAGAGTCATGTGGAGGAGTGAGGAATCAAAACTGGTTCTTCAGATTAAAATTCACCTGCTTTATCCTGGCGTTCTGAGTTCTGAAAGCGTTATGATTGGCCCACGGTCACCCAATAGGCTTTATGGAGGACTGGGGAATTGAACCTGGTACTCCAGATTAGAACCCACATGCTCTTAACCAGTATTCCATGCTGGCTTCCTTTGTGTGTTTATTCTTATTCTTGGATGTAAAATAGATTTAATCAGCTGATCAATAAAATTCATGTTTCTTTCTTTCTTTGCGCTTGGTTACATGGCAAGTCACAACTTGATGTGTTGTTCCTTAGAATAAGGCAGCCAGCCTCTGCAATGGGAAACATTAACTTGTTAAAATCTTTTATTTAATTTTAGCTTTGGTTGAGGGGAGGGGGTGTTAGAAATTGACAGCAATGCTAAAACTGGCTGTATTCCAAAAGGCAGACAGTTGGTTCTGCTGTCTGTTTACAGGAGAAAAAAAAGTCAACTTGAATTGTTGCAGTGACATCAGGAATTTTCAAACGAGTAGATACTTTTGTTGACCTATTTTTAGTTATTTAAAATATGTATTAGCATCCTCTATCCCTTGCAGAACTCAAGGTGGCTTACAATATACTGTGGCATATGAGACAAATATTCTACAATTAGATAATATTTTTGTGCTAGTTATAGGTATGTTGCATCTCATCCTGGCATATTGGGATAAAAATCAAAATAAAGTAAAATAAAGTAAAGACAGTGTGTGACAGAAATCATTTGCTGCCCAGTTCTAACAACATTTTTGGAAACGGGCCTTGTTGTCTGCATTAAATCTAACTTCCAAATTCTTGTGAAATGGCAGTGGTTTACTAGTCTTGTGGAAGAATTAAGAGTGTAGATCAGTGTTTCCCAACCTTTTCGACGTCGTGGTACCCTTGACCTCGCTCTTCATATCTCAAGGTACCCTTGAGGTTCACTTGAATTTTTTTTTGCATTTTAAGGGTTTTTTTCCCCTTTTTTGGCCTGTAGGTGGGGGGAGTGGCAAGCAGGGGGAGGGGAGGGGAGGGAAAGCAGCATTGACAACCGCGTTGTTTGTTTGCCTACATTTGGCATGGATTTGGGGGGATTTAAAGGGAAAAGCTCCCTTTAAATCTACCCCCCAATCCACACCGCATTTAGGCAAATAAAACAATGCTGTTTTAAATGTTGTTTAAAGGAAGTCCAAACCCCCTCCCCCCGCCCTTTCAAAATCCATTTGATTCCGGTGGGGGGGGGCAGGCGGTAGCATTGTCCGGGTACCCCTTGGACGTGCTCATGGTACCCCAGGGTACCACGGAACCCTGGTTGAGAATCACTGGGGTAGATGATAACAAACCTGGCACATGGCAGAAATAGATTTTAATGCTTAAAAAAGGAAGCACCTCTCTCTTTTAATTTTTTAATTGCTGTACATGCAACTATTCAAGAATATGTTTTTCTGAAGCTCACTGAATAGCTTACATTTGCCCATGACTGTAGCTGTGTTCTTGGTTGAATTGCCCCCAGTTCTTATGAAGATTCAAATATGAATAGGCTCGATCCCAGATAAGCATTTCTACTTCGCTTAAAAGTATAAAAAATACAGTTGCAGTGTAATCCTAAACAGGTTTACTTTGAATCCCACTCAGCTCTGTTCAGCATAGTTTGTGCCCTTAGGCTGGTTAGAATGTTATATAACATTGCAACCCCCTACCCCATGCAAATAAATTGATAGTGAAACTTCATTATTGCTGAACCCAGATTAGTTTCCAAAGTCTAAATTTGCATGCCGATCTTTGTGAGAACTTAGGGTTTGTAGGATAAACTTTATCCCTCCAATCAATTTAAAGTGTTTCACTGTCTGTCTAGTATGCAGTTCTTAGCCACCCAGTGGAGACGTTCAAGTTTAGCAGGCAAATTCCTTGACATCAGTCGTGATAAAACAGCTGCATTGCCTTGCCATTTTCATTAGCCACTTCTTTCCTTAAGACTGTGCTTTTGGTGATAAAACAGTATGAGCTTTTAAAGGCCAAGTCAGGGATCAAATGTGAGAAATAAAAGAGACAGGCAGGCCTTTCTTTCCTAGTACCCTCCGTGTACTCTCAGACGGAAGCATAGTTCAGGACTAACTGCTTTCAAGGACTCGGAAAGAACACTAATGCAGTAAGTGATTTATTGCAAGTTCTCCATGGAGCCCCAGTCTCAAGATCAGACCTCTCTTGAGCTCATTCTATCATAATATTGTTGAACAGGCAATCTCAAGGAAACAACATTAAGCCTCTGGGATGCAAATTTTTATCTAAGCAATGACTTAATTTGCAACATTTTGCAATTAATATGTTGAACGTGTAAGAGGAGAATGAGTTGGAAATGGAAACAAATTTAAGCAGGGAAGCGTCAGATCCATTCCAACTTACTTCTTTGATGACCTTCTGGTTCTGCAGATGTTTCATTTTGATGTGACATCTTTAATTTCAGGCATTTATATACAGTGGTTTAATATTTTTTCTCAAGTAGCTTTCTATAAGTTTTGCTGTGTATTTTTTCACTGTACAATATTAAATAAAACAAGGAAAATGTAGACGATGGTCAATGCTTTCCTAAATGTGTTTATTCAGAAGTTCCATTCAGTTCAACGGGGCATTCCCTACTGAGACTGTTTAGGATTATAGCCAGCACAAGCAATTCCTAGTCTTGTTGAAACTCTTCGCACTTCCTTAGAATTTGCTGGATGCCTGGATGTAATTTCTCAGCCTCTGAATTTTCCTTGACATTTCATTGTTAGCAAAACTTACAACCTCCAGCCACCTTTAGCTCTCCTTCTCACAACAGAAGCAATTTAAGATGATGCTAACTCTGAGCAACATATTCAGCAATAAGACCCATGGTTTCCTCAAGAAATGTGGTTTTCTTTAGCTGTTATGATGGTCCACTTCCAGGGCATGAGGGATCATTTTACGCTGAATACTGTTGTCTTTCCCTGATTTGGATGGCCCAGGCTAGCCCAATTGCATTAGAGCTCCAAAGTTAATCAGGCTTAGCTCTTGTTAATATTTGGATGGGAGACCGCCAAGGAATATCAAAGTCACTATGCAGAGGAAAGCAAACCACATCTGGTTGTCTCCTACCTAGAAAACCCAACAGTATCACCAGAGGTTAGCTGCATATTCACAGCACTTTCCACCCCAACATTGTTTGTATAGTTTATTTTAATAGTGGACAGGTCTTTGAGAGGTAGGGCATAACTTTCATAAATAAATTATAAGTAACATAAAAGTGGACTTTACCACCCCAACATTAGGAACAGGACATGGAATGAATGCTGATGGTTTTGTAGGTTGCATCAGGACACAGTATACCACCCAATCCAGTGGAAGTGGCCAAAGGAAGTTGTGGAGGTGGTGGGGCCCCATGCCTGTGGATTTGCCCTCCCCGGGGCACGTATTCCAGCATTAGGCAAATCCACCCTCCACAATGGGTCTGCACTGTGTTAGCACTCCTGTGACCTCGCTGGCTCTGCCAACATAGCGGGGCCATTCTAGAGGTGTGACCAGGCATGAAGCCGACCTTAGTCAGCTTCCATCCTGACTTTGCCTTCTGGGATACCAGTACCCAGGGCGTGGACTTATGTCACCCTTTTGGGTGGCATAAGTCCATTGAGCCCAATGGAGGGCTTTTAGTGGTGGGTGTTTTTTTAAATGCCTCCCTGTGTTGCTAAAAAGCCCTCTGGGCTCTGAATTGGGCTGCCCAACTATTTTACCTGTTAAGTGTCTGGGGGAGGGGGGATAAGAAAGGGTTGAATGTTGAGTTTGTGACTGGAAATATAGGAGAGCCAATTATTTTGCTCACCTCTGCCAGTTCATAGTGCAGTTGGTATGCAAACATAAGCCTTTATGGCTGTGTTGGTTTCCTAAGAGGCGCCTTCCTCTTTGACAGATCTGTAGTGCAGATTGGTTAAAAGAAAGAAGCCTACTCTTAAAACACATCCATCTCTTTTATGCCACTGAACTTTTTCAGTACTCATTCATGCCTTATCTGTCCTCATAGATGTCTGGTGGAAAAGGTAATTATTTAAACCCTAAGGACAAAGCTATATTTCATTATTCAGAAACTGGGGCCTGCATAATGAATCCAATTTGCTAAAATTATGTCAGGAACGTTAGCCCAGATTTTAATCTTGCTATATAACTTTGCTCTGTGCGGAATATTTATATAATCCTCATTCGAACATGGACAAGTGCCCCTTCTCTGCAATTATTCTTTTAACAAGAGTTTTGTACGTCATTCTGCGAACACCTGTCCTGTGAATTGCCTTTTCAGTGGCTGACAGCAGTGATTTTATCACCTTACAGCCTTGTGGATATAGTAGTAGAAATACCTGTTTCATGCACATATTTCATACCCAAATCTATACCTAAATCTTTCACATTTATTAATGGTATACTATAAAACTAGGTTTGTCAAACTTCAGCTATTGCCTGGAGATCTCCCAGAATTACAACCCATCTTCAAATGACAGAGATCAATTGCCTAGCAAAAAGTTTCATTTTCAGAGGGTAGACCCGGCCTATGGCAAGGATCCTCAACAAGGTGCCTTCAAGTGCCATAGTTCTTGCTAACACCTTTTCTAATGCCCATCAGGTGTTTCAGGAAGTGGGTGGGGTCAGGTAGGACTTTTGCCCAGCAAGGGCTTTGGTTGACTACTAGAGATTTGATTAGCTGGAAAGATTTAAAAAAATGTTTCTTTGGCACCAGCTGCTACCACAGCATAAGGATCTGCACTGTGTTACTGGAGTTAAGCTGGTCAATCACTTTGTATCTGGTTCTTCCTCCTGCAGCAGCCATTTTGTGGCAGCCATTTTGTTCCTGTGCCCACCGTGCAGTGTCAGAATTCTAAATGCGCTCGCAGGCTCAAAAAGGCCAGGGACCCCCTGGATTCATCATTTAATATTGTGTTATTGTAACCCTCTAGATTTTTCTCCTGAGAAATGAAAATCTAGAGATGCATGACTACAGTAGCATCCAGCCATGAGTGAATCGTGCCTACATGGTTGCATTTGCATGTCACATCACTGTTTTACACAGGCCATAAACCTGACTTGTTGCTAAGCTGCGCCCCCTCCTATCATCTTCCAACTTACCTTTCACACAGAGTACAATTGAAAACATTCATTCATTACTCAGCAACATACTGTAATTAAGTGTACACCTGTGTTGTACCTTTTTTCTCTCATGCATTTATTCATGGGCATTTAGGGACCTATTTGATTTGACTGAGATTCTACATTGATATACAGAAAGCAATAGTATAGTTTATAGCATTACCATTAACACGGGATAGCAGCTCACTTTTTGTGTTACATATTCTTAAATGACTTAACTGCTTTTCATTTGTCTGATGTTCTAAAAGCCCTCATAATAAATCTTAACACACTTCTGCATACTGAATACCAGATCAATGAAGCCTTCTGACTGTTCTTTGTTTTTGTTAAATTGTTCATTTATTTACTTCACTTCAAAGCAAGTCTGTAGTATGAAGTCTCCAGGGAGAAAAAGGGTCTTAAATTTGCATTTATAAGAAGTTACAGGATGTAAACTGATTTCAAATGAGAGTGATAAGCCACAAATGTCTTATCTGGTAGATCGCAGAGACTGGCTACGTCTTAGTAATTTGCCTTAATTGTAGAAGGATTTTTCCCCATAGAGACAACATTCTTAAACATTAGTTAAAGTACAATTTAACGTTCTCTCTGGAAATGTCCTTCTGTATGTATAACGTTACTTTCTTGACTGAACTGATGTGAAGTCCCATAAAAGACTGCCATTAGTTAACATTTGTTCCCGAGCTAGCACTAAAGACAAGGTCTTTTTGGTTGTCACCTTGATTAGGGAATCCCATCACCCATAGTCAGAGGTGTAGCTCCAAGGGGGCGGGGAGTGTGTGTGTGTGTGATGCACCGGGCACGTGCCCCTGTGGGGGCGTGGCAAGGGCATTCTGGGGGCGTAGTGCGGGCATGTTGGGGGTATTCCGGGATGGGGGCGTTCCGGGGCGGGGTGGGGGTGGAGGATGCACTGGTATACCAGGCACTTTCTCCCCTTGCTATGCCTCTGCCCATAGTGATTTGCATGGACCAGTGTTGTTGAAATTTAGGTGCTATGTGAATTTTATTTTTATTCTCCTAACCTTTGTGGACCTGTAAGTAAGATTGCTGAGTATCCTAAAATATTTGGAATTATTCTGTAATCCCTTAGTGCTGTTCTCGGGTTTTACTCTTGATGTTGTTACTAATAATAAGGTTCCCTGTTTTTTGTATTTTAACTTTTTATTTTGGATTGTATGGAAGATGCATTGTGGTCTCTTCAGCTAACAGTGGAGGAGGTTTTTTTTGCTGGTAGTTTATGCTCTTGTGCAAATGGAAGGCTCTGCCATCAGTGGCACTGAGCCATGGGAACCAACCTATGGAATATGGGATAGAACTTTTTTTAATGAATAAAAATAAATGCCTTTTTAAAAAATTGGGTCAGTGTTGTGCCAGATACACAAGATGCATGTCATCATTGTAGGTTGGACTGAGGTTAATGAGTTGGTTTTAGAAGTAACAGTGATTCCCTAGTCTTTACATTTGCTTTGCATTCAGTGACAGTCATTAAATCACAGGAAGGAATCTTGGGGGGGGGGGGAGAGACAAAAAGAAAAGGAACACTTGAGGAGGAGTGGTTTTTTTTAAAAAAAAATACAAATGGCCTATTCTTGCTAATAGCCACTCACTTCATATAACCCCACTGACATTAAAAGTCCATTAGCTAATCCCAGTTTAAACAACAGCTGATGCTATGTAAGCTAAATGTACATTGGAATTTTTCACGTAGAGCACAAATGGGACATCTGCAATTTTTCTAAGGCAGTGCACATTGTAGAAAATCGAATATCATCCAATAATACTACATCTATAATAGGGAAGTACCTGCAACTGGGCCAAACTAATGCTAATAAGAAGCAGAAATGAGCACAGATGCAACAGCAAAGAATTGCAAGTTACTGAAAGTTTTTCTAAATTGCATGAAGGAACATCATAAGAAACTCTCCAGAATCCCTAAGGGCTTCATTATGTTATGCTTTGGGGTATCATAAGCCATGAAGTTTTTTTTTTCAATAGAGTTTATATAAGTGGTTTCAGGAATGAATCTATTTATGTTGGGCTTGATTATTTGCATAGTGTTATTAAGTTCAGTTGCACTTTACAGTGGAAGCAGAAAGGGCAACTGCCCCAAAGACTCTACAGATATAAAGGGAGAAAAATAGAGGGAGAAAAGAGGCAGAAATAAGGATATTGTTATGCTGTAGATATCAATGTGGTTGGGGGTAAAGGACAGGAATAGAGGAAATAGCAATCAAGGGTACGTTGTGGAGGAGATAAAAAAGGGCATAAAGCCAAATAACCTAGGAAACATAAAGGGACTAAACTCTCCCATGGAATCACTATGAGGGAAGTTAATGGGCCCTAAAGGCAACTTAAAAGTAGACAAATCCTTGAGGGTGTTCTTAAGCTGGAAAAGAAAATATGAAGAGGCTAAAGTGGAAAATGGTATAATAATGGATTGCTCTCATTGTCTGGGTTAATGTGTTCTCTTGCTACAGAGATGAGGTTTCTGGATATCTTAAATTAGTTTGCATGGGAAGAGTTGGTTACTGAATCTGGATTTGATTCAGAGCAGAGCTCAAGACATGGTGCGAAAAGTAGATGATGCATCAATTTGTAACAACAATGCTGTTAAGTTCAATATTTACGTCAATGGAATATTATCATAAAACTCCATCCCAATCCCATTTGATTTAAAAGAGGGAACTTTACAAAAATGAGTAGACAACTCAGAGAGAAGCTCAAAGGGAGAGTCAGGAGTCAACTCCCTTCAGGGTATT
This sequence comes from Sphaerodactylus townsendi, assembly GCF_021028975.2. Classification (NCBI taxonomy): domain Eukaryota; kingdom Metazoa; phylum Chordata; class Lepidosauria; order Squamata; family Sphaerodactylidae; genus Sphaerodactylus; species Sphaerodactylus townsendi. The sequence continues at coordinate 70,860,288 of NC_059434.1, forward strand.
GGGATGCTATCTAAAACTACATTAAATAAATCAGAAAACATGCCTCAGGTTAGGAAAGGTACCACAAAGTCTAACAGGATGTTGACATGGTTAATGACCCAAATTAAGGAAGCCGTAAAAGGCAAAACTCTTCCTGTAAAAAGTGGAAGAGTTTTTCCCTGCAAGGGAGCACATATTCTGGCCAAACAAATATAAATTGATAGTATGCAGAAAAGGAATTTGAAAGCATTTGAGGAGTGGATTGCTAAAAACATTATAAACAATAAGCAGCTCTTCAAATATATCAGTGGCAGGAAATAGGCTAGGGAGGCAAAACAGCAAAGGGATTTCTTAAGGAAGATGAGAAGTGGGCCAGTGAGCTTTTGTGACATTTTTCAGCATTGCAAATATGAGGCATGTACCCTCAAGCAAAATCATTGTTTTCAGAAAGGGTCCAAAAATACTGACTCAACCTGTGGAGATGAGAGATAAGAAGGAATGTTTGGCTTAATACCTCACTTTTCTCATTTCTGATGGTTGCATAGTTGTCTTTCTAGGGGCTGAAGTAAGCATGTTATGCTGCTTGTCTGTCTTGCAATAGCTGAACATCCTGGATAAGCAAAGCATTTATTGAGGGCTATGTTTCAGATGTGTGCAGTTTCTGACTTTTGACTTCTAAAATGTTACTTTCAGAAACTGCCCTGGTTTCAGAATTTTTTATTTCAAAATATGCTGACCCTGTTCCATTTACTATCTCATAGGTTGGCCATTCTTGGCTAGTGTTACTCATACAACATCTAGGTTGGATGGGGGTGGCAAACTCACTGAAGTCGATGGAAGGATTGCTTACACAATGGAAAATGTTTTCAAATATACTGTTTTAGAAAATTCCTAATTGTAGCCACATATAAGGGTACATATCTCTTTTTAAGTATATCAGTTAGTGAGAATCTTAAATTCATAACAAGCAAGAAACCATAACATACCCAAGTGGGATTTTGTGAAAACCACATCAAACTGACACGTTATTAAGCAATTAATATCCAGGCCCAATAAAACAGCTTCCAAATGTGCATGGAGAAATATATTTCAAAAACATTTGTCATGTAAATGAAACACAGATACTGAAAATTGTAAATATCAACATGGTGAAAAGAAATGTATTCTTTGCAAATCCCTCTCATTCGTCTTGAAAACCAGACAGCAAACCATAAGCTCTTAACCCTGAGATCAGAAGCCTCCAAAGTACAAACAGCTTAATGCCCAAATGCTATTGGCATCCAACCCCATTTTGGCGAGTTGTTATTTTAAAGTGTCTTGTGAAAGTTATTATTGTGCTGCTGCTGTAATGCCATTCTGATGACGGACAGGTTTGTTTTGTAAACTAATGTGGGATTGGAATGGGATTGGAATGGAACAGTAATTAATCACTTCACTGTCACACTCATAACTACTGTGAAGTATTTCTACGACCTCCTTCTCCTCCGCCTTCTATTATCAGTCCATTAGCAAAACCCCAAACAAGTATCAACAAATCTAAAGCTTTCCTAAGTGTATGATCAGTGCAGACATAACCTTTATCTACACTACACTCTGTGCTCATCTAAGTGCTTTACAGCATGAACTTCATTGTTTTACATACCCTTTAACTCTTCAATATTTTCAACTAAATCCCTCCTTTTTCTACCCCACATCCAAGTAGTTTAATTCGTACCCAGGATAATGGCACCAATTTCTTCTTCTTTAATAGTAGATGAATCTTCTTAGTACTGTTAACTGTAAGTATTATAGTAAGTCTGGTTTAACATGTCTGGTTTGGCATTACTACAGTAACATGGCCGTTGAGCCAACACACTCTCAGCCGCAGTCCTGTCAGGTATTTGGATGAGAGACGTCTGAGGAATAGCATGGGTGTAATGAGGTGGCAGGCAATAGCAAACCACCTCTGAACATGTCTTGCCTTGAAAACCCTATGGAATTGCCCTAAGTCAGTTGTGGCTTGATGGCAAAACATGTATACAGTAACATGGAATCCTTTCTTTCCCATCCGAAGCACTTATTTTGTTTTCCCTACAACACCCTGTTAGGATCAAGCCACTTATTGAATACCATTCCTCCCCCCCCCCAAGAAACTAAAAACCAACGTTGATGCTAATAGAGATATGTGATTTTTTTTGTTCTTCATTTTTTTTTGTTAATTGTTTCCTTGCTGGCCATTTTCTGTTTGGAGGGGAGCAGGAGGTAATCTACTTCTCCCGTGCTTCTTGTCCTCAATGGAGGGGATAAAGTAGATTAGGTTTTGGGTTTTGATCAGGAAATCGACCCAAAGAAGAAGTGCAAAGGATATCTTCCCCTGCCAATAGCCAGATTCGTTGAAGCTATTTTCCATTCTTTTTTTTAACAAAGAAAGGACAGGAGAAAGTAACTATCATCTCTATTCAATATCTAATTTGCTTCATTCATGTGAACCCATGGCTGTTTCTGCACAGCCAAGGGAGAGAGCCTGCATCGGCATTAATCACGCCGATGCAGGCTCTGGGGCCGTTCACACAAAAGGCCCCGTGGAATGCGCAGTTGTTGGAGCAAGCTCAAGGACACCCAGCAGGCTTCATGTGGAGGAGTGGGGGGGTCACAGTTGGTTCTCCAGGTTACAGTCCATTGCTACACCATCTTGGCTCTCTCTCAAGCCATGTGACCTTCTCGGATAATGAGTAGATTGTCTTGATCAACAAAGAATAGATACTGGATGCGATTAAAAAAAACAGAGAGTGAAGACAGACCACCATTGCCTGGTATCAAAGATGAAAGAGAGGCCCTGGGTGGGGATAATCACTATTGTCAGATTTATCCTAAGAGGTTGTTTGTCTGATGGAGAGAAACCAGAGGCTTGATGTGAGGTTAAGCAACATCATACAATGTGGGACAGTCCAAGGCTGATTCCGCATGGGCCAAAAACAGCAGTGTGAAAATGGTGTGAAAATGGTGTAAATGGGTTTAAAATGGTATAAAAGGGTTTATACTGTTTTCACACCATTTTCACACTGCTGTTTTTGGCCCATGCGGAATCAGCCCAAGAAAGACCCTCCTCTCTAGATTAGTAGATGTGGATGCTTTGCTTATTAATCAGGACAAGGTGTAGATCAAAGGGTAACTTGAGCTTCTTCTGAACAAGGGACATTGTGTAATCTGCAGACTACCAATGCATTAAACAAACAATGCAGAAGAAGGCTTCAGGAGGATTGAACATACTAAGTTAAGCCTTTTATGATACCAGTGTACCTGCAAAAGACTGCAAAGGTTCAGATGTAGGCCAATTGCCTTCATCCCCTCCTGTTTAACTTCAGCCTCAGTAGTAAATACTAAGCTAGGGTCTCAACAGAAAACTATAAGCTCACATGGTTGCATGCAAATATTTAGTTTACTTGCAATAAAATCCAGTTAATTTAATGACTTTTAAAATCAAAGTTCTGCCATGCAAGCATCACCAATGCATTACATTTCTGTTTTTTTCAATATATGTGTGATTCCTTGAATCCCCCTCAAATTATCTTAAGGCTTCTGAAGAAACAGTGAATATGGATTTTTTGCCTGATGTGTTTATCTGCTCCGTCTTTCTCCAGTGAAATTAAAGCATTTCTTTTGTTTGTTGAACCAAAATAAATTCACATTTATAGACTGTGAGAGTCAGTTCTGAATTGTGTTTAGTCCGAATAATGCATTGCAGATGGAAACTTGGTAAGCACCATGTTAATGTTTGAGGGAGGGGGAACAAAAACTGGCTTATTATTTTGGCACATGGTAGTTTAGGTCTTTGTGTCTATTAAGCAAAAATGAAAAACCAGAATGTCTGATGCACAGAGAGCGGCACACCTTGTTATTCCCCTTCTCTAAAAAGGGCATTAGCATTTTGTGGGGTGCACAAGAATGTAAACCTATAGTCTTTACTCTCCAACATATAGGAATAAGGATCAAGGGAATGCTTGCAGATATACCTGTTTCGATATTTTATCAAACATGTGGAAATAGGCTAGGATATGTATGTCTCTTGTACTTTTTAATCCAGGCAATTTGAAGTCTGTAGTATTAAGGTGGGGTGAGCAGATGAAACATGGAACATATTTAAAGGAAGTGACACAAACAATTCATGGGGGCAGGGAAGGAAATGGTCAAGATACGCAGCAGGATGCAAACATACCTGGAATTACTGCTGTAGATACCAGGTGTACACAGTAAGGTCCTAGAGTTGCCTTATATTTCTGCTGAAGTTGAAAGTTGGAATTCTGCTCACGTTACTTGTGCTGTGGTCATTTTAGTGTGTTCTCTTCTCAGTCTGTGAAATTCCTAGATTACCCTTTCAGAAGTCGAATTTTGCCTTGAAAGATTGAGCTGTAATATACTTCATACATTTGGAAGCATTTTTTACTTAGGTCCATGGCATTTGGTCATGAGTGAACACGTCTAGAATTCAGGTCTCTATCTCTTTTTGCTGATTCATATGCTTTGTATGAGACATCTTGATTTATTTGTGGCAAGCTGCAGTTCAATATCAGCAAAGTGCTATGATGCTGCTTGCTCTTCGAAGGCATAAGTAACCATGATACCTGCCAAATAACATAAATTTATAAGTGATTTGGGTCCTGATACAAGAGCAGCTACCCTAAGGGACATCTGAACAGCCAGTGCTGCAGTGCAATGAATACACAGCTGCTGGTGCAATAACTTGGGAATCCTTTGAAGTAAGACCTGGGTGTGCAGTTCCCTGGATAGACATATGTTTTACTCTATTGGGGATTGTCCTAAGTAGAGTTATATTCTTATGAGTCAGTAGACTTCAGTGTGCTTAGATGGATGTCAGTTACTTAGGTTGGCAGCGTTGGTCTTTTTCTGCTTTCACCTCCACACTGCAGGGTTTTGTAAACTTGATATAGTAATTTCTGGTGTAGAAACTTGATTCTGCTAGTAGGTTGCTGTAAGGTTTATTTTCACTGGATTGGGTAACCTATGGTTCAATTGACCAGAATGAGTCTTATCTAGCCAGATGTTTCATTACAAGTGTACTTAATGTTATATGCATGACATTAATGCTCTCTACCAGGTCACATCTGTAGTTGTAACAGCAAGCAAAATTTCACTTCCAAACATTACTATGATGCAGATGTCCATTTTTTCCATTTTTTGAAAATCACTTTTCTAATTGTGCCCAGGATTCTCCCAAGTGCTAAATCTGAAATGAACTTTCCACATCATTTTCATGATTTGTTAATCTAGCATGCAAGGGAAGTCAAGAACTCAGAAGTAGTTTTTCCAGTGCAATTTTAAGAACACTTTTTGGGGGAGATAGCCCCTTTGAGTAAACTTTAGTGGGCCATTAGATGTGCTTAAGACAGCCCTGTTCTTTTCCTACAAGTTGCTTGCAAGCCATGAAAAAGAAAAATAAGTCTTTGTTCAGCTTATCGTAGGTAATGGATAGTGTAGCCTGAAAAAAATCACTTAACCTAAGATAACTCTGCTTGAACACATTTGGGCCTGCAAGAGTATGTTAACATATTCAAGGGATGTCTCAAGTGATTCAAAAGGGAAGAAAGGAGGTATTAGAGGTGAGTCAGGTCTCTTGTGCTGATTATGCTTCACTTTAGGTTTGAAGATTGTGTAAACATTACATCATGATACTTCAGATAGGCCCTGCTGACAGTTTTCAGCATGGTCCCTGAATGTATAGGAAGAACCACAAACTAAGATATAAGCTTATCACAATTGGCAGTCATTTGTTGAAGGAGTATATCATCTGCCCTCATGGTAAACCATGGAAATGTTTATCACATGTATATACCTAATCTGCAATCCAGAATTTCCTGTGATAAGTCTGTACCAGATACCATAGGTGTGATTTTATGATAGAGGCCAACAGTCTGAAGAAAAAAATATCTTATCCTTTAATGGGCTATTATTAATCAGGTGATGCTACTTACCTTCTTGCTATGAATTTTTTCAGCTGCCCTCCCCATTTCCACACAATAAGCTTGTATTAAAGGGACAGGGATTTTTTTTCCTTCACATTGTTAGCAACCCAGTTTTGTGAACACCACAGTAAACTAATTGGTCAGTGGATCTCTGTATGTGATCAGAGAGAATTGGTCAAAGGTGTAACTAAAATATACTGGAATTCTTTAACATTTTAAATGATCTCAAAGTGAAGGGTTAAAACAAACCAACCCAACTGAGTCAGGATGACAACTGTGAACAACGACTTCTGAAATAACTATCATCTCTGTTGCAGAAATAGGCTTTAACATTTCATGGAGCAGAACAAAAAATTCCCAGGGTCTAACAATTAAAACTCCTGCATTCGTGTGATATCAGTTGATCTGTATCAACTGAGATGAACCCTGCTGGATCAGACAAATGATCCATCTCATCTAGCATCCTTTTTTTTTTTTGAAGAAGAAGAAGAGTTGGATTTATATCACCCTTTCTCTTCTGTAATGAGACTCAAAGGGGCTTACAAACTCCTTTCCCTCCCCCCCCCCTCAACAAACACCCTGTGAGAAGAGGCTGCCAGCAGATCTATAAGGTCTATAAGTGGCCATATTGACTTAACTATGATTCAGAGGTATAATGTTGCTAGATATAGATTCAATTTAACCCTTGATGGACCTGTCTTCCATGAAATTTGTCGAATCCTCTTCAATTCCACCAAATGATCTGGTGCTTGCACCTTTACTTTTGTTCAAGCAGCCAACATCTTGTGGTAGTGAGTGTCATATTAGGGATAAATATTTTTGTCTTAAATCTATTGCCTCTGAATGTTAATAATTTGAGAGAGGGTGGTATAGATGTTCTCACCATGCATGCATTATTATACAAACCTCTAGCACGTTGTCTCTTAGTTATATATTTTTTTTCTTAACTGAAAAGCCCTAGAGATCCTAGGAAAGATGTCTCAATCCCTTGATAATTTTTAGCTTTTTTTCTACTTCCATCTCCACAATGTCCTTTCTGTGATGAGCCAACTACAACTGTACACAGTACACAGTGGTGGGATCCAAAAAATTTAGTAACAGGTTCCCATGGTGGTGGGATTCAAACTGTGGCGTAGCACGAATGGGGCTGGGCGGGGCACGATGGGGGCGTGACTGGGCATTCCATGGGTGGGGCATTCCGTGGGCGGGGCTGTGGCAAGGACGCAGCCGCTGCGCCAGTCCTTGGGCGGGAAACGAATGCACGCAGGCGCAGGCTGCCTCGCACGCCAGTGCACCTCCTGCTAGACTGCTTCAAGTTCTGTGCGCTACTGCTGAGAGGAGGGGCGTAACTAAGGCAAAAATCATGTGGCAAAATCACCAATTAGTAACCTCCTCTCGGCACACACAAATAATTAGTAACCTACTCTCGGGAACCTGTGAGAACCTGCTGGATCCCATTTCTGACAGTACAAGGCATTACAATGCTGGAAAATGTATTTTCAGCCCATTCCTTTGAAAGAACTGGACATGTGTTATTAGGAGGTTGCTCACAAAAGCCTTCTGTGGTACAGTACACAGCCTTTAAAAGATCACAATACTGTAGAAATATAGTTTCATGAGGAAACCAAAATAAAAGGAGCAAAAGCAGCAGAAAGTTGCATTAGCTAGGAATTCTGACATTAACAAGGAAATGTTTTCTTTCTTGCCACTAAGCAGTCATGGAAATAATCCTCCCATATCTTTACAAGATCTCATCCCACTTAAAAGGACTAAAATAAAAGACATGCATCCAGAACAGCAATTACTGGGTAATATGCTTTTTATGGCAATTGCATGAGGGTTTTTAAAGTACTTTAAAGGAAGCTCAGTTTACAAACTTTTTGTTTGAAAGGTTTTAGTAAAACATTGCTAGTTATGTACACTAACTCAAATAACGTTTCCAACCAGTAAAAACAACAGATAATTTTCCCCTTCTACTTTCAAGACAGGAGATTCTCCTTCCCTCCCCCCTGCACTTTGGAACAGAGGTTTATCTGTGATTTTAAAAAATGTTTCTACTTGGGTTTCCTACTTCATCACTTGCCTAAATTACTTTGCTGACTGCCGATGCTCCAAGTCCCTAAAATGATCAAATTTTTGAGAGTGTTTTTTGTTTTAAGTTTACTTTAGAATTAGTGAATGGTTGATTTTAAAAAATAGCTGGGTTTCTACCTAGTCCTAAACTTGATTCCTGTGTGTTTGGAACTTAGATCCTCATCCTATGTACATCTACTCCAAGGCCCTTTCCGCACGGGCGGTTAATGGTGCCCTGGGGACGGCAAAAACGCCGTCCCCAGGGAGCCATTCGCCCGGCATTTCCCGACCTCGCTCGGCAAGCGAGGTTGTTGGAAAACGCCGGTTTGGAGCTGCTGCCATGCGAACGGCAGCGGCTTCCAGGCGCCTTCCCTCCCCCCCCCCAACTGGGCGACTCACCTGTCCTGCGGCCCTCCGGCACGTTGCCGAGGCCTGGGGACATGCCCCCTTTGCCCTGCCCCCCTGGAGCTGTCGCGCAGGGCAGGGTGGCGTGTCCCCTGGCCTCGGCGACGTGCCGGAGGGCTTCAGGACAGGTGAGTCGCTCTGACGACGGCGCAGCTCGGCTCCATTGTCCCTGCCGATTCTGGGACTGTCCATGCGAACGGTCCCAGAGGGGTCGGGTCGGCGTGGATTGCGCCGACCCAACCCCTTCCTCCTCCGTGCGGAAACGCCCAAAATGTCCCACAAGTTTCAGTTGGGATTCCTCCTCAATGGGCAAGGATAAAATCACAGGCTTTGTGGAAACCAGGTTAGAAGTGATACCAGTCATGAGAAAGAAAGTTACAGCTACATACAGCTGATGTAAACTTTACATCAAGTTACCAATTCCTAACCTTGCAGCATCAGCCCAGCAAGAATGCATAGATCTGATATTTGATGTATGCATAGGAACTGGATATCTATTGTAAAGGATGTATAAATCTGTTACTTTCATACAATCAGCATTGCTTCAAAACTTCATTAGAAACCTCAGTGAATATTGAAAAAGAATTAAACTACTAATAAGTTTATATTACTGTGAAAAGGAGGGAGTCTCAAGTGTAGCTGTTTCTTTTTTATTCTTTCATATTAAAAAACTGAGACCCTGAATTGCTACCAAAGACAAGGAAGTTCTGTTTCTGAATGCTAATTATACCACAAGCACAAATTTCATTTCATTAGGCTATTCCCTAGAAATGTTAGGAAGGAATGAACTTTCCTGGGTTTGGTTGGAGGGCATTTTTGAGTCTCTGACTAAATGTACAATTAACTGGAGGAACAGCATACTACGTATTTAGTCATCCCATGGACATTAAAAAATGCCATTTTAGAAAAAAACAAAACCTCAGCATATGGATTATACCATTTCAGGTTGTTGTTGTTTTAAGGCAGACTTTATTTGAACTGCTACTTATTTTTGGATTACCAGTAAACACAAAAGTACATAATTCCCATAGAGGCTTGTGTGCAGTGGTCTTTTTATGGTAATTATTTGTGATCAAGGGAACTGACTCCTGCCTTGACATAAAACAGAGGAACTGATTAGGAGACAGGCCTGTAATTATCAGCAACAGGTGCCCATAATGGAATGTTGGAGTGATGTTTGAAGAGACAAATATTGCTTTAGGAATAACTTCAAGCCTGTCAAACAAACCAACAAAGAAAAATCTTGAAAACAGTTAAGTGAAAACTGTTTGGACAAGAGAGAGATTCCTTTGAATATGGTTTTTAAAGGTTTAATCGGCTTTCAGAATATCTAAACTTTATAAAAAAACTTCTGGTGTTTTTAATGGTGAATAATAAAGGTTGTCTTTAAGAAAAAGTCAGCAACTAGGATATTGCTAAATTTTAGCACACAAAGTATTACTGAAAACAGAGGTAAAAGGTTTTTTTTCTGTGTCTATGAGTTTTATGCACTCTAACAATATGGTATTAGAACAATATGATATCAAACATGTGGCCTAAGCCTTAGAGCATCTACCCTCTGAAGCTATTCCAGTGGTTCCATGTATCCTAGGCCCCTTCCGCACACGCAAAATAATGTGTTTTCAAACCACTTTCACAACTGTTTGCAAGTGGATTTTGCTATTCCGCACAGCTTCAAAGTGCACTGAAAGCAGTTTGAAAGTGCATTATTCTGCATGTGCGGAATGAGCAGATTCTATGGTATATCATAAAGCCTCCCACCAAAGCTGCCATTCTTCTAGGGAAACCTGTAGTCTGGCACTCAGTTGCAGCCTTAGGAAAATTTCACACACCATCTGGTATCCCTAATTGTGACCCTCCCCCCGCCCATGGTCCTGTTTTTGCAGAATTTAATAGAACCCACAAACCTGGGGATAGTAATTCTAGGATAGCAATTCATGAAAACACATTGTGGCACCCTAACACATCTGGTCCACAGCATATGTTTCTTTTCTTTTTGTTCTTCTATATCTTTTCTCAGGGGAAGATGACAATGTGGTTGTGCAGCGAAAGTTGCAGCAGTGCACAGCTGTATTGTAAATGCTCTTACTGTTTTGTGGGCTTCGTGCTGCTGCAGAAAACAAAATGGTGGGCACAACTTTAGAAAACGGAAGTGTTGCTACATAGCCGTCTGGAGCACTAAAAGGCTCTTTTATCAAAGCACTACATTTAACATTGCCAACGATAATGCTTTTGATGAAGCCGGAGCATAAGTATGATTCTTCTTTCTTCAAAGAGAATCTTGGAGGGGAGGGACAGGAAGATGTGGTGGTTTGGCTCTCATCTTCCTGTCATAGGTAGGTAGCTCAGATTCCACTGACTCAGATTACATGGCTAAAGCTGAAAACTACATGTTTGTGTTTTGGTTGCCAACTTCCATAAATGGCCTGGAGATCTCCCAGACTTATAATTGATCTCCCAACAACAGATTCCATTTTCTCCCCTAGAGAAAATGGCTGGTTTGGAGGGTGAGCTGTATGGCCTAATGCTTCACTAAAGTCTTTCCCCTCCCCAAACCCACCTTTCAAAGCCTCCAGCCTCAGGTTTTCAGGAATTTCTGAACCCAGAGCCGGCAACCCTAACTTGTAAACATCTAGCAAACTCTTAACCTACAGCCAGGAATTCTGTTTTCAATAAATAGATAAGTTCTGCTCTTACAAGTAAAGATTCAGACATGTACCCTTCTGTTCTCAATGTCCATTAAGCTACATTTCCTCTTTCCTACATTCTCAGAAAAGAAATGTTATTGATGTCTATTGAGTGAAATTTCAGTTTCTTTATCTTCAACAATGTACTGAAGAACAGTCAGTTTTTAATATGATTTTGCAAGGCAAAGTATTGATTTTCTTTTATGAGGCATTAATGAGATCTATAGATGTCTAATAAGATTAAATAGTTAACTATAGTGGTAGCTTTTTGTCACATGTGCACAAAAAAATGCAGGAATGCATTTCGGATATTTAACTTTGGTGGTGGTAAATGGATTTTATGGCATTGAACAGCTCTTAACAGAAGGTGGGAGTAGGGATTTCTGTTCTTTGAGGCCCATTAATTCCAAGATGCTTAGCAATGAACTTTTGGGTTTTTTTGTTTTTTGTTTAAATATTCTGTTGTCTTTCCTAACTGTTCTATATTGGTCACTATGAAAGCAAGTCAGTTATTTGGTGCCAGATTTCTTTGTTTGGTTTTGTTTAATGCTTGCAGTAGCAAGTTGCTGACAATCATGATCGATTTAAGAGTGTGTTGGTATCAAACCTATGAAGGAAAGATAAAATTAGAAAAAACAAAACATTCAGTCAGAGTTGAGCAATGGGAAAAAGCCAAAAGGGAGATTATTTTGAAGACTGATTATTCTGTATGGCTGGTGGTAAAAGAACATTGTAATAGCTTTGGTTAAAATATTGTAAGAAGTGCTATCAACACTTTCAATGTCATAATGAATTACAACAAACATTTGCAGTGCTTTATTTGTCCATGGGCTGTTCCTGTCTTTTCAGATGATCAAGAAACCTTGAATTGTTTTGAAAAAAAAGTTAGTATGAAGATTCACAATTAGAAAAATAATCCCTAACTATCTGAAACACAGATACCTCTTTCCTGGTAATTCAACATTTAGGAATAGTCTTCTGAAACAAAAACCTTAAGCCAATCTTCCTCAAAGCCAGTTGAGATGGAGCTTTGTACACATACTGTGGTAAGTTGTTCTAGAGAATGAGTGTGAACCAAATGATGTGCAGAAGATAATCAAATGCTACATAGAGGAGCAAATAAGAAGAGTTTGGCCCTTTCCGCACGGGCCATATACGGCGCCCTGGGGATGACAAAAACGCCGTCCCCAGGGAGCCGTTCGCACAGGGGGCACAGCTGCTTCGCAGCCGCGCCGCCCGAACAGCGCGAAGCCGCCGTTTTCCTACCTCGCTCCCCAAGCGAGGTTTATGGAAAATGGCGGCTTTGAGCCGCTGCCGTGCGAACGGCAGCGGCTCGAAGGCACCCTCCCCCCTTTCGCCCTCTACCTACCGTGTCTGTGGCCGTCCAGCGCATCGCCGAGGCCTGGGGACATGCCCCCCTGCCCTGCGACGCCGGAGCGTGTCCCCAGGCCTCGGCGACATGCCGGCCAGCCACAGACACGGCAGGTCGGCCGGGCGACGGTGCTCCGCGGCGCTGTCTTCCCGGCTGTTTCTGGGACCGTTCGTGCAAACGGTCCCAGGGGGGTTGGGTCGGCGTTGTATACGCCGACCCAACCCCAATCATGGCCATGCGGAAATGGCCTCTGATTGGATAGATCTAAGTTTTATCCTGAACTGGAAATCCATTTCTTTTATGTGATTCTCCATTATTTGGAAGTATATAATAAAATTTCATCTTGCCAAAATTGCAGTAACAATATTACAGTGGTCTAACCATTTCAAAACTGAAAACTGGTGCTTTGCACACTGCCTTTTTTTGAAGTTCTACAGGGTGGTCTGACATGGGGTCGGTTTCTTATTGTCCACTTTCAAAGAAATGGAAATATGTCAAAAGATGTTATTTCCCTTTAGACCATACTGCTCAAAATAATTATTGTAGAGTCCCGTTCAATATTGTCACACCATGTTTTTTTGGGGGAAAAGTGACTTGTGGCATGGTTTGCTCCCATAAACATGAGAGCCAACTCGGAGCGCATCTGGAAAACTAGCAAAATCATGTCTGGTATCAATGTATCCACTTTGAATGGGTTGTATTCTTTGCGCAGCGCTATTGACTGACTGTTGGCTAATTGTCACTCTGCTGCCTTATTTTTACTTATTTAAGATATAATAATCATGCCTGTATGCATGTTGTGTCTATCTTCTGTGAGTTTACTGTATGAATTTACAAGATACAGTTTCGAAAGTGTCTTTGCAGCCATGAGAACTAGTAACTTCTAAGAAGAAAAAGCCGTAATTCCTAGGTTTTCAGGCAATCTCTTATGGGCCATATAGAACTGCCTAAAGGGCTTCATGTTGTCTGTAGAATTTTACTGCTCTGAAACCAAGTCTAGACATTACTGCATATCTTATTAGCAATTACATATGTCTAAACATACCATTTTGCCCTTTTTTTTTAATAAAAAGGAAAGTACTTTTGCATGTTTGTTTAGATTTTGACTAATGGTCACTTTAATACCCCTCTGTTTATAAAAATGATGTCAGTTCTAGAAGGTACGTGTCTGCTGCATGTTGCCAACTATTTCCTGCTTTTATAAAATTTTGGCTGAGCAGAAAACATTGCCTGATTCTCCCTGGGTGGGGAAAGTCTGAGAATAATCTTCTGGGCTACTGTAAGTAAACAGTGAAGCCGACTGTAAGGGAAAAAAATTCTCAAGGTTGTAGTGAAGAAAATGACGACAGGTACCAGCACATGAAGGGCACTAAATCCCAAACTTTCTGAAATGTAAATATTTTGGTGAATATGGCCCTTTTGGTTTGTGAAAGGAAGCTCAGATTTTTTTTTTTGCATTTTTGACACATTTGTAGGTTTATTTCTACAAAGAGTGAAGGAATGTTGATGGCTCCTAATTCTTAGCAGAAGGATTAACCCCTGACTTCCACTTTAGCTGAGCTGCTGAAATCACTTTTTTGCTGACCAAAGCAGCATTTTTTCCCCCTCCTTGAAGGTTAGTGCCCGGGAGACTGTAGTAAGATTAACAAACCAGAAGTCATATGCCGTAGATTTTGAAGCGAAATATATGCAATTTGACTGAGATGTTTTGATATATATTTACAGTTCTGATACACAGTTTGAGAGTATCTGCTTAATTCTGTAATTCCCTTCTCCAAAGAAAGAATCCACATCTATGTTTGGAATGATAAGCTTTTTCTTTTATGTGTCTGTATCCTTTTCTCAGCATGGTCTGGTAAGCAGAATGCACATGCACACACAAACTTTAGATATGGGCTTTTTGATCCTCGCAAATCTCTTTACTTTTAAGTAATTCTGATTCATTTCAGTGGAATTTTGATTAAGTAAACATGCTTAAAATCGTAGACAACAGTTTTTATAAGGCAAAAATGCTTGCAAGCTACCAGTGAAATGTAATGCTAGACTAGTTTTGGAGAAACCCAAGGACAAACTCCTACTTGCCAGGAAATGGATGCGTAACCTTGGGATGACCACTCTCTCCTGCCCAAACTTAAATCTCAGAGTTGCTGTCAGGTTAAAGTGGATAACCTTGTGTACTAACCTGAGCACAGGGGAAGGGCAATATATAAAAATACCAACTAAATAAGTTAATGGCTGTAGAGTTGTTAATATTTTCATGCTTTTGCTCTTTCTTACAAACTATTGCGAAGCTGAGTCATCTCAGATATCCTGAGTTACTTTCCTGCACACTCTTACTGCAGCTTGGGCATCATTCAAACATTGAAAGATTGGAGCACCTTCCTTATGAGGAGAGGCTGCAGCATCTGGGACTCTTTAGTTTGGAGAGGAGACGTCTGAGGGGGGATATGATTGAAGTGTATAAAATTATGCATGGGGTAGAAAATGTTGACAGAGAGAAATTTTTCTTTCTTTCTCAGAATACTAAAACCAGGGGGGATAAATTGAAAATCCGGGGGGGGGGGGGGGGAGAATTAGGACTAATAAAAGGAAACATTTCTTCACGCAACGTGTGATTGGTGTTTGGAATATGTTGCCACAGGAGGTGGTGATGGCCACTAACCTGGATAGCTTTAAAAGAGGCTTTGATAGATTTATGGAGGCGAAGTTGATCTTTGGCTACTAATCTTGATCCTCCTTGATCTGAGATTGCAAATGCCTTAGCAGACCAGGTGCTCGGCAGCAGCAGCAGCAGGTCCTTTCTTTCATATCCTGCATGTGAGCTCCCAAAGGCATCTGGTGGGCCACTGCGAGTAGCAGAATGCTTTACTAGATGGACATTGGTCTGATCCAGCAGGCTCTTTCTTACATTCTTATGTTCTTATTGTGGTGAACCATGGTTTGATTAAACCTTGATTTGTGGTGATTTAGGATGTTCATTTTCCTCTATTTTTTCATCTGAACAGAATGATGTAACTGCATGTTGAGAGTGAATCTTCTCACCACATTTTTCAGAATTCTTCATCAATTCCTTGGAAGGTGGGGTCCTCAAAGCTATCTGAACCATCTTGGCAGCTATTGGCTCCTTTTAACAGAAGAATCCGTAGCTAGAGATGCTTTCTTTTTTCACCCTCTATCTAAAGCATTCTTTGACTCTTTTTCTGGGTTTAAGCTTTCAAAACTATAAACTTTGGATGGCGTTGCTTTCTAATGGCTAGTTCTCTTAAAAGATAATGACCAACTATTACTCTAGACCAGAGCAGGATATCTTTTAGCTCATGTGGCACACATCTGTGTATCTAAACAGTATGGATCCTAGACTGAGCTAAACAAGTGTTGGTAATTGCATGTTGCTGTTTCAAGATTATAGGTTTCTACAATATATTTTTGTTGAGCACTGGGTCTTTCTTTCATTGTTAGCATAAATGCATAACACTGCTGTTCAGTTTAGATTTCTGGAGGTGCTTCTTCCACCATTGCTCATCACTTTTCCATCCCCTTCTTAATATTTGAAATGTTCTTACTTACCCTGAGACTTTTGTACAAAGTAGGCAGCGGATGAAAATAAATATGTGGCTTTGCATGAACAGACACAGGTACGTCCCAGATGATTTTGACAGGTGCATTTTATGTGGCTTTTTCATCTGAACTTTCCAGCTCCTGACATTAAAAAAAAGTTCAAGAATGCTTGTTCTGCTATTTTCAGAACTGAGCTTATTTCAAGATATAATGTTCTAAGTAATAGCTGTAGCAATTTCCTTACAGGGTTGTTGTGAGGATAAAAGGAAGAACTGGAGAACTATGTGTTCTGTCTTCAGTTCCTTGGAGGAAGGACAGGATGAAGGTGAACCAGTGTTTTGTTCAGCCAACAATGTGTAGATTATATGTGAGTGTGGAACCCATATGAGAGCTTCCCACAGTATTTTAACAGGAGAAAATGAGCTACGGTTGAGATCTGTTTCCAAGCAGCTGTGGATCCACATCAATGCATTTCCAATCTTTCTGTTGCCAAATCCCAATTGCTTCTGACAACATGCATATGACCCATTTCAGGGGAAGAATTTATTTCTTAGGAACAACAAACAGCACAGAGGAAACTTAAAATGTTATGGGGACAACTCTGTAAAATAAATTAATAAATGATTTCCATCATATAGTGCAACATTTGGACATGTAGGCTGTTTACCATCTAAATGCTGGAAACTTTTGCATACTGGAAGAAGACTGAACACTTGGGTCTTTGAGGATAGAGCTCTGTGTAATTCTGTAGGACTCCTGGGGAGCTGATAAAGGGGCTGCTTAAAGCTTGCAGGGTAGTTGTCACTCATCCCTGCAAAAGCCAGAGCTTGCAGAGAATTTGAAATCACATTTATAATATTGCTGACCTTTTTTTTGTGACCTGAACGTGAAGAAGTTAAGCTTGACGGTGATCCGTTTTCTTTTTGTGAGGTACTGAAGAAGGCTGGATTAGGCAGTCAATTGCATATTAATAGTATATTAAAACACAGTTGCAGAGACATGGACTGCTTCCCAAAGTGAAAAGGGAGCATCGTCTTATAAGTTCATTGTCCCACATACTAAAGTGGCATAAATTCTTGTGATGGGAATGTGGAAAGTTGATTGTATTTATTTTTTAATTACATTTTATCCAACTTAGTGTCTCACCCTTTCTTGTCTCGAGGTTTATAGTACAATTAGGAATGAAATTCAGTAAAAGTCAACTAAAATTCTTTTCCAGTCCATATGGCACCAAATATTTACTAAATTAAACTCATATTACCAATTGGGGAATACTACAAGTACACCCATCATCTGTCAATCAATCCCTCCCATCCCAAATTCATTTTTAAATTATATCAGAGGGAAGGGAGGGTAGAGGGCAAGTGGGAGGCCAGCTAGTTGGAAAGCCACTGCTGCCTCCTCTATAGGCCCAATGGAACATCTTTGTTTAACAGCCCCTGCGGAACTGAACTTAGCCCCACAGGTTCCTGTTCTTTGCTGACAGACGGTTTCACCAGGCCAGGGCCAGAGCAGAACATTTTCTGGTCCTGGCTGAGGCTAGCTGGATTTTCTTGGGGCTGGGGACCATCAAAGTCACTTCTGGAGGAACATAATGCTCTTTGATGGTGATGTGGGGAAATGTGGCCCATTAGATACAACAGTCCCAGCCTGTTTAAGGCCTTAAAGGTTAACACCAAAACCTTGAACATGATCCAGAATTCAGTTGGTAATCATTGCTGTTAGTGAAGCACAGGTTGAATATGTGCTCTTATTGAGGTCCCAGTGAGGACCCTCGTTGCTGTATTCTGGACCAGTTGCAGTTTCTGGAGCAGCCTCAATGGCAGGCCTCTGTAGTTACAGTAGTTTAACTTGGAGGTAATCATTGCATAGATCATTGTAGCTGTGTCTAAGTGGGACAGGTTGTGGGGTCCAACTGCCTAGTCTGGTGGAGGTGAAAGAAGATCATGTGTGCAACCATGTGTGCAACCTGGGCCTCCAAGGAAAGAGAGGAATCCAGGAGCACATCCGGGCTTTTCACAGAGCAGGCAGGTGCTAATTCTATTCCATCTAATTTTGGCAGCTTGAAGTTCCCCTCCTGCCCACCCCGCCTCAGCCACAAGACTTCCAACTTTGATGGATTTAGTTTCAGTATGCTTTTTTTCAACCATCCCACCACCAGGAATGTACTTCAGTCATTTATATAAGTGGGATAGAAAAGATGATAGACTTGTCTACGTGAACAGTGTGTTCAGAAGCTTCACAGAGACATGTATTGCTATATGAATAATTACTGCAGTTAGAGCAATAGACTTCCTGAGAGACTATTCAGTCTGCCAGAAACATTGCTTCTAGGTACTGAATTTACCAAAATGAGTTGTGGCTTGCCAACCACAGTCCATTTATAGAAAGTGTTGTTGTTTTTTAAAACAACAACATCATCTTGTTTTCCTTAATAGCCCTGCATGAATTGGTGGGAAGACAAATAATTAATATCTCTCTGTGTCCACTGAACATCTCTTCTCTCTTGTTTTATATTGAATTCCTGCAGAGATGTGAGAGAGCTGCCACAACCAGTGCTGTAAAACAGAGGAAGAATTGACAAAAGCACAGATCAAATTTGTGAGGTGCGGGGAGGAGTGCTATACAAGATAGTTCAGGCTAATTTGAAACCTTCAGAAGTCTGTTTTACTGTGTGACACCAATACAGGCAGACGATGAAAGGGAAAGCTTTGAGGGAACATGTTTCCTGAGTCCAACCAATGAGTTGCTAAGGAAGCAAGACAGCCATAGTGCTACGGCAGCACCATTGACATGCCTGTCACTGTAGCTGGAAATGAATTCACCACCTAAAAAGGCGGGAAAACAGTAGTGGTGCTTTTTGAACTAGTGCTTTAGAGAAATATTGAAATGAGCTGTATGAATGCTCATCTCTATATAACTTTACTCAGGAATGGGCCAACAATGGATGACATCTGGTTTTGAATGGTAATCTGAAAGGGGCCTAAATCTTGTTATGTAAAATATTGGATCCAAGACGACTAAAAGAACCTTGAATTTTCAAAATATTGAAATACCGGTATGTTCTTTATCACTGCACTTTTATTTGTGTTGTTATCTTGGGTACAACAATGCCTGATTCTGCACAACACAAATAAAACATCTTCAGGACGAAAGTAGAAGCATTTTGCAGGAGTTCTGTACATCTTGTCCCCAAAAACGTTTTCAAAACAGTCTATTTCAGCCCAAAATGGTTTTATTTAAAAATGCTAAACTAGTGATCTTTTTTCCTGAAACATTTTCAGAACATTTTCTGCATGCTGTGCAGAATTCCCATTCAATTTTTAAGCTCTCACTTTTGTTTCTCTGTGGCTTAACATCCACCATTTTCTGCTATTTCTCTGTGCTGTCTGCCATTTACTGAAGTATCTTACTAACATTTTCTCATCTAGTATCATGGCTGCCCCCATTTCCATCATTGCTTTTCCACTAATGAAATCAGTATTCCGCAAATGGGTCATTTTCCCTTTTAAAAAAAAAATCTGTGAGGGATCTTTGACGCTATGGAGACACAATATGAAAAGCAGCAATATGTGCAGGTTTTAAGTCTCCATAGCTTTAAAGATACTACGTTGTCCTTTTTTAAAAAAGGGGGGAATGTTTTTGCATGAAACACTTTATTTTTCCATGCTGTGCAGAAAACTCCCCAAAATAGTTCTTTTGAAAATGTTTGCACAATGTTTTAAATATAGTGTACAGAAAAAAAAGCCAGTGTCTCAGGGCACCTCTGAGATGTGACAAGAAAAAAAACAATAGCAGCTCTTCATGAGATGGAGGAATAAAAATGAGTGAATTCTTCCCTTTGATTTATTTATAGTTCTATTAATTTGGTTTATTTGTAGTTCCATTTATGCCACTGGTTTATTTATAGTCCATCTTTCTCCCTGAGACTCAAGGAGGATTACACAGTGCAAGTTAATGCAATCAATAAAATGAAACATTTGATAAGAGAGCCAGCTTGGTGTAGTGCAGGGGTAGGGAACCTGCGGCTCTCCAGATGTTCAGGAACTACAATTCCCATCAGCCCCTACCAGCATGGCCAATTGGCCATGCTGACAGAGGCTGATGGGAATTGTAGTTCCTGAACATCTGAAGAGCCGCAGGTTCCCTACCCCTGGTGTAGTGGTTAAAAAAATGGACAAGGATGGATCTGGGAAACCAAGGTTTGAATCCCCACTCATGCTATGGAAGCTTGCTGGGTGACCTTAGGCCAATTACATACTCTCAGCCTAGCCTATCATAGGGTTATTGTGAGGATAAAATGGAAGTTTGAGTCACCACTGGAATGAAAGATGAAATATAATTAAATAAGTAACACAATAGGGATAGGACTACAGAAAACTGAAACAAAGGAAAAACTGTTGCACATGATATGTCAAAAACTGCAGAAAATGGTATTACAAAATATATAAAACTTTGCAACAGAATAATATATACAGCAACAGAATAATATATACAACAGACCATATTGTTAACACATAATGTACACAGAGGCATAATTCACAGTCTTGTTAGGAAAGTACCTTCCTGAATCATTCTATTATAGTATACATTACTATTATAGTAAAGGTTACTTTAACCTTTAGCAGCACATTCCGGATTAACTGGAATGTACTGGGAGGGCAATACTGGAAGGACAGCTGACTGGGTATGAACCAGATAAAGAGATGGGAGCTGTCGGATTTTGCCTCTGTCAGAAGAAGACATTTGTTAAGAAGAATTACCAACTTTGTTTTTACTTTGGCCTTTTAAGATCAATCATTGCTTATTAATCACTTTTGTTGAGGTTTAAAATCCTCAGGGAAGGATTTTATTTAACGGCAGGAGTTCAACATGCATTTAGAGCATGTCTTTGATTTTGAAGCAACATTTACTAACTTGCACTGTAATTGATAGGCGGATTTGTCATAAAATGTAGCTTGTCCAGTTTCACAGAGCCACTAAGTCGGTTGTTTGGTGGGATATAAAGTATACTGAGGTGGTTGTGTTTTTCCCAAACGAACGATATCTGTACTTTAATGTGGACCGGCATGTTTATTTTCTGTCTGTCCCACACAGGGGTTTCGATCCTTTCTAGAACAGGATCTATTAGGAGAGCGGATGCAGGCTCATGTCTCCAAACACTCTTCTTAGTGACATTGAGGCCAAACTAAAATGAGATAAAACAGCCTTGAGATCTGGCAGGATGTGAGCCTCTCTGGTATTTTATCAGTGCTTGAATAGGGAGTGCAGGGTTAACTTGGATAACACATTCACTCACTTTGTTGATTTTTTCCGGCCTTTAAAGTAAATCAGCTATCAGTATATGGATAATGTTTTCGGGTGATTGGCACTAAACGCTGTTGCTAACTTCTTCCAGATGTTGTAAAGTTTAGGAACAAGCTAACAACTGAGACCTCTTTTCTTTTAGTGTGGGGTAAAGGAAACTAAGACCAAACAGAATAAATAATGAATTGTTGGGCAAATACAGTTGACAATGAATGAGAAGTTTTCTGTCCTATTTTAATGGTATTAGAGCTATTGGCTCATATCCAGTTGAGCTTGTGGGCAATCAGTAATCTACAACAATTTATGGGCCTGGATGTAGATGTTAACTTTTGGCAAGGATGACAAGAAATTCAGTAAGAAATCTGACTGACATTTGAATTTACCTTGTTTTTAAATGTCTGCTTTTGTCAAGACAAAACATCTCTTTTGATCACCTTAAGATTTTGCTTACAAGAAGTATTGTGAGCAGTTTTTACCTATGGCCCCTTCCGCACATGCAGAATAATACACTTTCAATCCACTTTCACAACTGTTTGCAAGTGGATTTTGCTATTCTGCACAGTAAAATCCAGCTGCAAAGTGCATTGAAAGTGGATTGAAAGTGCATTATTCTGCATGTGCGGAAGGGGCCTATGTACAGTGGCAGTATTTGTCATGGTGGCCAAGTAGCAGTTGATCATGAATGTTCAATATTATATCCCGAGTTGTCTTGAGATCTCTCTTTTAAAAATAGCTGATCCAGGTTTTGTATTCTGCTGTTGAACCTGTACAGACACCAGCACTTCTCCTTTTCCTCCTCTTCCTTTATTCTTTACAACCAGGACCTTTCTGCCTTTCCTTTATGCTGAATACCGCCACAACTAAGTAAGCATTAATCAATTTTGTTTCATGATCCTGGACTCCAAGCTGCACTGCTCAAATTAGTGCACAGTGTCCTGCTAGGAAAGTCACTCAGAATCCTAGTCAATGGGGATTGCTCTGATGAAAGTGTTCATAGGATGGCACCCAAAGTGAAATTACACCATTCTAGATCTAGTGAGTTCAAGGCTTAGAAGTGCATTAAAATGTTTAGGATTGCACTGTAAGAGTGCCGATCCAGAGTGCGTATTATATTGTTGATTTACTTCTAATTTATGGCAACCCTGTGAAGTAATGTACTCCAACACTTCCTATCATTGACACCCTTCCTCAGGCCCTGCAAACTGAAAGCAGGGCTTCATTTTTGGGGTCAATCCATCTCATATTCCCTTTTTTCCTGCTATCTTCAACCCATTGTACCAGAGATGAAATTGACCAAGTGTGCTTTGGTCAATTTCATCTTCATTACAAAGCTGAAGGCTTTCTTCGCATGCAGTGCACACCTTTGAAGAATACAAAATGACAAAGGAAATGAGGAGAAACTCCTGGCTCTGAACAGCTCATCCATAATTTATTTTGTAAGCCGATTTCCCCCCTTTGGACAGAAAATAGTTTTGAGAAGGGAGCAGCCATGATAAAGCATTGTGAGAATGCATATGTACAAATTATCTCCGACTTAGATGGGTTGTTTGCCTTTCATATTAACAAATGCCATGTTGAGCAGCTGTGAAAGACACCTCACATCTGTAGGTCCGCCACTTGGAAATATTTTATGTATTTATGGCCAACAAGCAAATAGGGAAGGGAGGTGGCAGGAGCAGAAGCAGAGAGAACACAATATGAAAACAAGTGTGCAGAATCAGTTTTTTAAAAAAATCAACAATATACAGACTTTTCAAATACAATATGTTGAACAGTTGACTGTGTAGATTGAATTGGTGGATAACTTGTGAACCAAACTACCCATCCATCTAATCTGTGGAACTACAGTAGGACTTTCAATGAAAGTTGCATGGAAAACTCTTTCCATATATAGTTTTCCATGCCGGATGGTGATAACTGTCTTCAATAAACAGAACACCATATCACATTTGAGGGAAGTGGGTAGTTACATATTTACAGCATACATTTATACATATTTATATCTTTGGAAAATCACACTTTATGACTGGGATGAATTTTCTAACAAGATCCTCATCTTCCAGAGAGGATAGAGAATTCATACTTTGGGGCAACTTATTGCACATAGTTATTCGATTTGTAAAGGTCATAAGACCTGACCATAAGACCTGACCACTCCCCAATATGCACTATCACCCGGGTTCAACTGTCTTTTAGTCCATTAATGTTCCTTGTTATGGAGTCCATTTGATGTAACTGATGCTGAGGAATAGATATAAATCAAATAATTTGAATTTGAGCTTGTTTTATTGTGTTGGACTGTTGGGCCCTTTGTCTACTGCTGGTCATACAGCAGGTTCTGATAACCATTGGTTTTAAGATAATATAAACAGCTTACTGATGGACACAGTCCCCCCCAAAATATAAGTAGGCTTTGTGAATGTTCTTGTGAAAGGGTTTGTGTAAGGAATCTGTTTTGAGGCCCAACAGCAGTCAACAGACTGATGTCACTAGCTTTAGAAGTTCTTCCATAAATTGAGCATAGTGTTGAACAGGAGACAGGAACAAAAACAGCCACTTGACGGAGTCGATAGAAGTTCTGCTTCAACAGCCAGTCACTGCTGAGAAGGAGGATGGACTGTTGAAAGGAAGCACAGGAGGAGTTAGTTCAGGTCTTCGTCAGGGAGAGAGAAGTGTTAGCTCAGGTCTGGTTCAGCAAAAGAGCAGACAGAGCAAAGGGTCACTCTGCCTGGTAGTGAGCCAAAGTGGTTTAATTCCATCTCTGTGAGAGAAGAGAGTGCTTGATTATTAGGTCTGCCTCTGGTGATAAGTAGACCTTGAACAGTTAGTCTGACTCAGGGGAAAGTGCAGGCTGGTGTTGGTGGATTCCTAGTCAGTAAAATCTATTTGTGCCTGAAATCATTATAGAAAAGCCTGACTACTCTTTGAAGCCATAACTAATTTAAATTTATGTGTCTCAGCCAGGTTCCTGTTTGGTCTGCCTGGAGACCTATGCCACTAATCTGTTCCTTGAAACCAACCTTTTTTGTTGTTCATCTATTAATTCTGATTCAATGATCTCCATACTCTACTTGCACATCACAAAACTTATCTAACAGCAGTGAGCTAATTCCTATACATTTGCTACCTTAAGACAACAGAGGGAAAGGTTTATAGTTTAAAACAAGCCTGGTTCCCCAAAATCATAGGAGGCAGTGAGGATCCCCTCAATAGGTAGAAAAGTCTTGTCACACACATTAAGTTTTGTACCTGAAACGTCATTTCCCCATAGCATCATTTTATAAAGGTTGCGGCAGCTAATATTACATGATATAAAAAAATAAATGCAAAGTAGCTGAATTAAAAACAATAATGAATGTCTTTAAGAAAGCTGGCATTTTAAGGATAAGCTAAGATAACTGGAAAAATGGAGGGATAGAACAATTTAATATTAAAACTGGAAAGGAAATTGGTATCCTCAGAGCAAAGCAAGTCCTAGCAGGAACAAACACATAAGAGGGAACACAATGCCCGAGAGGTATACAGATGAGATAAAGTCCTATTACAGGTGCCATCAGCCATTGTGTGAATTCCTGTCCAAAATATGAGAGATATGCATAAAATGTTGCATATTCTTTTGGGGGGTTGTTGTAGCATATAAAATTTAAGACAGAACATCTCAAGGAAAGGATATGTTACTCTGGCAGAAACAGATAAGAACGCACATGATCCCTCCATTGATACTCTGATTTTTTTTTCAGCACTACGAGGCATGGATTTTCTCATTAATGATTATGAAACAGTGAGTTTTAAGATTGACATGCAGGCATCAGCTAATCTAATGTCTTTTAAAAACTTTAAAAGCCCAGCATACTAAATGACTTCAACACTGAAATGCCAGATTGAAATACACTCCAGAGACTACAAGTGTATGTTAAATGTAATCTGAATTGCAGATATATAGACAAGGCAGCTCTGCTGGAACTTCAGGTAGTAGATTTTGACGCACAAGCTGCACCTGGTCTATGGGCCCTGACTAATTTAAATTTGGCACAAAGAGTTAATTGAATAGAAACAGAGCAGGAGATTAATGGGATGTGGAAAAGTATTGCAAAAATGTGTTTCAAGGCTAAAAATGCTTCTGAGAGAAATATTTTTTTAAAAAAAATGCGTAGTACCAGGTGTAATTATTTCAGCTTGGAAGAATAAACAGTTTGGGGCACTTTAAGATTTTATTCCATCTCAAGGATTCATGGACTAGAGTTGATTAGTCCATACAAACTTATGTGGGAATAATAACATTTTGTTAGTCTCCAGGGTGTCATAAAGCTCCCATTTATTTTGCTGAAACAGACAAACATGGATATCCCCCTGGAATTATGGAAACCTTGGAAAGTTTCATTAGCATTAAGGGATTTCAAAGGGAAGTAAACTGTATGGGGAAAATGAAGGGATAATTGGTAGAAGACTATACGGAAGCCGGTCAGACAAGTAACTGTTATAGACCAGCCTATCAGACTCTTAAATAAGAATGTATTAGTCCTAAGAAATACATTAACTCAATTCACAGAATTGTTTGAGTATTAAAAGAAGTCACCTTAAGTTAATCATTTTGAAAATATTGATTACTGCCTCTGCAACTTGATTTGCTTAGATGGCACTGCTATTGTATTATTGCCACTTGATGCTTGTGATAAACATTTTGGTGGGTACAGATATATAACCATATATATCCATTTGGTATGTGTATATTTATGGTTATATTTATGGTTATATATATATATATATAACCATTTGGTATATAGAGATGTACTAGGGCTCTAAATGGTCTCCACTATGCCATATGTTATGTAGATGGTGTAAGAAAAGACCAGACAAAAATGTAATGAGAGGTTAACATGAATGCTAGGCAGATGATTGCAGGGAACTATGAACCTAATAAAAGAAAAGCAAATTTGTCTTGTAAACATCTTAGCCAAAGAAGAGAATGTAACTAGAACAGAAGCCATACCTGAAATGCCTAATCCATGGATTAAAGATTTTTGAAATGATCACGTATCTAGTAAAAGTAATTGGAAACAGACACTGACATTAATGTTAAAACAGTAATTGGCCAAGGATGTTGAGTATCACTTTATTCTAATCCATGAAACAATATTAAGCAGTTAAAGGAGCTGTGAAAGAAGCATACCAGCTCTACAAATTTGGTTTACAACTTTTGCAAAGAGATTCCTGCTGCACATGTGTGGGGCCAGGGCCGCTCTCTGGTCCTACACAGCTGAGTTAGTTTTAAGAAAAACTTAAAATTTGAAATAAAGCAAAAGACATCTGACATTAGAAACAAACAGACAGTTTTACTTAGCAGAATTTAGATCGTTACAGAATGTGAACTCTCCCGAGGGAGGGACACGCCCCAGTGCTCTCAATTGAGAGACACGGATTTTAGAACATTACAGAATACAGATAAGTTACAGAATGTGACCTCTCCCGAGGGAGAGGACCTGGTGCTCTCAAGCGAGAGTCACGCCCAGTAGAGGAAGAGCCTTAATTTTTGTAGATGCAAAGACGTCACATAGTCCATCCCCTTACTCACGTATTATAATCCATATACCTTAAAATCTAATTGGATCGATCTGGTCACATGAAGACAGCCCCTTACTCTACGTATTTTCACATTCCTTCTGTAATTCAAACGCTACATGCTGTTAGTTTATGGCCTCTATGCGTATACAAAGAACAGCCATCAAGCTAGCTTGTTGTCTTCAAGAAAAACCCGTTTTGCTAGTTTGGCTCCCAGAGAGAGCTATGTCCCTAGGGCATGCAGTTCTGACTCTACATACTTTTGGATAATAAAACTTTTCTTTTGCCATTCCCCAGTTTGAAATGTTAAAACATGGTTTACAAGACTTATACAATGATTCTAAGACAATAGAATTATAGTAAAATACTAATACATGTGAATTTCTCCTTATTTATGTGTTCATTTAACTATATAGAAAAACACTTTGTTGATTTAACTAATCACATTCATTTCTAACCCAAAAACCAAAGTTATAAAATGCATCTGTCTGCTGTCACGTAGGCCCTCAGTGCCAAGATGTCAAAGATGTTATCTGCAGTTGCCTGCATATTCACTAGCAAGCTGCTGGTAACATTCCTTTGACCTGTTGCAAAAATGCAGGCTTTTGGTCACTTACACAGAAGCTCCCATTTTGATTCTTTGCAAATCCTTGGTTCTATGACTTAATCAAATACAAATTTATACACATTCTGGCCTGTCCCCACACATGCTTCCAAAATGCAACTATGCAAAAGTTGTCAAGAAAAGCAAGGTTAGTAATGTAACGTTAACGTAAACATTGATTATTTCATTCTGTTGTAGTTTACTTTTATAAATACTACAGAGATCATCTAAATTGGTCAGCAGTGTGTCTCCTGGAACAAAACGTTGACTCTTCAACCATTTTGAAATTACCCAAGCTCGGCCTTTAGTGTAGTGATCTATCCTGTTCCGCTTGAATCTACAATCTGCCAGACCTTCAGAATATGTAGGCCTAGGGAAGTACTGTTTTGTTGGTTTCTAGTATGGACTACTTCACTCTGTTGTTTTTCTTGAAGTGCTTGAAGGATTCAATGTTCTTTATTTCAGTAACCATGTGAGGTTTTATAGAAGTACCTTTTGAAAATTCTTCATATTGGCTTGTTCCAAAATGGTATACTAGAAAATGAGGCTATACATTATGGATGGTGCTGTGTTTTTTTTTACAAGAAGAATGTGTTGGTAGAACTATGAGAATTACCTGAATGCCTTTTTCCTGTCACTGCTCTGAGATTTGTATGCTGTTTGGTTTTATTTTAGCATTCTTGCAGATGCTGTTTATTTCTGGAGATAGATTTTCTATAAGTGTCTAATGTGGGGATAGAGTGAGAGAGACTCGGAAATGGACCAGATAAAGCATACATGATGTAAGAAATATTTTTCTTGCATCCATTTAAGTGAACGTTTGAAAAGTATGCATTTCCTGCAGATAACATTTAATTGTTGAATGAATCAAATGTAATGTTATGACCATAGTTCATATCATAACTTAACATAAACATCAGGTATCGACACATAGAAGAACATACCATAAGTAAACGACATTAGAACCTATCAAAATACAAGTATAAACAAACTATGAATCCCATCCAATTAGAATTCTTTAGCCCAATTCTGTTATTGAAACAAGGAGCTTCTAATTTAAAGACTTTTATCCTGCTTAGTAGAGATCCATCCACTTCAAGCTGTAAAGACTGCTGGCATTTTAAATGTTTGTGAAAAATAGTCAGTGCATGAAAATAGGTTCAAGCTTCTTTTCTCCCTCAGCTACTGTTGTTCTATGTGTTGGATGCTTTCTGGTGAAGGAACATGCAACCTTGTGCCTCCTCCAGTCTATAAACACATGCTTGGAACCGGTACAATGCAGAAAAAGCTTCAAGGCTTGATTCTGCAGGTTATATTAACTTGCAACTGCTAGAGTGCCAGTGCAGCGTCTATCACTCATACGCTTGAAGATTCATCATCCAGAACAAAGCCCATTTGGCTGCAGTTCTCTCCCTTCCCAGAGTTCTTGTGTCCTAGCCAGGCTCAGCAGCACAATACCCTTGAGTGAAGATCAGAAACAAGAAACATGAGCTATTCTTGTATCCTGCCCATCAGATGTTTACTGCGAGTGTGCTAATGTCTATTTGGGCTTCTGGTTTTCTAGCCTGTAAAATGAAGACTTGTTTATTTAAAAAAAAAACAACGTTGCAACGCTCAGTTATCATTGCAGATCCTGATTCTCAGCTGCGAAGTGCTCTTTAAGCACAAACATCATATTCTGGCTAATAAAACAGCCATGCGATTCACTGTTAAAACAGCAATAGCACACTGCATTACTGTTGTACTTGCGATATCTGCTTCTGGGAAACGGTGCTCATTATTAAGAACTTTCTCGGGCCTTGCTTCCCTATTCCTTTTTATTTATAAGAAAATACAGTTAACTGTATGTAATGAGACAGCACACAGGGAACAGAAGATGTTAGCGCTGCATCTCTGGCTAATTCAATATGATTGTAATGTGCACGGCTTCTACAGCTATTACTGTTGTATAACACAATGAGTGACAAACACTACTTAGCATACTGAATGGGGGCAATGTCTCTGGCTTTAATCTAACTAATGCCCCCACTGCAAGATATAAATAGATTAAGTGAGGAAATCCAATATTTTCTCCATTCTCCCACTAGAGCGATACACATTAGTTGTTTCTTGCCATCTAATTGCATTACATGGCAGGGATGCGATAAAGGTTTAATGGTGGTTACAGTCATCTGTCACTTCCTTTTAGATGTATGTTGCTGGGTATGATTTACATGCTTTGTGCTGCAGTAACCTTTTTTGCACTGATTGCAATTGCTAAAGTTTTGCTGATGGGTTTTCTGTTAATCGAGGTGCAACACGTACACTACATCTTACAAGCAAATTAATTTGGTTCTTCAGTGTGGATCCTTGGCAGGAGCAAAATGCAGGTGCAGTAGGAGTTCCTTTCACATCACTGTGATGCGCAAGCAGGAGTAAGCCTCGGAATAATGTCCTGCCTCTCCATTCCATCTCTCCACTCAGCGATTCCTGTCTCCATTCCTTCATGTGCTAACAACGTCATGATATTGTGCTACATGTAGACCAATGCAAACATTTTCCATGTAACCGTGGGTTTCTTCACTACTTCAAATCACAGTTCACCTTAATGGTTTATGGGGAAACTGCACCTTTTGTTAGCCATTGTTTGCAACAGAGAGCTTAATTTGGGCATCAGATTTCTGGCAGCCAGTACCTAGGAGTCAATTTTGACTTCTTTCACACTCCAAGCCAACTCAAATGGGCTGATGTCATTGCATTGGTTGCAAGTCTTGCCCTCGTTTTCAAATTTATACAGATAAGGACAGAGGTGGAAATTGGTTCTGATTACTATAGACTTTTGAATTATGTTCTAGGTACTGCTGTGACCATGAATGGCACCATCCGTTGTTTCAGAGAAGCATGGGAATATACCTTGTTCAGTAGAACTTTGTACCTAGTAGACTTGCCATCAATCCTGACTCATATGGCTGAGATAAAGCAGGTTTTGGTTGAAAGGAGAAAGTCAAATAGGTTTGCAGTGCAGTTAATGATACAGAGGTCTCTAGGTCCTATTATGCTCCCTATGGCATAATGGAATGGGAGGGAAGATGGCATGGTTAGGCCTGATCTCATCAGATTTTGGAAACTATTCCGGGTAGGTACTTGGATGGGAGACCTCCAAGGAAGACTCTGCAGAAGAAGGCACCTCTGTTTTTCACTTGCCATGGAAGCCCTTGTTGGGGTTCCCATAAGTCAGCTGTGATTTGATAGCATTTTACATCCAAACATTTCATAATGGGAGCTCAAATGGATGGAATGAGACTAAATTAAAAGGAAAAAAAATAGAATTCCTTTTAAGTACTGGGACGATTTCAAACTGAACTGGGGAAATGGAGTAGTTCTCCACAGTGTACAGATCTCATTGGTAAAACATCTGCTTGTCATGCCGAAATTTCCTGGTTCAATCCCTGTCATCTCCAGTTGAAAGGAGGTAATATGAAAGACCTCCACCTGAGACCCTGGAATGCTGCTGCTCGTCTGTGCATACAGTACTCACCTTGATAGACCAGTGGTTTGATTCTGTGTAAGGCAAAATTGCAAAATCGGCCCCCCACGTGACCAGGAAGACAGCAGTGGGGGGCACAGCCAGGCACCCTTCACCCTGCCCATGTTGATGATGACATCGGTAGAGTCGGTAGGACCCCCGCAATAGATTAGTCCATCAGCCCCTTTCAGCATGGCCAATTGGCCATGCTGAAAGGGCTGATGGGGAATTGTAGTTCCTGAACATCTGAGAGTCGCAGGTTCCCAAATTCTGGTCTAGGGCACTCGAAGACAATGAGGCAGCAGGGGGTTGGGCGCCGTTTACCCCCGGTGCACCTCTGATCAAAGGGGCTTACAAACTCCTTTCCTTTCCTCTCTCCACGACAGACACCTTGTGAGGTGGGTGGGACTGAGAGAGTTCTGAGAGAACTGTGATTAGCCCAAGGTCACCCAGCAGGCTTCATGTGTAGGAGTGGGGAAACAAATCCAGATCACCAGATAAGAATTCACCACTTAGGTGGAGGAGTGGGGAATCAAAATTGATTCTCCAGATTAGAATCCACTTGCTCATAACCACTACACCATGCTGCTTCATCCCTGAAGGTTATGTTTCTAGTCATCACCTCAGAGGGATCCGTGCCTTCTTTAATGATGCAGTAAGAACCCACACTGTGCATGGGCTATCAAGTGACATTCTATGAACAACATTTGAAGGACCAATCCCTAAAAATGCCATGTTTACCAAGAATTGTTTCAATATGGCCCAGTGGTTTTATTCAGGCCACCAGAAACTAAACGTAGATAGAAACAAATTCTCAGCAGCTATAAATGTGGAATGTATTAAAAAAGAGCAGCCTCAAGGCAAGAGCCTCAGTAGGCCATTAACAGTCCCTTGAGGCCTGTAATCCTCCAGCTGGGTCTATGTCGAGCTCCTGCTGAGATTTCATTTTGCATCCTTACTCTACTTTGTTGGGACAGAAGGGTTGGGGGAGCAAGCAGTATCTTGAAGATGGTGTTAGAACTTTGCTATAGAATTTCACTATCCCAGTGACTTTGTTCTAACAAAATGCCATTTCAGCTTGTTCAGTGATGGAGAAAGTGGGAATGTTGTTGTTATTCATTAATATTGCCAGACTCTTCAGAACACTGCAGGGTAAGCAGAAATATTATACTTGGGGTCTGCCCTGCTGTTTAACTACTCATGTTCCAAACTGTTAAAATGCCTTTTTGCATTAAGAGATAATTAATTTATGGATGTGTTGTTATTTCTCGGTTTGCCAGCAAGGTAGCTACAGAGACGGGATTAGCAGAGACGGGCTTCTGCTAATTTGACAAGGTCAGATTGTGTGCCAGTATCTGTACAACAAACAATTACCAAAAGGTTGTGGAAGCAACTTGTGCGCTATGAATCACTAAATCGTTAATTTCTTAGTCACTGACTAGCTACTTAGTACTTGGTTGTCTAAACCAGTATCCCCAGATAAAGTATCTGTGTCTTTTGAAAAAACCTCTCATGGGAATGACTCGACCTCCGTACCACTTCCAGATCACTCAGCTAATGGGTACAGGAGTGGGGACCCTTATTGTCCCTGACACCAACACAACCACTTTTCCTCTTTGCATATCAATACTATACATCTCTGTCACCAAAGAGGCAAATTGAGTTATGGAAATGCTAAGTCTGCTCTCGAGACTACATTATATCGAATTTGGGGCCTGCAGACTTGATTCTGTTAACATACCTGGGAATTTTAATATTCTCCTGAAAGGAGTTATTTATCATTCATTGTTGAGGCTGTCTAAATTAACTGGTGGTGTGATTAAAAAAAAAATCCGAATAAATACAACTGCTCCCCGCCCGAGTTTCTGAATCCCACAAAAATATACTTAAAATATCTTCAGTACCAGATATGTGTACTTAAAGAGATAGGAAAAGAAATTAAAAGAAAAGAGAAAGCTGGCAACTGATTGAAGTTCTTGCAGATATATAAAGCACAGTGTTCGTGCATTATTTGATTGCACAAGTACATCACTGGGCATGCATAAGTAAGGAGTTTAAGGAAGCAAAAGGATACAGCACAGGTGTTTTATTGCAGTAATACCACCCTCTAGTGGCAGTTGATGCTTAAAGTATTAGGAGCTTGCAAACCCTATCAAATCTATGTTGTTTTTTCTTTATAAGGAATGACTCCTGTCAGAATCGAGTTCATTTACTTTATTCTACTTCTAAATAGTCACAGTACATCTTATTTTAAAATTCATTCCTTTTGAAATTTTTCAAATGTCTAATTTTGTGTATGTTTTAAAGCCGTTAATATTCATGTACCCCAAATCCAGTTTTCCCATGAGTTAAAGGACAAAAGAAACTTGATATTATTCACAGCCTTTTATGTAATTAAAAGAGTGCACAACTACAGAAGGGTTTATATTATGGGCTGGACATTCTTAATTTCTGGGATCAAGTCTCTTGTGGGCATGTCTTTTATCTTGTCAGAGATAATGCAAAGAGAAATACATCTTACGAGGACATGGCTCTGAAGTTGCTGGGGAAACCTTAGGGCAAAAATTACTAGAACATGGCCACACAACCCAGAAAACCTACAACACCTATTTGATTTTCTTTCCAAATATATGCGTAATTTACATCTTGCCTAATTGAAATTCTGTAATGTGTTTTGCAAATATCTTCCTGTTCTCACCATATCAGACAAACCAATCAGAAACAGAAAAACAAGAAAAATTAAAAGCATATTTTCTTAAAGTCCTTTCATCACTGGTGCAGAAGTCTTGTAATTGGTACAACAAATTAGGGCTTTCTTCAAGAATTGGTTTTGACATAGATTTTCTTCGCTAAATTGAGATGGGCAGTATACCCTCATGCATGTTCACCTGGGCTCATTCCGCACATGCAGAATAATGCACTTTCAAACTGCTTTCAGTGCTCTTTGAAGCTGTGCGGAATAGCAAAATCTGCTTGCAAACAGTTGTGAAAGTGGTTTGAAAACGCATTATTTTGCGTGTGCGGAAGGGGCCCTAGAGATTCTTATGCTGACATATTTAGGGATTTCAGTTAAGGCTTGGGGAGAAAACTTCAAGTGCAACTTAAAACAATTTTGACCTGTATTTATTGGGCATGTAGCATTGGCTATGCATGGCTTTCCTTTCTCCAGCATGGTGGGTTTAAAACAGGACCTCATTTGTATGTGAAGTTGTTATAGTCAGTGAACATGATGACTTATTTATGAAATCTTCCTGCTTTCGGAGTCAGTTTTTCTTTCTCTTGTCATTCCTGCATGTCAGTGCTGTCAAGTCACAACTGGCTTATGGCAACTTCAGCAAAAGGTTTTCAAAGTAAGTGAGTATCAGAGATTTTCAAAGTAAGTGAGTAGTTTTTCATTGCCTCAACAGCGTTTTTCTTGGTGACCTGCCACACAAAGTACTGAGCCTAATAAGCTGAGCTTCTGATAGCTGATGGAATCTGGCTATACCATGCTGCCTTTCCTCCCTGGACATGCTTACACAACACATAGTGTTCTTTTTCTTATATGTAATTGTATCAGAAGGCTTGCGAATTGCAATAAGTGCTTTATTTTTGGTACTGGTTTGTAAAAGCTGAACTGGACAACACTCTAAGAGCTATGACTGGATCTACAGTATTTTTTCCTGTTACGGGAGGTCTCTCTTCACAGCCTTGTTCCAGTCAGAATTGATACCTCTCATGGCTGCTACTTACAGAAAGTTTGCAGCCTCTTCTTCTACCATGTAGAAGAAGAAGGAGGACGAGGAGGAGGACGAGGAGGAGGAGAAGAAGAGTTTGGATTTATATCCCCCCTTTCTCTCCTGCAGGAGACTCAAAGGGGCTTACAATCTCCTTGCTCTTTCCCCCCTCACAACAAACACCCTGTGAGGTAGGTGGGGTGAGAGAGCTCTGAGAATCTGTGACTTGCCCAAGGTCACCCAGCTGGCATGTGTGGGAGTGTACAGGCTAATCTGAATTCCCCAGATAAGCCTCCACAGCTCAGGCGGCAGAGCTGGGAATCAAACCCGGTTCCTCCAGATTAGATACACAAGCTCTTAACCTCCTACGCCACTGGAAAGACATTACTGATCATAAGAAATTTTTTTAAATGCTGCATTAGAAATGGAAAAATGACCATCTAATCCATTTCCCTGCTTGACATGGTTGTACTGTCCAAGCCCGTGCCTATCCACCTTAACCATCTGAGAACATTGGGGAGGTGCTTCTGTGTAAAGATGACTTCAGCTCTTGTGAATAGGCTAATGACTCAATCAATGTGAGCTGAGAGAAAAAGAAAAATATGCCCAGAGATTTTCCATGTAACATAACGGAATCATGCAGTAAACCTAGGACAGATTTTTATACCTTCCCTGCAGAAGCATTCTTTTTGTCTTCTTCTTTACAGGGTGATATGAATTGGAAAAAACATTCTGGAAAAAAACATTTTTTGTATGCAAAAACTGACATATCAAAGATAAATACAGGTAAGTGAAAGCCAAAGGCATTTAGGGGAGTTTGATTCCAGTTTACAGATTATGTGGCAAAATCTGATCCATACATTTCAAAACTGTCAAAATATCATTTGTTTTTATTGATCACTGACAGCTTTATAATAATCTTATTAGTCTGATCACATCAATTTTCCTTTTTTATGTCAGAAGGTAATTGTTGACATTGTATTCTCGAAGGCTTTCACGGCCAGATCATCTTTGTACTGAGCTGGTTAACAGACGCTGTATGCCACGTTAAGCTGTGTGGCTGGCATCTTCAGAGGATCTGATCCTCTGAAGATGCCAGCCACAGATGCAGGCGAAACGTCAGGAGAGAATGCTGCTAGAACATGGCCATACAGCCCGGAAACCACACAGCACCCAATTGCTGACATTGTCTGTTTTGTTGAACATTTGCTGTGTAGGACAAAGCAAAAGTAAAAAACCTTTCACTTTGTTGCCATAAGGCTAGTGTGTGATCACTTTTCTATTCCTAGGAAGTGGCAATAATCCTCTGTGTATTCTTGTCTTTCTTTAATGTGCTTCCAAGTGCATAGAAGTTGTTTGCAGCTGCCCTGTCCTTGGTCTTTTCTAGTTTCTCCATGCATTTGTAAAATTATACTTCATTGGTCACCGGAGTCTGAAATCAATGGAAGGTCTTCTCAGATTATCACTTGGCTGCCGCTTAAGATTGCTCACTCTCTATTTAAAAAAGGCAACCCTGTCTTAATTAAATTAAAGTTTCATCAAGGAAATCTTCTTCACTGTTGCTTTATACAATCATCACTCACTTAAGGTGGCTTAGACTGTTGGACAAGATGTAATTAGTTTAACTAACTATTGATCAGTGCAAGCTAAATAAGAATTTTAATACATACACAAAAAGTGCCTGAAGACTCTTGGACTGCTGAAATGAACAAAATATTTTTAACTGTATGGTGTTTTGTACAATGAGTCCAGCCTCATTATATCAAACCTAAAGCTTTGGGAATTCTCTTGAGAAAGGATTAAATGGGGAGCTTTTGTGATTGGAGATACAGGCATCACCAACACCTTTCCAGCAACCCACCAAGTTAGAAAATAGGCAGGATCAGGTCGGGCTTTTGGCCTGAAAGGCTTTTGATTGACTATCGGAGATCAGATTGATTTTGAAACTGTTGCTTCAGTAGCAGTTGCTACCACATGTTCGTTTTAAAAGGCATTGTGTTACGCAGAAGTGAGAGTTAGTATTAATGCATGACCTCATTTCATAACATTTTGTGGTTGGCTCCACCCTCTGCCACCACCATTTTGTAATTGAATGTACCACTCTAATTTCAAAGGTAACCATCAGCTCAAAAAGATTGGGGCTAGAGTGTCAAACTACAGTCTGGGAGACCCGGGTTCAAACCTCATTCTGCTATGGAAGCTTGCTGGTTTAACTTTAAAGAAAGACCACCCTGAGCCCTTCCGGGGAGGGCAGTCTAAAAATGGAATGAATGAATGAATGAATGAATGAATGAATGACTTGCTACAATTAAGCTTGCTGGTTTGAACAGCAAGTTCAAAAAACATTTGCTTGGTTATGGTGGTGAATTCCACCGATCAGCAACTTGCTGTGTGTATTAAATCTGCTGCCAATCATTATAATAGGCTAACTCTGAGTTTTAGTGTTAGGGAAAGGGGAATCTTATCTCTGTCATGACAACCCTCAGTAGTCTTTTTTTCTAAAATAAAAAGCCCCAAATGCTTCATAGGGTTGTTGCTTCAACATTGTGATTATTTTGGTAAGCTTTTTTGCTGTCCTGAGTTTTTAGCATGGAAAGCAGAATATCCACACTTTAAAATAAATAAATCAAAATTATTATTCCCCCCCTCCTAATTTATTTCTCAGTATTTATTCTTTTCAACATCCTCTGCTCTCCCCCTGCCCCCATTACTGTTCTTGTCAGGCTTGTGCCAGGCACCCTGTTACTGGCTGGGACACCTCTGGTATGAGATGTGTGTATATTTTCCAGGAACAGAATAGAATCTCTAGTAGGTAGATATTACTGGAACTTCAGAAACATTCCCTGGCCCTGTTGTAGTATCGACCTGTGCGCAGGGATTTCTATGGATTGACCAGTAGATCAGAAAATTAGTGTCAGGCCCTGGTGGCTAGAAAATAGAAGAAAAGCTTTAATTTTTTTTTAAGTTTGCAGAAAGAATGGGGGAGAGCGAGCAATCTGCACTACTCTGAAATGCACAGACTTCTTGTTCAATGAACTACTGCCATATTGTTGTTTCTTTGGGAGGCCTTCTGGGCACACTGTAAAAGCATATCAACCATGATTATGAATCCCCTAACCTTGTTTTAACAGAGCAAAGAAGTCAGTTCAATGCAATTCAACTGTTTCGAAACAAAGAGGATAAGAAGTTATTAAAATTTTCAGCTTGTTCTGCTTAAAAGATGTCTTCTAAGTGCTTATTTTGCTTGCTCTAAATATTATAGGAGGGGGGGGAGTTTGTGGGGCACACAGCACAATTAGGAGGCAAATTCCTAAACTGTTGTGCTAATTCAAGCAGTTCAGCTTCTGACCCTGAATTGGGATCTTTCTTGATGAGAGCAGGCTATTACAGTACACTCTTTGAAAAGCCTTGCTAAATCACAGTTTGGTTGCTGAAATGTTTCCATGATTTATTTTTCTAGGATTTATTCCATGGCTGCTTGCTCATAAGAACCTGGCTGGGGAAGGAAATTGGGCCTCTTTATTTGCCTGGCTACACTGACCTGCACAATGGTCTGTTGCACATCTAGAGACTTCACATTGCTCGTGGGCAGCTACTTAATTGACAAATGATAGAATTTAGTGAAAAATTGCAGAGAAAAGCTCACAAATTCTTGGCAGTGAATAAACCCACTTTGCTCAAGTGGTAGTGACCCCCATCAATAAATATATTTTGGGAGAACTATGTTGTTTTGAAGAACTGTCCATAGTGATAGGTTGTGGTGGGTTTTCCGGGCTGTGTGGCTGTGGTCTGGTGGATCTTGTTCCCAATGTTTTGCCTGCATCTGTGGCTGGCATCTTCAGAAGTGTATCACAGAGGAAAGTCTGTTACACACACACAGTGTGTAACAGACTTCCCTCTGTAATACACCTCTGAAGATGCCAGCCACAGATGCAGGCGAAACATTAGGAACAAGATCCACCAGATCATGGCCATACAATGCGGAAAACCCACCACAACCAGTTGAATCCGGCCGTGAAAGCTTTCGAGAATACATTGTCCATAGTGAGACTGCTTTTATTATAACAAGTTGCTTGCTTACCTCAGACAAGATTCAGATACATCATGTACTGGTACAGACTCAGTACATTACTCAGATAATTGTGCCAAGAAGAAAATCAACTAATGTTGTTCCCTAAAATGTGTTGGATGTCTGACCTCACAATAAGAGGGAGGAGAATAATGCTAAAATATTCGGACCTCCTTCTCTCCATAGTTCTTATAATGACCCTGTTAGGTAGGTTAGCATTGTTCGTTTTGTATTGTAGAAACACAGGTGAGAGAGCACATCTTGCCTAAATTCACCTAGCGAGTGTATGTTAAAAGCAAGATGTGAACCAGCTTGTAGGGCTTAGTTAGGTAGTTTGAATTGTGGTGAAAAAAGATAAATCCAGTGGAAGGAAAAGGTAGAACTGGCTTCTCTTTCCAGGATAACTCCTTCCCATTGAAGGAAAAAGCAGAATGGACTTTCTTTAGTCAGTTTTCCAAATCACTATGTCTGTGTTTCCTTATCTGCAATCTATGCAAGGCTCTTGGATAGAGGGTATCTCTGAATCCTCCTCTCTTTCCCCCTCTTTCAACTGCTTTATTCTCCAATTTCCTCTGTACTCTCACCACCTGTCCTATCAGCTCAGTTACAGCTTCATTGTCTACCACCATCACCCCTGTTACAGCTACACTGAAGGGAGCAGAGTGGGATTTTTTTAATGCTCTATTTAGACCCATAATTGCCGGTGGTTCTGAAAGGAGTATGAAAAAGTTTCCACTCTCTCCAAATCTTCTACTTCTAGGCAGAGCTGTCATTGACCATTTCTTCAACTGGAAAATGATACGTCAACAAATCAGTAGTGGATTGTATGCCAGGCTGTAGGTTTTGGTAGGTGCCAACCCTGAATCAGGATCATGCCAACCCTGAATCTGTGTCTCTGCCCTGTGAGCCTGTCACAGGTTTGGATGTGGAAATGACCAGTCCAGCGATTGATACAGTCCCAGATATTAATGAAGAACAGGCAGCTGTGTATGACTTTCATATCCTGACAGAGGCTGCATCTCCATCCAGTGATGATCAGGTTGTGGAGAAAGGAAGCAGCATCTCTAGACCCCAAACTCAGAGCACTAATCCAGCACATATGCATGTGCACCCCCGCCCCCTCAGGTATGCAGCCAAAGACTTCAGAAGATTTGTCCTCCTAAGGCTCTCTAAGCTCATAGTCACTGTTGGATCCACCAGAGGTCTTTCCAGGAGATTTCAGAGTATCAGAGTCCAGTACTACCTAGGAGGGTAAACATTGCTGGATATTTCTGAGCCTTTCCATTATTTGAAATATCAGTGTGCTTTAACTGCCTTTGGAACATGTTATCACCTCAGACTTATCCATGGTCCTGCAGTTCTCTATTGTCAAGTTTGTCTGTGAAGATGGATTCTCTCACCTTGTGAGGTTGATGTTGACTGTGCTCTGAAAAGCCCTGTGGCCATCCAGCCAACACTGGGCATATGTGCAGACATGTCTAGAAATATGTGAGTGGTAGCAACAGAAATTTCAGGAGTGATTTGTAGGCCCATGACAGAGCAGTGAGGTTTTTTTTAAGTGAATGATAGTGACTGCCACTGAACTCTGACAACCTCAGAATGTCTTAGGCCATTTCCGCACGGCCTCCCAGGCGCCCCCACGCCGGCAAGAATTCTGCCGGCGTGGGGGTGGAGGCCGTTCACACGCAAGCGTGCTGGCGGCCTCAGGAGAGGCCGGCGGATGACAGGCGGCTCCACATGGAGCCGCCTCTGCCCCCTTCCCTTTCCCTTAAAGGGAGGGGAAGGGCAGCCAGGTCGGCGCTGCTGCGTTTCAGCAGCGCCGCCTGTGCGAACGGCAGCCTGGGGGCGGCGTTTTTACCGCCCCCAGGCCGCCGTTTTTGGCCCATGTGGAAACGGCCTTAGCTTTGACAGCTTAGGTTTCTGATGCCAGTTATAGCAGTCTTAGCTTCGCATATTTCTGATTTAGTTTTATCAGCTATAATTTGTATATTCTTTGTGAAGATGGCATGCAAGGGAGCATTGCTCACAGCAACTTGTTATGATTCATGCATATGGCAGAACACAGATTTTCTACTTCATGGTAGAACACAGATTTTCAGTGCAAGCTTCCCCATCCATCATACTTGATGCTATGTTGTATGAGTTGCCAAACAGCTGCTGAATAGAATGAAGATGAGTATCTGGAAGAACTTCCTAAATGTTGGAATGATGGTACATTAGAATGGATTGTCTGTGTGTAAAGTGCCATCAAATCACAATTGACTTATGACAACCCAGTAGGGTTTTCAAGACAAGAGTCAAACAAAGGTGGTTTGCCATTGACTGCCTCCATGTCATGACCCTGGTATTCCTATGCAGGAACTATCCAGGATTGACCTGCTTAGCTTCTGATATCTGATGAGACCAGGGTAGCCTAGGCAGTCCAGATCAGGGCATGTGTTGTCTAAGGAGTTTTTAAATTTCCACCTCCAGTGATAATTTAAGAAAAGACACCATCATTATTTGGTGGATTATTTTGGGCAGATTCAACACTGGAACTGGAGGATTGACTAGCAATCCTCTTAAGGTCCCTTCATATATACAAAGCTGTCCATCACTGGTAATACAGACGCATAGTCCTTTGATAAATATAACTTGGAGTAAGATTTCTGCAGGCCCCAGGGAGGTGGATCTGGAAGGCGCTTTCCAAGTTTATCTTTTCACAATTTTGTGTAAGAGAAGGTTGTGGGTGTCTAAATAAGCTATAGATGAAACCTAGTATTTGTGGCACAAACAAAGCTAACCAGAAGTGTCACATTTATGTCTGAGGGGAGAAAATCTGCCTTGTGTGGCAACAGGATAAAAGGCAAATATGATTATAGGTTCATCAGTGGAAGGCAAGGAATACAAATCATGGGGAATTATGTTGTTTATATTCAAGGCACTCAGGTTAGACTTTATCTTGAAGACAGGCTTCGGTTTTGCTCAACTATTCATGGTAGACAAGCTCTGGCTTGGAGCCATCATAACACACAGTAACCTTTTTTAAAAGGAGACTGCTAAAGAAGCAAAGTGTATTGCTGTATGGAGAAAGCAGTTTAGCAGCACTTAACAAGGATTTTCTTCTGAAAGGCAGAAACAGAAGGAGAAGTAGACATCCATTTGCATTGGCATAGATTTGAAAAAAATGCAAACTGAGGCAAATGCACACTTTTGAATAATTAGGATATCGATTATGAAACGGAAAATCAAGCAGAACTATTTTATTTATCGGAGAGTAAACATTCAGTGCAACCTATGGAATAACCCTGTCAAAACTGATAGGGGAAACAAGTTTAAAGAAGAGCTAGACATTTTTCTGGGGGAAAAAAAGCTGACATGTATGGTTCAAAAACATCAAGGAGAAGAAAATTGATTAAAAACTGTGAACTGGGCCTGTTCTTATTCTTGATTTAACAGCTGCTGTTAACTGTTATTTAAAGGAGGGGCTTTTAAAACTGACTTTCATACTATGGGAGTGGGTTGGCTGATGATTATGTTGTTGCATTAAACCCTACTGGGTCTCTATAAGTCGGCTGTGACTTGGTAGCACTTTACACACACACACACAGAGGCACACACTTTTTGACTGATGATTAGTTTGATTTGTGGCTGTTTGCATGCTGTTTTTCTCATTTAGCTTTGTTTTGTTTGCTGAAAGTCTTGCTGTGGATCATATATAAAATGGAAGGGTGTGACTGGATAACCTTTCTGCATGCCTTAATAGTAGGATTTCTGCCAGTATGGCATTTGCTGCATGATAATCAATAATTATTTGTATTCAGCTATATTGGAAGGATGTGCACTTTTCAGCTCCAAGGGCTTTGAGATCAGACCTGTGTTATTAAATGTGTCAAGCAGACATAGTAAGGATGAAATGCTTGGCCCAGATATGTCATCAGCAGTGGAACACACAGAACACCAGTTCTGTTCCCTCTTTGAAATTCTCTGCCAACTCTAGGATTGATCCTCAGTGCATTACATGTGTGAGGGATCCCACTAATTTGTTTGACTGCTCAGATAAGAGTTTGACCTATTTAAAAAATAAATCCTCAGCTTTGTTACACTGAGATGGGAAATTATGATCAACCTGACTTTATGTGAGAAAAATCCTCACTGAACTTTTTGGTTGATCCTGGTGTAGCCCTTTTCTTTCTAAGGAATATATGTGGGGAATACATGTAAACATCTCACCAGGTTATGCTCTCTGGCATAATTTATCGTCTTCCATTGGTGTTTCTTTATGGACAAAAAAAATAATGAAATTCGAGATGCAAGTTTGGAGGAGTACAGTATTGCTACCCTAAGCAGGATTACCGGTACTGCTTCATCTACACCCAATAATTTCCATGGAATTTCTATCCAAAATATCTCTTTCAATGTACCCATAAGCAATGTAATCATAAGCAATGTAATCAAAATATCTCTTTCAATGTAATCATAAGCAAAGTTGTACCTTTCTAAGATTGATTTAAGTGGAGAAGGAACAGTTGGATAGGGATAAGGGAGACCACTTTAAAGTTGTTGTTTTCATATAAAGTTTACCAGTTGATCTTAGGCAGCTCACTTTCTATGCCACAGTAATGGGAAAGTGGCCACAGGTTGCAACCGATTTATAAGGACCCCATAGAGTTTTCAAGGCAATAGATGAACAAAGCTGGTGTGTGATTGCCATAGTAACCCTGGACTTCTGATGTGGTCTTCCATCCAAGTACTAACCAGGGCTGACCCTGCATAGCATCTTAGATCTGACAAGATTGGGCTAGCTAGACTAGGACCTATCCCCCTTAACCTATATCAGGGGTCTGCAACCTGTCGCTATCTAGATGTTCAAGAACTACAATTCCCATCAGTCCCTGCCACCATGGCCAAAAGGGACTGATGGGAATTGTAGTCCATGAACATCTGGAGAGCCACAGGTTGCAGACCCCTGACCTATTTCAAACAGATTTTGCAGTGATTAACTAGGGTACCTTCCTGAGCTCCTTAAGTGGATTCTGCGCAGCAAATGAATAATGGGTTTCAGTGGGGATAAAGTAAACCATTTTCCTGTTTTTGCATTCACATGCATTCATGCAGGCAGCGATTGGAGGCCACGGAAACAATCCAGGTTGTTGTTACGTCTTTGCCCGGAGATGTGTCTATTTTTTAAATTTACTTCCCAATGATGCGTAGCTACACAGGCATGCACAAATTAACCCCCACAGCCATGCTGATGTCTCACAAAACAACCATCTGCACCTGTGTAGCTGTGCAGATGTAAGCCACAACATTTTTAAAAGAGGAAAACAGAGGTGGATAAAGCACCTCTTGCTGGCCATTCACTTGCAAGCGGCTGCACCCCAGGATTTTAAAAAAAAACCTCTCTAGTAGCGCAAGTCTCAAAAAACCCAGTTTGGAGAAAATAATATGGGGCAGACTCATTTTAGGGGCAAAATCTGTGCAAATTCCCCACCCCAAACGAGTTTTTTACCAACTTACACCCATCTTTATTGGCACTTGTGGAATGAGCCTTAGAAAAACAGTAGGATGTAAAAAATATAGATAAATACAATTGCTGTTTGTCTCTGTCTTTCTCTTTGGGGAGTCTGGGGTAAAACGAAGAGAGAGAAAGAAACTACACACGGTACTGAAAAGGCTGGCTTCGGTGCTGCAGATTTGTCATTTGCCTGCTTGCTTGCCTTGAGTTGTCAGTTGCACAATAGACATTTCTATCAGCGGCAGAAGGCCTTATGAGAATAATGACAAAAAAGAGGTAAGAAGATATTCATCA
The DNA here is from genome assembly GCF_021028975.2 of Sphaerodactylus townsendi. NCBI lineage: Eukaryota > Metazoa > Chordata > Lepidosauria > Squamata > Sphaerodactylidae > Sphaerodactylus > Sphaerodactylus townsendi. The sequence continues at coordinate 70,904,873 of NC_059434.1, forward strand.
TTTCAGGAGCCTTTTCAGAAGTGGTGTCAGCCTTATAATCTAAGACTCCTTCAAAGCTGAATAACTGCAAGAAGAATTCTGAGACAAGGAGTTCAGCCATGTTTCTGATGTTCTTTGGTCTCTGTCTAGTTAACTTTCTTACTGCCACCCAAACATTCTGCTCATTCCATATACTTTACAAAGGACAATCTTTGGCCCATAGAGTGATTTAAAATAAATTGACATAAAGCTCTAAGATGGGTTTAAATCATTTTATTTATTTGTTTGTTTAGATTTATGTTTGGTGCCACCTCTCCAGGATCCTGACTGAAGCCACTTACAAGATCAAAACAATAATAAAAACCATTTAATATATAATCGCAAATGGTAAGGGCTATCCAAACAGCAGAGAGCAGCATACTTACTTCAGGCCGTTTCCGCACGGCCCATTAATGGAGCCCTGGGGACGGGAAATACGCCGTCCCCAGGGAGCCATTTGCACAGGCTCTGCTCCCTCTCCCCCAGGGCGGCGTCAAGCCGTCCTGAAAAACAACCCTTTAAAGGGTTGTTTTTCCTTCAACAGCATGTTCCTCCTGGCTGGTAGCCCGGTGCTTAACAGCACCGCCGGGAGACACGCTAAAGTTTTTCCAGATCCGACTCACCTTGTCCTCATCATTTAAGCCTGTTGAGCAGCCGAAGTTCGCCCGATGCTGTCCCTCCCACCCCTGGAGGTCGGAGGGCAAAGCGTGTAATGGGCTTCGACTTTGGCTCAGCAGGCTGATGACGCAGGACACAAAGGTGAGTCGGACGTGAAAGAGTTAGAAGAGGCTGTCTCCATGCGGAGCCGCCGGCCGTATGCCAGCCTCTCCAGAGGCCGTCCGCATGCTTGCATGCGAACGGCCTCTGCCTCCATGCTGGCGGAATTCTTGCCAGCGTGGAGGCGCCCTTACGGCCGTGCAGAAACGGCCTCAGTTTTCGTGACATGCTGCAAGACATAGGAATATATTATGGGTAATGTATTTGTAATAATCAGATAACAAGAGATACTTTTCAAATCCAAGATGCTGAGATAAGAGACAACATCATCTTGTTTACAGAGCAATGAAGCAAAGAACAATGTTTTCAGTGTTGCTCTGACTGTAAACACATAGCTGTTGATAAAGTGGGCTTAAAATAACTTGCCGTCAAGTATGATGTTGCAGTCTTATAAAACCCTTTATCAGTGGGTGAAAAGTACAGCCCTGTAATTTCATTTGTACCATGGCAAACCAGGAATTAGAATCTACATGCCCAGTTAGGAGACTTTTCTAACTTTTCTAACTTCGGTTAATCTTTTTGTGACTCAGGTTTCACTTAATTCAGACACCTCATTGAAACTCTGTAATAGGGAAACAAAACTTCACATCTTTTACTTCATCTGTATAAAGTTAATCGTTCAGGAATATAGTTTTGGGAGAGCCTTGTGTCAGGCGTCTAGTTCAGCTTTAAATAGTATAGGAGAAATGCCTTATCTGTTCAAGCCTTAATAGAAAAAAATCCTGGTTGGGCTCATAACATCACAGCTGAGGTGACCCAAGGGAGATGCAAAAGAGTTCTCAAACTAGAGTCTGTATAAATTCCAGGGAGTTTTGCCCCCCCCCCCCCCCCCCCCCCCATCATCTAGTTCTGTATATAATGCAGGCAATAATCTTCCCTGTAAAGAATATAATTCTGCAAGGACCAGATGACCATCACTGCTATGAAGAAGACATTTGAATTGTGTGGTTCTCCAGATTAGAGTCCACTGTTGGTTTAGTGTGGAATAGTTTGTCAGTAACGGTCCACCAATTCAAAAGCTTTGATCACAAAGATCACATAGACTGGGTTTGTCTGTAGGTTTGGTGAGTAGATGACATAATGTGGTTCTCTCCCTTGTTTTGAAGCATCTTGTTTCTCTGCACTGAATGTTGCAGTTTTCCCAGCTCAGTAAGCCTCATTTACATTTTGGAGGCGACTTAAGTAAAATAATTGGTCTGTTGAGGCCAGCTTTATTGCTATTCTAATATGAACTGTTAAGTTAGAACTTCCATTTGCTGATATATGTAAATAGTTTGACTAAAACTGGAGCCCACCTTTACAAATTAAATGCTGAAAATATTGATATCAGTTTATCCTCTACTGAGGCTTCAGCATTTGCCAACTGCTCTATCAGCTTAAAGATATCCTGTGTTGCTAGTACTACAACTGTGTATGGATTTTTTAAAATGAAGTCTCTTTAGAAAATTACACTCATAATCCATAAACACATTTGAATAATATTGTTTGGAATTTTTTTTTGTAATTTATGCTGTGGATTTCACCTTCTGCAGGCCATAAATCTCCATATTCCAACATAATAGTTTCACAGGTTTTGTCTATGTTTACTGATTCTAAGTCAGATAGTAATTGATGTTAAAACTCGACTTTCTTCTTCTAATAGGTTGTGATGTAGGAGTATGTGATTGGCAAAACCCTGAAAGCTGGAAAGGGGGTGTATCTTTGTGTGTGCGTGCATTTATGTGTCTCTGTGTCATATTTCTGGTATTTGTTGGTGGTTTCCCATCCAAATACTAATCAGGGCCGAACCTGCTTAACTTTTGAGATTTGATGAGATTAGGCTGGTCTGGGCCATCCAGGTCAGGCAATGACCTGATTAGCTAATAGGTATTCTGAAATTTTCTATGGTTGATGTTCACCTCTGTGTTTGTCTTGGACCCCAGACTTATCCACATGAGATAGTTTGTGGATTTTAAAGAAAGTGATTACCACTGATAACCTTAGAGTAGAATAGAGAGCCGGCATGGTGTGGTAATTAAGAGCAGCAGACTCTAATCTAAAGAACTGGGTATGATTTCCCACTTCCCCTCATGAGTGGCAGACTGGTGAACCAGCTTTGTTTATCCACTTCTCCATATAACACCTGCTGCTGGGTGAACTTGGGCCAGTCACAGTTCTCTCAGAACTCACACAGAAAACCACCTCTGAACATCTCTTGCCTTGAAAACCTTACTAGGTCACCATAAATCAGCTGTGACTTGATGGCATACACACACGCACACGCGTGCACACGCACGCACACACCCAAATTGCAAGCCTTTAAAGTAAATGACAAAGTATGAATACTACTTGAACTGGAAACAACTGCTCTGTTTCCAGTTATTTAGCTTTGCAGTGTATATATTGTGAACATTGTTGTGGATTATTGTAGCAGTGTGTGAGTGCATTCATCATGCATGAATTTATCAAGATAACGTGGGGTGAAAATAACATTCCCCCAACAGCCTTTTTTATTGTACGTGCAGAATGTAATGTGTGGTTCACCAGATTGTATTATCCATCTGTTACCCAAGAAGGCTTAGCATTTCCTGGGTTTCTTTGAGTTATTTACTTTAATATTCTCCTGTTTATAGAAAAGATTATCTCACAAACTGGATTCTCCATAGTAGATAGATGTTATGATTTAATCCTGTTGTTGATATCCAATTTTATTCCCTCCTCTTTAAAATGTAATATTGCTTCTCCTGACACACTTACGTAAACATACGCAGAATTTCATTCCTTATTTTGGTGATACTGCCTTCAGCACTATTTCTTTCCTTGGTGCATTATATTGAGAAACAACTCATTTGGGACTTTGGAATGATCTAAGCCCTTCTTTCTAGGGACCACTTTCCCCTCTCCTGTAGCGCCTAAATGGCCATATTTTATTCTCCTTCAGGGAAGGTCAGAGGGCAGCTCCCACTGACCTTTCCCTAAACATAAATGCATTTTGATGAAACCTATTAATTAGGAAGGAATGTAGGTGGTCTCTCCCATATTTATTTTATTTAAACTATTTAAACCATATTTATTTTATTTAAACTATTTAAACTATTAAACTGTCCTCCTGATAGGCTCAGAGTAGCTCACAACAAAAATTGTTCAAAACAAAGTCTCAGGAAACAGAAGTGTTAAACATACAGCTCTTTATAAAAACTTGATCAGCAACTCACCAACTTAAATTATAAATCATTTGTCTACTACTTTGAAATTTTGAGATTCAGTATCAACAGAAAACTTCACAGAATGGAGAGAAGGATATTGTGTGGGCTGCCCTGGGCTCCTCAGAAGTATGGGATAAAAATGTATAGATATACAGGTTTTATAAATCTTTTGGGAAACCGGAAGGGACAGAGCTAACATATAACATCAGTCAGGTCATAATGAGTCTTGGCCAGGATGGCCCAGGCTAGCCCAATCTCATCAGATCTCAGAGGCTAAGCAGGGTCATCCCTGGTTAGTACTTGGTTGGGTGTCTAGTGCTGCTATGGAGTGGCAGGCAATGACAAACCACCTTTAAAGATTTCTTCGCATTGAAAATCTTATGAGGTCACTGTAACTTGACAGTGACTTGACAGCATGTTCTACTACCACTATAATAGAGCAACCATTGGAAATGTTTCTTTTTTGGCCAATGTAGGAAGATGTTTAACAAGATTAGAAGGTTTATCTAAGGCCCATTCCTCACGGACCAAGAAACACGAGTGTGGAACTCTATATAACCCATTCAGGAGGGACTTTGCAAAAGTCCCACCCCAAAAATACATCTGCCCTGTTTTATTTTTTCCAATCCATTTTTCCCAATCCATTTTTTAAAATCGCTAAACAAGCGATCTTTTTGAAAAATCTCAGGTTGGAGCCACTCCTGAGTGAAAGGCCATGCAGGAAGCACTTAATTTCCCTCCCTTCCACCCCATCCTTCACAGTCTGGGAGAAGCTGCCCACCATTGTCTGGCTGTTGCAAGGAGGCCCCATTTCCTTTTTTTTTTGGTATTTTCCATCTTGTATCTGCACAGCTTGCATCTGCACAGGTGCAGCCGGTCATATCATGGGGCATTGCTGTGGCTGTGGGGGTTCATTTCTGCATGCCTGTGTAGCTATGAATGTGTGGCTGGTAAATAACAAAAAACAGAAGCATCTCTGTGAGAAGGCTTGACTACAACCTGGATTATTTTCCAGGTTGCCTGCACAGAATGCATGTGAACAGGAAAACAGGTTCCTTTATTACGAATGCAACCCGTTATACATTTGCTGAGCGGAGGGGGTCTGAGCATGGACATGGATTTCGACCAGAAGAAGTGTTCTTTCAGATATGTGAGCTGGATGTGAAGGGCTTTAAAGACAACAGCCAGAATCTTGAACTGAACTTGAAAGGTAGCTAGTTCAATTTCTTCCCTTTTGACATGGTATGGCCATATGGACCCACCCCAGAAAGAAAGCAGGCAGTCATGTGATATTTTGCATGATGCTGCTGTTTTATCTTTACATAGACCATGATGTGGTAATCCAGCCCAAAGGTTACAGTAGCATGGCCATAGAGTAGAAAGCTAATTCTGTGGATGGTAGAACAAAAAGATAATGGGAAGATACATAGCTGTGTATTCTGTCAGTGAGTTGATCTTTCTGTGTAAGAGGGATGGAAATCTGGCAGAATATAGGACTCGTATGAAGGAACTCTGTTGGGAGAAGCAAAAAAAGGTGATACCTTATCACTTGATCAGTTTCGTGAATGACATGCTTTGAAAGGCGTTGAGTTTTGAAGCAGTGGGTTGAATGCTACAGTCCATCAGTAGAATGCACTAATGCTAGATCATCTCTCTTCCCCCCACCCTTAGGAAAATTGACACCCATTTCCTGGGAACTGTAATAGCCATATAGATTAGTGGGCTGCATTGAGGATGAGTAAGGGAGCAAAACGATCTCTCTCGCCTCTTCTCAGCTTGGTTTTTTCCCTTAAGATGCTTGCACTAAAAATTCAGATACTTAAACATTCACAATATAATATGTAAACAATCCCCCAGATTTTTTTTTCAATTTTGTCCAAATTATGCCCCTCTGTGCTTTGGAAAAGGGAGGCAACATTACAAGCTTGTAATCCCTAGACAGTGTGCCACCAGGAAGAAAATGCTAGTGTGTAGTGTTTCCAAGAACTTGGGGCCCCCATAGGAAGCTGACTTCCATACCTCTGTGTGACTCATTATTATAGTATGGTTTGCTTCTTGTCACAGGAGGCTGGTAAATCAGGCTTATCACTATAGCAAGTATTTTGAATAATTCAGTCACAAATATTTTAGACTGGCAGTTGAGTTAGAGGTGGAAAACCTCAGAGGTGTCCTCAGAGGTGGAAGACCCAGAACAATGGCCCATTCAGAAATAGCGGAGGTGGATTTGTTGGAAGTGATGTGGGCTTTATTCTCATGCCCTTTTTAAATGCAAACATTTGGGGGTTTAAATAAAATGTGCCTGTAGTCGGGGAAAATATGTATTTCAGCTTCCAGAAGTTTGGTGAAGTTTTTTCCAGAAGTTTTTTCCTCATTTTTTCTCCTTCTGTTCCTTGTAGCATTAATTTGTCTATATTCAGTCACTGGTGCAAAGGCAACTTAATACCTTTCACTCCCTATCAATTCAGATAACGAATTCGTGAAAAAGAAACACTTGTTGGATTGTGTTTTTTAGTCTTCCTTTTGAATCAGAAGGCTATCTGCCGGCTGACCAACAAAAAACCATCTATTCCCTTTATCTTTCCTACTCTGTTTCCCCTCTCCTCTCTTCAATAATTCCCCTTCTCTGGCTCGGATCAATGTCAGTAGTTAAATGGATCAGTTATTTGAAAGCTGTCTGTTGACCTTTCCGTCATGATTGATTGCATGAGAGTGCACAGCAGTGAGGATTCCAGGCAAGGATAGCAGTCACCGCTGCCTGCTTTCGCTCACGGCTCCCAGTAGGCTACTACGGTTTCCCACAGAGGAATAAGCTGCCTGCATAGATGCGGGGCCTGAGAGTGCTCTCAAGTAACCATAATGAAGCTGAGAGCCACATCTAGCCTTCCTCAGTGGCCTATAGGAATTATTTATGAAGAGGAGGCAAGAGCTGAGTGGTTTACTGGCCTTCAAAACACGGTTTCCTGGCCTGAGGTTTGAAATCAGAGTCACCAGAGCCCTGTGCGACAGCTGCCCCAGGGTGTTGGCCCGTGTGGTAGCAGAGGAGTAGACGAAATGACAGGAGGCAGAAAGTCAAGCTGCATTTTCGGCCATGTTCCCCTTGCCCTAGTAATTTGCTTTTAATTTGCCATTGTTCTCTTTAGCCATAGTGGAAGCATAACCCACAGCACAGGTTGCATATGGAATAAGTCCTTCCAGATCTCTTTTTTCCTCTGTTGTGTTTTCCTTCACTCTGTCTGAATCTAATTTTTCCTGAGCCTTTAATTTGTTTCAAGCCTCCTAAAAGCAGTTCCAAGGTGGTAAAGGGTTTTGACCTCCATCGAATAGAAATCTGTTTTTGCTTAGTTGATAGCAATTATGTTTGGATAAGAATACGGCATGCCATTTTTATCTCTTGAAATGTACCAATTGATAACAGGGTAGTTTGCATAGTGGCGGAGCATACAAATCACTTGTAGAGCAGGAATAGTGAATCAAGTTGTGTGTGATTATTTTGTTCTTCATCTCTTTAAGGTCTCTTTAGTTGTCCCTGTGATTCACTGCATGATCACAGTTTTCAGTTGCTTACTTAATGAACATATAACAACAGTAGAATATTCTGGGGCACGTTATATAGCAAAGTTCTTCTTCTGAATCCATATTTGACAATCCAGCAATACAACGTTAGTAATGAAAAGGTTGGTAGGGTTGCTGCTTTAGGCAGCTATGAGAGAAAAACAGAGTATTTATCTAAAAGTGATGAAAAGTACAGGAAAAAAATTAGCAAATTCTTAAGAAACCAGTGATAAGCTAATGCATAGTTGTGTTAGATTATGGATGCATAGTATTAGATCCCCTAGACCTGAGACCCCCCAAGCTAGCCTGATCTCAAAAGCTAAGCAGGGTTGGCCGTGGTCAGTATTTGGATGGGTGACCTCCAAGCAAGTCCAAAGTTGCTTTGCAGATGCAGACAATGGCAAACCACCTCAGAAAACTCTGCAGGATGATCATAAGTCAGCTGCGATGGTAGCACTTTCCATTGCCACCAGCGTTGCATCCAGTGCAGAATTTCCACTTGTACTAATGCTCTTGTACTATTGGAAGTGCAAGAAAAAGACTGTGGTAGGTGTCTGATATACATCACCATTATACATCAGCACTTGCATTTCTCCTTGCGCAAGATCTTGTGCAGCCAGTTTCTAGGGGCTGTAATGTGTCAGGATGCAAGTACTATACAAGATCTTGTGACAGAGGAACTGCATTAAGTCCATGTGTGCTTCCACTTTCATGTATATCCCCCCTTTCTCTCCTATAGGAGACTCAAAAGAGTTTACAATCTCCTTGCCCTTCCCCTCTCACAACAAACACCCTGTGAGGTGGGTGGGGCTGAGAGAGCTCCGAAAAGCTGTGACTAGCCCAAGGTCACCCAGCTGGCATGTGTGGGAGTGCACAGGCTAATCTGAATTCCCCAGATAAGCCTCCACAACTCAAGCGGCAGAGCTGGGAATCAAACCCAGTTCTTCCAGATAAGAGTGCACCTGCTCTTAGTCACTACGCCACTGCTGCTCCTTAAAGACTGTGAAGATATATTAAGCAAAGACTAGTAATTTATTCCAGTTTGTTGGACAAAACATTTAAGTGCTACGCCCCTGTTCTATTTAAATTACAAACACACATTATCTCTTTCCTCCTCCCTTCTTTCCTTGGTAAAGTTTTAGAAAATTATACCTTAAAATGCTTTTTAGCCTTTAACTTGGTAGAAAGTGGCAGAATGACAAAGTTGAAAGGGAATAGCTAAAGCAGTACCATCTGTTCTAGTCCCACTGGCTCGATGGCACTTTCTATTAAATGAACAAGGTTGAACATGTAATGTACTACGTATGTTAGTGGAGTAACTGATCCCAAACCATAGTATGAATGTCTACAATTGCCACAGAAATTCTCAAAGCAAGGAATGATAAATTCTTGAGTTTCTAAAAAATCCCACCATTTCCTTTCCTGTAAGGGGGAGAGAATCTATGTTGTAATAGCAAATGAATAGTAGTACAAGTTGGAAATTTTGAGAAATAGTAAATATTTATTTTGGATTTCTGGTGAGAAAAGGAAGGAAGCATGTGGTCTCTTGCCAAATGCGGCCGCTGATCCTTCCATTAATTCTTGAGGTGGAGGAAAAAGGCACACTGCTGATATATTTAGGAAACAGGAAGGAGTCTTGTCTTTTAAGACAGAGGTTTGGGTCAGGCATCGGGAAGTTTAATGGTACCATCAGATGGTGGAGCAGGGATATGTTGCAACCTTGAAGGATGCTCACATCAAGGTGTCTTTTCATTTTTAAACTGTCAGGCATCTCATTTCTAGGTGAGCTAGCTCCAATCCTTGCTAATCTTGTCATGCTATTTCAAATCACAGTAGAATGTATTTTTCCCAAGGCTCATAATGCACTTTAATTGAATCCCTCAACCAAGTGTATAGAATCTCAGTCAGTGGCTGCTTTCACATTTGTTAGTACAAATGTACTTTCAGTGCATTTTAACAATAGCTTGTGAGTGGATGTTCACATTGGAAGTGCACTATCCAACATGTGTGTCTTAAGTAGATGTGCTGAGATCTTGACCTTAAACACACTTTCCAGGTAAACATCATTTGTTCAAACTCCCTTAATTCTACCAGGCAAAACATCAGATTGAATACATGGTGTGCTTTGGGCTTCTGTTCTCTGCCTGTCTCCTTGACAGTGGCATCTGTCTGTGGTCACAAGAACAAACTGTGAGATTAGCAGACTTAAGTGGAGAGGATGAAGGCACAATGAGAAAGAAGCAAGCCTCATCTTTAAAAAAAGCAGAGTTACTGTTTTTCTTTTAAATTTGTGCCTTTTATAATTGGAGGCAACAGAAAAGTGGCAGGCGAGTTTTGCCTAACTTGGATCTGGGACATCCCCAGTGGGGAGGTTCACCCTCCCCCCCCCCAAGTCCATTAGACAACCTGGACTTCTCCAAGTGGCCTTAATGGCCATTCCATCACTGAATAGAAAGGTTCCTGTCATTTGGGGGTGCACAATCCATTTTGTTAGCAGAGAGAAAGTTGCACTTTCCATGATTTCCAGTGAGATTTCACTACACTTGGAAGTTGTCCCAAAATGTAACTGGGAAAACAGATTGCCAAATATATAAATCTCGCCCCACTGTAATTCTCTAAAAGAAATATGCCTGATTATCACTTTGAGTGTTCACCTCTTCTTGTGATCAGCTCTCCTTAGAATGAGAGCTACATTCTGGAATTTTTGTATAGGAGACAATAAAGGTTGATAATCTAAGTAAACTATGAATGCTGTTAAGCAGTGTTTCAGAGTGTGAGAGACTAATTAGTCCAATAAAATCTTCGGGCGGGGGGGGGGGGAGAGAATCCCACTGAAGTTAATAAACAATGTCTAAAGAATCTTTTCTCATTGTTTTCCAAGCCAATTGTGTTTCATGTTGAGGGATAAGTTAAAGATGCACACTAACAGCTTAAAATTCTATTAGGGATTTGAAAAAACAACTAAATCAATGGCCAATTATTTCTGTATTTTCTGCTTGACTTTTCCTTTCTGCTTTATCCCTTGCCCACAATCTCTGTAAAAATGGTTTGAGCTGCCTATGTGACTAATAAGACACCAGTATATATGACTCCCTCTCTAATGGTGATCTGACTGGCCTGAAAACACTCCACAATAGGGGTTTTGTACTCTGTAGGTTGGCTGATTGACATAGTAGAAAAATGAAGCCACTCCCAGAATTCAATTAAGGGATGCTACATCCCATGCTATTATCAAGGGAGGTTTTGTGCATTAACAGATGCCGGTATTGACTTCTCACACAGAAAATTAGGTGGTGGAAAGAGAGTAAGCTGCTACTGCAATATTGGAGAAATTAATGCATGGCAATGCCATGTGATAATGTAGCTAAAGAATAACAGGAAAGAAATGACTGCTCACAATTCTACCCATACTACTGGGAAACTGTTGAATTATGCAGAAAGAACAGAGAACTATCTATTTTAAAAAAAAACAAACCACCCTACACTGTATATAGTCAACAGCATCCTTCTGTCAGCAATGTAGTTCCTACTCACAGGAATCCTCTTTCTTGCTTGTTAAAAACAACATGAGATATTCTGATAGCCCAAAGAGAGGCTTGCTTGTGAGTGAAAATTGTGACCTCAAGTTCAGGCAGCTCAGTTCTGTTTGTATTGGCTATATGGAAGCATCAAGGTAAAATGCTTGCTTGCTTACAAAATGTGTGTACTTTTAACCTTGAAGGCTTTTTCTTTAACAAGTAATGTCATACTGGTGCTCTCTCTGAATGGAAGTCAAGCAACTTCAAAATACAATATATTTCGCCACTGGCCTTTTGACTGATATTATGAATGGTCTCATCATGCCTCATGATTTCTGGCGTGAGGGAAAAATGAAACATTTGCCAGCAAAGGCTTGGAATCACCCCCAGAAGCAACACAACAGCTGCTATTGGGGCTTTTGTGTCAGACACTTCCAGGCCCTGGGCTTTCAAAGCTGTGCCACACAAGGACTTACAGACCTTAAGAGGGCACAGGGTCTGTTTGAGTAACATCTGTCTGTGTTAAAGGTGTATGTGGCATAAAATAAGAAAATATGAAGAGCTCACCAGGTTCAGATCAATAGTTCTGGTCATTCAGCATGCTGTTTCCCACAGTGGCCAGCCACACAGTCCTGCAAGTGAAAAAAGGCTGGGATATGTTTCCCCTCAGAAACCAGCATTCAGAATCATCATAGAATCATAAAGCTGTAGAGTTGGAGGAGGCCACAAGGGCCATCAAGTCCAACCCCCTGCCATGCAGGAATACACAGTCAAGCATTCCTGACTGGTGGGCCATCCAGCCTCTGCTTAAAACCTTCCAAAAGAGATGCCACCACATTCTGAGGCAGTGTATTCCATTGTCGACCAGCCCTTACTGCCAGGAAGTTCATTCTAATGTATTGGTGGAATCTTTTTTCCTTTACCTTGAACCCATTACTCCTTGTCCTAATCTCTGGAGCAGAGACATAGCTCCAAGGGGGAAGGGAGTGTGCGACGCACCAGGCATGTGCCCCTATGGGGGTGTGGCAAGGGTGTTCCGGGAGCATGGCGGGGGCGGGATGGGGATGGAGGATGCACCAGTGCACTGGGTGCTTTCCCCCCTTGCTACACCTCTGCTCTGGAGCAGCAAAAAAAAAAGAGCTTGCTCCCTCTTCAATGTGATATCCCTTCAAATATTTAAACATTGCTATCATGTCACCCCTTAATCTTATCTTCTCCAGGCTAGACTTACCTAGCTCCCTAAGCATCTCCTCCAGACCTTTTACCAGTTTTGGTTGCCTTCCTCTTGACCTGTTCCAGCTTGCCAAACAAATTCACTGTCTCTAAATAGGGCAGATTCTTAACCATCTTGGCTAGCTGTCGCCCAAAAATTTGTCCAGTCCCCCTCTAAAGCCTAAACTGGTGGCCATTACTACAGCTTGTCGCAGTGAATTCAACAGGTTAATCAAATGTTGTGTGAGCAGAATTTATACAAGGCAGGGTGCTTGATTGTTCATTTGGTTTATCCTTGTTTTATGATTACAAAGTACAAAACTTGTTTTATGGCATTGTAGGAACGGTAGGTGATTCTCCCCCTCCCCACTTTTGAGAAAAGAGAATTTGAAGGGAAATCAAAACATTGTGCTTAGATGTGCATCTGTTCAACCCCTTACAGTCCTTTCTTTAATGAAAAGAGAAAATGAAGCAAACAAAAGCGGATTAATGTCATAATTTAGGTTTTTTTTCCTTCTTGCTGTCTAGGTGCCATAATTCTTTTAGAATAGTTGGAGATAAATGCAGGTCATAGACCCCTGCATACTCGATAAAGTTTCCTAGTGAATGTTGAGTACATAATTTATGTTTTATCGTATTGAAATGTGGCTCCAGCCCTGAGTTATCTCTTTGCAAATACCAATCAAATGCTCTCTCCCAATTTCCCCCACTCCCCACTCTGGAGATGGAATGGAAACGAAGGCAGAAGACCATATAGATGTCATTTGTCCAGAGGTTGTTTATGAACACCAGAGCTGACCTGCAGGTCTAAATGACATTGATTTGTATACTTAAAACTGGATTTAATGCATTAATGATTTACAAAGCTCTTTGCAGCTAGAATCAAAGGCTGGTTTGGAATAGGATTGTTTACAGCTGGGATCCCTAAAATCATGAGCATGTCATCTTGCTGTAATTTTGTTTTCTTTCTTTGGGGAAATAACTGATGACACGTAACCCTTTGTGTCTCCAGTAGGATTATAGCTGTATGTCAAATATTATGTAGTTTTGATTTTATGGTGAAGCATTTCTCGGAAAAAAACATTTTGAAGTTTTATCTAAATCTGTTGTACTTTGTAGAGGCTTGAATCTTACTTTGTGCGGAGAGTTTTGGGTTCTGTTTTGTGCCAGCATTTTGGGTGGGGCTGTTCCTTCAATGTAGGCTTGGATAAAAGGAAAAGAGAAAGGATGGTGGAAATACAGCTGATGGAGAATGTTGGGGCTGAAGCATTTGGACTCCACACTCCTCAAAGTGCTAATTGGAGTGCTGTAGAGCCTGAATTTCACAGTTGTCTTCAAAAATAACACAGAATACTTTTTTGTTGTTTGGAACAGAATTTGTTTAGCCAGGTGGCCAATATTGCCAGATATATTTGAGTGTGGTTCTGTGGTCATAAAAGAGTAATGCAGAATTTAGTGCCAAACCCAGGAGCAGCAGTGGCATAGTGGTTAAGAGCAAGTGCATTCTAATCTGGAGGAGCCGGGTTTGATTCCCCGCTCTGCCACTTGAGCCGTGGAGGCTTATCTGGGGAATTCTGCACTCCAACACATGCCAGCTGGGTGACTTTGAGCTAGTCACAGTTCTTCTGAGCTCTCTCAGCCCCACCTACCTCACAGGGTGTTTGTTGTGAGGGGGGAAGGGAAAGGAGATTGTAAACCCCTTTAAGTGTCCTACAGGAGAGAAAGTGAGGACATAAATTCTTCTTCTTTTAAACTGACCCTAACTTTAGAGAAGAGGCTGGGCTTGGTTTATAAAGGGCTTGGAGTTCATTTAAGAAACTAGAAACCGTCACTAATAGCATCCTCATGATGACAATAATAAACTTTGGTTTAGTTCAGCCCAAATCATCTATGCAGTCTTTGATTTATAGTAAAACATGAAAAACTGTCATAATCAAGCTAACAGAACAAGGAATAGGTTGAACAGAACCAGTTGGCACGCATGAGATGTAATAGTTTAATAGGTGTATGCATCGCACAGAACTTAGTCTACACATACCCTAGTGCCCCCAATTTGTTTGGGGAGCTTTACTGGTATATTGGAACTGTGTTCCAAACTGCATTAGCCACAAATACCTAGTACAACTCCTTTCATTAGCAGCAAGCTGCAATATATATCTGTTGAATGGCACAAAAACATGCATGAATTGTGATTACTTTTGTTCTTTAGACTCTTTAGGAAATTTATGAGGGTATAATTTGGCTAGATCTGTTAAATGCATCACTGGCTTATATAAATCACTGCTTGTTTCTTGTTTCATATTAAGTAAGATCTGCCAAAACTGGAAACCTTTTGAGACATGAAATATGACTCAAAGGTCACTGCTTAGAATGGGGATAATACAGCGCATGAGACAACACTAATCTCTTGGTACTGTGATGAATATGTTGACAAGCGTTCAACTTTTAATAATTAATCATGAAGAAACAAAGGCATGTTAATAATTGAAGGTCTCCTAATGCAGGGTGCTGTGGCTTCTTAATGCCATGGTTTCTACCGAGCTTTGCCTGTGTTAATTTTAATCTATGTCCTCCTAACTCGGAGCACTGCAGTTTTTAGTGACAGGTTTGCTGATACTGCCATTGGCACTGAACAACTAGCTCCATGGGTTATAATGTTCCAGCAGCGGAATTTTGGATAATAAATTTAAAATGTATGAGAGGAAGAAAAATCATAATGACTGTTGCCTAGTATCTATCTTAGAAGTCAGTTTTGCTATAAAGTATTCAGGCTGAAACATCTTGTTATTCTATCACCAACACATATGTATTTTTTTTTTGTAGTGCCTGTGATTTCTAACTGTAACATTGCTGGGCTCCCCTTTTATAAGCTTAACATTAACAGAATGGATACAGTCATTTCTGTGTCTGTCTTCATGCCTAGGGTGTTTCCTGATAACTTATGATAGGAAATTCCTTGAATACTGGAACTGCCAAAGCTGCTATTTGGTGGTCCAGCCCTTTTTGGTTCCTTAAGAAAGAGCAGTCGCTCCTCTCAAGTTGCTGTTTTTTCAATTGCACACTGCTCCTAGATAAACAGAGACCCGACATTTTCTAAAGAGCCCATTCTGTTCCCTGTGTTACAGTTGGAGCCAGTAACTGGAGACAGAAAATACCTCTCATATTGCATGTCTGGTTACAGAAATCAGATGATTTAGTGTAATTCTTTCCAGTGTGAGCTACTTAAATGCATGATTTTGTTCTGGGCTTGCTTGGCTTTTTGAACAGGGGACTGTTGCAGGCATGGAAACAGCAGTGATTTTGGTTTCAGAGGAGTAGCTTGAGGAAGCCTCCTTTAAGCAATAGTTAGGCTTATATTAGTATGCGCCATTGCCATTGAAAAAAAGACTTCGAGAAAAGGACAAGTTTTCAGTGAAACCTGGGTAATAGAATTCTAATAATGGATTTGATCCAACGAGGTTTTCTGCTGATGAAAAGGTTTTCTGCTGATGATTTTTTGATCACCAAAAGATCACACATCCGGCTTAGACAAAAGTCATATGGGGCATGGATAGAAGTAAATAGTGCACTGGGCAAGACTGAATGAAAATGGTGACTGGATCCAACCCAGTGTTGCCAAGTTTGAAATACTTGTATATTTTTCATGAAGTCTTAGGGATAGCAGCCTCCAGGTAGGACCTGGCAATTCCCTAGAATTAGACTACAGAGGTCAGTTCCCCTGGAACAAATTGATGTTTTGGAGGGTGGGCAGTATGACATTGTATCCCTCTGAGGTCACTATCCTCCCAGGTTCAATCCCCAGGAGTTATCCAACCTGGATATAGCAATCCTATCCTCCCATCCCTTGGTGGTGATCAGAAGGGACCTGCCAATCCAGTGAAGTCTTCTTGAATCCTGTTAAAGATTTACACTGAATTTAGGATCCAGTTGTTCAGGGGTTCTCTTATTGATCTTTGCTTCTCAGTGTTATCAGTAAAAAAAGAAAATTTCACTTCAAACCCTGACCTCTTCCTGAAGTACTTCGTCCTTTCATTAGCTTGGGCTCTCTCACCTGCAGTCTGTTGCATGGAAGTGATTGACGTCTACAAGAATACATGTCAATGTACATCCTTGATATGTTAGTAAATGCTTATTTTATAGATAAGAACCTGAAGTTCTGGATTACATGTTAACCATATCAGTCCTGTGTCAGGTCTCTGCATACAGAACTCCAACCACCTCAAGGTATCCTTTCCCAAGAGTCAGACTGAACTATACGAAATCTGCTGATTGCTAAAGACAGGCTTCACAACTGGGTACTCTGATTTTTCGCAGAGGAAGAAGAGTTAAACCACTATCTTAATTTGGTTTTTTCTCTGTTTTACCTGCTTATCAACAAATTCCACCACCTGCTGTCACTTCAAATGTTGCCTAAGAGATGCATCTTGGCACTTTGACATAGGCCGTTTCCGCACGGCCCATAAACGACGGCCTGGGGGCGGTAAAAACGCCGCCCCCAGGCTGCCGTTCGCACAGGCGCCGCTGCTGCAACGCAGCAGCGGCGACCTGACTCCGCTTCCCTCCCCCCAGGGCGGCGTCAGGCCGCCCTAAACAACAACCCTTTAAAGGGTTGTTGTTGGGGAGGAAGCGTCTTCCCGGTGGCGCGGTGCGAACCGCGCCGCCGGGAAGACGCTGTCTCCCTCCTCCGTCCGACTCACGATGTCCTCGTCGTCGCCTGCTGGCCGTCGCAGCCCCACCCACACTGTCCTCCGACCTCCAGGGGTCGGAGGGCAGCGTAGGCGGGGCTTAGTCGGACAGAGTCGTGAGTCGGACAGAGGAGCGGGAAGCCGCCTCTCCTGCAGCGGCCTCTGCTTGGCCTGCTCGCACGCTTGCGTGCAAGCGGGCTTCCGCCCCCACGCCGCCAGAACTCTTGCCGGCGTGGGGGCGCGAGGTGGCCGTGCGGAAACGGCCATAGAATGTAACCTAACTCATTTTTAATGTGTGTTATTGAAATGAAAGGTATTGCCTTTTGAAACTTGTCACTGGTATAGCTTCTCACTTTTTTCATATATCATAGGCCCTTTCCGCACAGGCCATTTACAGTGGTCCAGGGACGCAAAAACGCCGCCCCTGGGCAGCTGCCGTCCTGTGCAGCCCCGAACAGTGTGAAGGCGCCACTTTCCACCTCCCTTCCCGAGGGAGGTTTTTGGAAAGCACCGCCTTCCCGCTTTCCCATCGCCCCCCTCACCTTGTCCTCTAGCATCGGTCTGGAGGACTGCTGAGACCCGCCCACGCTGCCCTCTGACCCCTGGACTCAGAAGAGGCAACTCCATGCAGAGCCACCTCTTCTGTGCTGGCCTCTGTGGGGGCCGCTCGCACGCTCCCGTGCGAACGGCCCCCTTCCCTTCACTGGCATAATTTCTGCTGGTGGAGAGGCGCCCTTTCCGCTGTGCGGAAAGGGCCATAGTTTGGGAACTTTTCATGCCAGCTTCATCTTAGCCTTACTCTTGCTACACATTTTTCCAATCCTGCCATAATTTCTGGAAGGTCAGCTGGTCTTTTCCAGCCTACAAATGCTATACCATCATTATCGGTGTGTAATATCTATTAGTACATTGTGTCTCACCTCCCTTGGAAGATGAGGAGGAAACAAAACTATCAAATATTGCCTCATAAGAACATAAGAACATAAGAACAAGCCAGCTGGATCAGACCAGAGTCCATCTAGTCCAGCTCTCTGCTACTCGCAGTGGCCCACCAGGTGCCTTTGGGAGTTCACATGTAGGATGTGAAAGCAATGGCCTTCTGTGGCTGTTGCTCCCGAGCACCTGGACTGTTAAGGCATTTGCAATCTCAGATCAAAGAGGATCAAGATTGGTAGCCATAAATCGACTTCTCCTCCATAAATCTGTCCAAGCCCCTTTTAAAGCTATCCAGGTTAGTGGCCATCACCACCTCCTGTGGCAGCATATTCCAAACACCAATCACACGTTGCGTGAAGAAGTGTTTCCTTTTATTAGTTCTAATTCTTCCCCCCAGCATTTTCAATGAATGCCCCCTGGTTCTAGTATTGTGAGAAAGAGAGAAAAATTTCTCTCTGTCAACATTTTCTACCCCATGCATAATTTTATAGACTTCAATCATATCCCCCCTCAGACGTCTCCTCTCCAAACTAAAGAGTCCCAAACGCTGCAGCCTTTCCTCATAAGGAAGGTGCTGCAGTCCCTCAATCATCCTCGTCGCCCTTCTCTGCACTTTTTCTATCTCTTCAATATCCTTTTTGAGATGTGGCGACCAGAACTGAACACAGTACTGGCCTCATTACTCCTTTGCATCAAAGAGCCACTGCACTAGCTAAAAAGTTCCATTGCTAGAACAATAATGGTGCTCTGGTGTGGCCAACAGACACCCCCCCCCCCAGTTTATTTGTTAAGATATCCTTTCCACGGATGCACTTTTCCATTCATACACTTAACATGGTGACTCGTAGGTACAGCCTGGAGATTTATTTAGCTAATTGTTTTAACCAAAACCTATAACCTTTTTAAAATTGTAAAGAGTTGGTAAAATTCAACTTTTTATGTTTGTTGGCAATCATACAATGGAGCTTTATGTTAATATTTCATTAATGCTGTTTGGTGTTACTCTTTTCAGCCATATTTTCACAAATTATATTGTAAATTTCTTTGCTTTCCTGGTTTTATTTCCAGCTGTTGGGAGTCGTTGTGCTACTAGAGATGTATCAGGCTATCTAACTGTCTGCATTACAAATCCTAGAGGCAATAAGTAAATAAATAATATGTTTCTGATAATTTCCTATTAGCTACCCTGAAGCAAAATATTTTCTGAACCCGCAGAAACTTTTTATAGTAGCATAACACATTTACGCTAATAGAGAACAAATTGAAATATGAATGGCTCACAGCCTTTTCTCTGCCCAGCCTTTTTTGTGCATCTTCACACACACACTAAGAATGTCACATCTCCAAATCACACAGAAAACCACAGGATCTGTGCATGTGCTGATGTGCAGTTCACTATGGCTTGTACAGACAATATTGCTCACAATCAATTGTTTACATGTTGTTCTGCAGAGCATTATGCAAACATTACATGTTGTAACCTCTTTTTTTAAAAAAAAATCTTATAAAATATGAACGCAACCTATTTACTGGGAGCTAAGAAGTGTAGTTTATATGAGGTACCGCAAATCTTTGTTGGCTTCTAGTCAGCTTCTGAATAAAAGATATTGGTGCCTCCCTCCACAACTTGTAAATTCTATTTCTCTTTGTAAGGAGCTATAGCCTAATGCCTAGATAGATTTGTCTGAAATGTTTTATGTAGCTGAACATTCCGAATTACAGTTGAAATAGATGAATTTATATCTTTTCCAACACCAGGTTGCCAAACATAGTTACCTTTACATTCAGTTTACTGTCCATTCTTTTATTTGTTTATAGAGATAACTGCATATAAAAGGAATATGTGCAGAAGAATCCCTGTAATAAGCACTGGAGATTGTAAGTTTACTGTGCTTCCTCCTGACTCCATTTTCTGAAGACTTTGCTGGTAGCATTCAGGTGGGAGAGTTGATGGTTGGCCTTAAAGCAGAGTTGTTTATTTATTTATATTATTTATAGTCTACCCTTCTCACTGAAACTTAAGGTAGATTACATCATATAAATCAATGCAATCAATAGGATGAGACATCTAATAAGCAATGTAATATAATTACAGAAATCTGAAATAAGTATTTGGCATAGTATGTTAAACAATGCAGAAAATGCTACTACATGAATAGAAAGTAAAGTAGGGAGATCAAGATAATACATATAACAAATAGATAAAACACATTATACACAGTAGTATAATTCACAGTCCTGTTCCTTTTATCAAAACACCTTCCCAAACCATTCTCCTATAATATTGCCCTATAACTTCTATAAAAATGCCTTCCTGAACAACTCTGTTTTACATAATTTACAGAATGGCTGAAGAAGGGGAACTTTCTTGACTCCCTCAGGTAAGCCGTGTCACAGAACGGGAGCCACTACAGGGAATGTATGTGAACAGGCAATTGTTGACCTGAAAACCACCCAAGAAGACTCTGTTGAAAAGAGCAAAGCTGTTGTGGTGAAGCCTAAGGAAGAGGTGGTTTATGAGAGACCAAGGCCATGAAGTGCTTTGTAAGTGATAGTACCTTGAATTGACCCCAGCAATTAATGGGTAGGCGACAGAGTGATTGCACATAGGGTGCAATATGCATCCTCCACCTAACCAGTCTAGCATTCTTCATCAGCTGGACTCTCTGAGATTATTTTGAGGGCAGATCCATGTACAGTGCATTACTATAGTTTAGGATCGGTGTCACCGTGGCATGAATCCAGGTGGTCAGATGAGCCAAGTCAAGATAGGTAGGTATAACTTACTGTTCTCAAAAGTGAGGAAAAGGCAACTGCTAAGAAAGGAGGAGAAGGGAGTTAAAGCTAGGAGTTAAAGCTAGATGAACTTCTACATAGGCCAGGAGGTATTTTCTACTGGGCAAGCATGTTAACTCTGGAGCAGGGGTAGGGAACCTGCGGCTCGAGAGCATACGGCTCTTCTGCCCTTGCACTGCGGCTCCACGAGCAGAGCCGCTGGCCCCATCCTTGCCCACCCTGCAGGCAGCAGGACAGGTGCACCAACTGCCTGCAGCTGGCTGGGCCGCGCCACGGGCTTCCCCTCTTGCCTGCCCCTTTGGAGTGGGGCGGGGGGTTTCCCGGCGGCTGGCGAGGCCGAGCCGCTGGCCCCATCCTTGCCCACCCTGCAGGCAGCAGGGCGGATGCATCCATGCGCTGCTCAGAATGAGCGGAGTAAAAGGTAAACCCCCCCCCCCCAATATATACAGTGTTATCTTTATTTTAAATGTCAAAAATTATTTGCGGCTCCAAGTGTTTTCTTTTCCCATGGAAAATGGGTCCAAATGGCTCTTTGAGTGTTAAAGGTTCCCTACCCCTGCTCTGGAGTGTCTAGGAGCTGCCACAACTTGCTCACTCTCTCTTGTAGTAGAAGTTCGGTTTTTTTAAACTGTCTCCAACAACTATAAACTATATTGAAAAATAGCCATAACTGTTCACCAAAGAAAACTAAATGGGACCAGTTCAGTGGTATTCAATCATGTTTATTTCTTGGTTTTTTCCAATATATATAGAGTGTTTTGAAGGCTTAAAAAAACTTGTTTCTACAAGTTCCTGTAACTGGCTTTTAGCAATACAGTACAGTAAAGAATTAAGTAAGATTTTTGGAATACTGTCTATCCTATTAGCTGTTGTGCATCATAAATAAAACCTACATATATTTTGTGTGCAATTTATATGGGGAGGAATAAAAATCAGCTTGAGCATATTCAAGATTTATTATGAAAGGGATAGCTATTATGTTTTGATTTCTGGCCAGCACAAGGCCTTTATGCCTCAACTCTTTCCCTAATAAATAACATTACAAGTGTGTTCAAGACAGATAACCATTAGGAATATAGAATATAACCCTTGTCTATGAAGTTCCGTAATTGTTGAAAACACTGTCAGCTATTCTGCAGTTTTATCATACATTTTACCAGCAAGCAAAGCTCTCTGTTTTAAAAAATAAAACTAACAGCTTTGGATTGTTTGGTGGTGATTTTTCATCTTTTAAAAAGAGCCAAAGCAGCACACTAGTGATGTACATAGGTCAGATTTACAGTATTTATCATTTGACTTCAAAATGGGCTTAGGAAAGTAGTCCATCCATGTCTGGTGGAACTGCTCCATCTTATATCGTTTGCAGAGCTGACTAAGATTCCACAGAATTCTGGTCAGTAAAGCTGACTTAAATCCCACAGGAAGGAAGCATAACTATGGTAGAGGACTGTGGTAGAGGTAGAGGACTGTAGTAGAGAACTATGGTAGAGGACAGCCAAACCAACTTTGGGCCTGAGACCACTAGCAGGTTTTTTGTGCTAGAACGTAAAAATCTTGGGGGGACATAACGGAGGAGGCGGTCCCACTGATGGGATAGTCCCAGACCATTAAGGGCTTTGAAGGTTAGTACAAACCCCTTGAATTTGATCTGGAAGCCAATCTAGAGCCAATGCAGCTGGACAAGTACTGACTGGATATGCTTTTTCTAAGGTGTTCATGAAGCCACTCAAATATAACAAAATGGATTCTCTAAATATACTCCTCAGAGAGTGCAAAAGTTGTCTAATTTATTAACTTGAGATGGTAAGGGCTACCTTGACTGCATGGGTTTTGTTATGTTTTGTAAAACGGTTTACATGTTAAAGTATTTGTTTTGTCACAGCTGGGCGGGTTGTGCACGGGGATTTATCTTTTGGGGGGGGGGAGTGGAGCCTGCAGCCAGCCATGGTTGGGGGGGCTTAAGGAACCTTGGGGGTATGGTGGGCCTTGTCACTGCCCCCAGTTTTGGGGCTGCTGGTTTGCCTACACCCCCAGGAAGTTCATTCCATTCAGCGGCCAGTGCCCAAATGCCTCCCATTGATTCTTTGCTCCAGGTTTTTCCCAGCATCCAGGTTGGGAAAAAGACATTATGTTGGGTTCAGCAAGCATGCTACCCAATTACAGGATACATTGTCTATGCTGTGCCTCCTGCTCCTCATGTCTGTAATCAATAAAACAAGCTGTGGCCAGTCACTTTACCACCAACTGGATTGTTGGATGTTGTTATTTCTGTGACACCTTCTCCCCCTCCCCTCGTTAGGCTGGCAAAATTGCTTTGAAGTCACAGATCTTCCAGGTCACACATAGTCTGATTCATAGGAAGATATCGGAAGCAGATATGACATTGATTTATGTTATTTCTAGGTATAAATGAGTAGCTTTGGTAGCTTTTTTTAAAAGCCACTGTGTTCCGCAGCTTTACAAAATGTGTTCTCACAAAATACATACAGAGTACTTTCTTCACTTGCAACAGAGTTCACATTTTGATCACATCTTAGTCATTCCTCATTGTAGCAAAAAAGAAAGTCTTATGTGAAACCTACCATATGCTCTGCTGTTGTCTTAGCTACCAAATGCTGAAAAGAACTATGGCCGTTTCCGCACGGGCCATTAACGACGGCCTGGGGGCGCTAAAAACGCCGCCCCCAGGCCGCCGTTCGCACAGGCGCCGCTGCTGCAACACAGCAGCGGCGACCTGACTCCGCTTCCCTCCCCCCAGGGCGGCCTCAGGCTGCCCTAAACAACAACCGAGGAAGCGTCTTCCCGGCCGCGCCCCGCCCCGTCTTCCCGGCCGCGCCCCGACGCTGTCTCCCTTCTGCGCCCCACTCACGATGTCCTCGTCGTCATCTGCTGGGCGTCGCAGCCCCGCCCACACTGTCCTCCGACCTCCAGGGGTCGGAGGGCAGCGTGGGCAGGGCTTCGATGCCCAGCAGGCGACGACGAGGACATCGTGAGTGGGGGGCAGAAGGGAGAAGAGGCGGCTCCGTGCGGAGCCGCCTGCCGTCTGTCGGCCTCTGCTTGGCCCGTTCGCATGCTTGCATGCGAACGGGCTTCCGCCCCCACGCCGCCAGAACTCTTGGCGGCGTGGGGGCGAATGGAGGCCGTGCGGAAACGGCCTATGTGAATGAGAGTTATCTTTTTATTCTCTTTATTAGACCTGTTCACAGGATGTAAATACATGCACATGAGACTAGATACCCAGCTGGCAACTCAATTAGTTAATCCAGACAGTTTAAAACTGAGAAATCAGTGGTGCTGAAGTCAATGGAACTGGCTGTGTTTGTCCAGTAGCTTTGTTGAAATCATAGGGAGAGCACTGTGTTTCCAATGCAGGAATGTAAATCGATATGAAATTCAGCAGAACTAAGTTTAATTGGATAGAGCTATGTCTTTGACTGCATATTTTGCTTCATTCTTCCTTTTTTTGTATGAATAAGAAAGGCCAAATTTGCTCATCTGTAGAAATCAGTGGGAAACCACTGAAGCATTAAAGGAAAATAGATATGCACCCAGGATAATCTCCCCCCCCCCTTTTTTTTTTGTATAAGATGTGAGAGAAAATGTTTTGGTTTGAAGTCTTTGATACCGTTGTATTTTTCAAGTCTCACTGTTAAGCACTAATCAACTATCTTTTTAGTAATATGCAGGTAGAACAAACCTTTCTCAGCACTGGAGATCAGTAGATTTCAAAAGCAACTTTCCTGCATGAAGTTATATTTGCCCTTATTGCTCTCTTGCAAATTCAGAAACTGTCTGCAGTTTTCCTTTTTTGGTTGATGCTCCACGGGAGATCTATACCATATAAGATAAATTTGATGCTACTTGTTCTACCTTAGACATTTGATGGGCTTATAAAAAGTACTGATACTTATACTTTAAGCAGCCTGTTCCTCTTGAACTCTTCATGAGTCCTTTTAATACATACATCCTGTGATTTGAATTATCATTTTCATAAGCATTCTTTTGTAAATGGAATAGGCCCAATCTTGTTTACCTGCTAATACGTTCCATGTAGATATGTATCAGTATGTCATTGACAAACTAGCTAGCAGAATGTTGTGTGTGCACCTATGTATGTATTATGTACACAGTTTTCAAAGGGGTTTTAAACATTAATAGAAATCATTAAATTAATCATGAAAAGTCTGTATTCAGAGCAACTCTAATGTGGTTAGTAGCTGATGGTTAATGAATTTCCTCTACTTTCTGGGGGAATTGTCATCATCAGCTCCTCACTAATTAGATACTGGGCTGAATTTAAATTGCAATATAAATTCTACACCATAAAAATGACTGTACTGATAAGAAGGGAGACAATTGCCAATGACATGTATTCCAAACATTGTCTGTGTTAAGATTACCACGATCCATTCGAAATATTGAATCAGCCCAGAAAATGATGGAGGGCAAACTCAAGCATGTTTATCTTGTAACGGATTCCCTCTGTTTGCTTGGAATACTTTAGCCAAAATAGTCTCAGTTTGTATTTTTGATGGCTTTTGTAATGTTTCTGAATCTCACAAATAGAGGGAGGAAAGGTTGCTTCAGTATTGAAATACTTCCAACAAATATGATGATCAGCACAGTGAATTGCCGTTGAGATCTGTGGATGACTTCACACTATTGAGAGTTTTGGGGCTTCAAACCACACTGCAAATCTCCACAAGGACAGGAAATAAAAGAATGGATAAATATTCTCAATCAGCCCCATCCCATTTATGGCTCTCTCGAACACCCAGTATTTAAAGACTGGTTATGCAAATGCTTCTAGGTAACAAAGACCAAAGCACCATCACACATTCTGGCAGGAATGTGACATCTATGAGGTGATGGGAGCTTAGGGATGACACATGCTAGATGGTATCTCTTCCTGTGAAGAATAGAAAATGAAGGAATGATCAACAAGGGGGTTAGTAAGAGAGAAATAATACCTTGGACACCAGGAGAATTAGAATAATTTTACTAGGTCCATTTTACCTGATTTTATTTGAAGTTCCCACACTTGGACTCCAGCTTGTTGGCTGCCATTGCACATGGCGCTGACAAAGGCCACCAGCTCATACAAGGACTCCAAGGTAATGAAGACGTTTTTAGAATGTTGTAGGGCTGAAACAGAATGGGTCTTATGGGCAGTTTCAAAGCGAGGTCAAAAGCAGATCGTTAGATGTCTTTTTTTTACTCTCTAGTTATAGAAGACAGTCCCTTACAGATGAGGCAAATACATTGAGTCAACATGAAAGCACTTTATCACTTCTCAACTCCTGGGGCCATGTATGTTGCCTGGAGATCTTTGAAAAAAATTCTACAAAAGTAAAGAATCAACAGAAGCCAAGATTGGAAGTGTTGCCTAAACTGCTACTTAACAATTAGACTTCTTAGGCAGTTACATGCCTTCCAACCAGCAGATAATACCTTTTATAATAGGATTCTGTTAATTTCCTTCTCTAGTGTACTATCTAGAACAGATGTCCACATTTACTGATATATTGTATTTTGATTTACATAGAAGAGATCCAAATGATGCCTAGTTCTATGTTTTTCACACGGAAGGTAACTATTTTTTGCATCTTTGCCCAGGTCACCACTTGCCTTTTCCCTCTTTTATGACATTGGGTTGATCCTGTCGTTTTTGGATTTCATCATCACTCTTTTCCCATGGAAATATTGTGCCATCATTAGTTTTCCAGAATAATGTTGCCATAGTACACTTTCAGTACCCCAAAAGGGAACTTCTAAAATCAAGATTTGGCCGCAGCATCTGTAGACCAGCTGTCTTTTGAAGCCTATTATAAATCAGTCAAAAACTCCCGTTGAGCTAAATGAGCTGGAGTCCAAAAAAGACAAAGAGAAACAACCTGAAAAGAAAAAGGCAAAGACAGTGAGGGGAGTTGTTGATTTGGTTTTGATACTTCCTAAACAAAATGGGCTGACCAAAAAAAGTTAAATGTCCCCTTTTGGGTAGCTCAACAGGTGGTCAAAGGACAAACAAGTGAGGAAAGGGGCTTTGTAAGTCATTTGCTGGCTGGAAAACTATATGACTGATGACTTATTGTGCCTGAATAGAGCCAGAATTACTTGCTGCCGATTGTCTGAGTGTACCAGAGCAGAGACCTGGACTCTGAGTCTCGGTAGGAGGTCATGAAAGGGAAGCAGCAAAAGACGGTTGTATGGTCTGGGACAGCAACAGTTGGCATGTGAGAAACGCTTCTGCTCCACACTAACGTGCCAGCAGATTTCTTTGCAAATGTTTGAAAATTGACTATTCTTGTCTGAGGCACAGAAGGAGTGCTACAGCTGCTCTTTGGTGGGTGATCACAAGGGAAGTCAAGGTCTGAGCAAGTGTCATTACAGACAAGGTCTTTTGAGCAGACACTTAGTGGCGCAACCGGGCCTTCCTACCATGACTGCAATTTTGTGAAGAGCTGTGACAGTGGGGAGGGGGGACTGGTTGTGGCAGTGCAGCATTTGTCTGTGAGGAATTCAGACTTTTTATTATGGACTTGTCATTGCTTTGCATGCATAATGAAAATATAGTCATGCATGTATGAGTTTTGTCTCTTGTTAAATAGCCTTACATGGTTGGCGTTTTGATAAAGGGTGGCTGATGAATGAGCAACAGCTGGTAGGCCTGTAATTGACCGACTGTGTCTTTAAGTGTACTTGTTCTCTGTTCAGATTAACATTGTTCTGTGTTTAGATTAACAATGATTATAGAATTACTATGGAGATATGTCTGTATCTGTTTTCTGAATGCTGTATATGTAAGAATTTACAAAAACACATGAACATAGAGAGAAACTATGTAAACAAGTAGGGTCCAAAGATAATGAAATGCAGAATGTATAATCCCTGGCATTTCTATGCAAAGCTCAAATATATATAAAGCTCATATATATATATAGTACAAGAACAGGGACCATTCACAGCAAGCTCGACATAATCTATAGAGATACATAGATTGTCTATGTAACCTATTTATCCTTGGCCACATCAATCTCCATTGGAGACCTAGGAAATAATATATGACAGCACCCTGTGATTTAACAAATATGAAATTGCTTGAACTAATCAACAAACCTTTAATCTTTAACACAATATATATATGCGCAGCACAACTCAATTGAACAAAATCTTCAGTGCTTTTAAAAGTGCTTTTTAAAGAAAAAAACTCAGAACAGTTGCCACCACTAACAATGTCCAATAATGAAAGAATAGCAAGAAAGTCCAAACTATTAATAAAACAGGGCTTCTTTCTCTCATCTGGCCTTCTGCATCTGATGTAGCTGCTGCAGGTCTTTCCTCAGTTTGGGCCTGTACAAAATAAGTCATTCCCTCAATTGAGCTGTAGGCCTTCCTTCTACTGCAGGCCAGATCAACTGAGGAGGGTGGAGCTCTTGCAGTTGGTAATAAGTAAGCAAGCTTACCAACTGCACATGCTCAGTGAGCTCTTATCCCCGGGTCCTAAGATCCAAACAAAACAAAAAGACTAAAATGGCATGGGTTACATCTACATACCTCATTCTTCACAGAGAACAAGAAGGCAATCTGCCCCATAAGGTTTACCATTTGAAATTTAACATAGGCAGGACGACAAAGGAGATTCCTGCTCCCTTATCACAAAGGTCTACTATTTGACCCCAGTGAAATTCTTGGGGATCCACTGATTGGCTGGGACACAATTTCTCAGGGTGGGGGGAAAAACAGAAGAATGTGAGAGGGATGGTGAAAGTCATGGTTTATACAGAGCATCTCCACCCAAGCACTTAGTATATTATTCCAAATAAGGAAGCAAAGGATAGCTTAGCCTATTGTTAAATGCATTTGTTGACTTACTGCTTACATGTTTGCTTCCATCAGTGAATGGAAGGCTGAAACCCAAGCTGCATGTCCTAGAAAGTGATTTGAAGGCTCATGATGCTAAAGCTAGGCCAGAATAATGGGAGACCATTGGGGAGTCATATATAAGCTGCTGTAGTGTTCTTTGGCAGAATGGTAAGGTTAAGGGGGGGGCACAGTGTTTGTTAAACGGGAGTCGATTTTGAACTGTCTGAAAAACATTGCCTTAAACAATATATAAGCATGGTGCTGGCTGTCAGCTGTCAACCCAATCACAACCTACAAACATCCTCCAAACCCCTCATTTAATTATCCCAAGAGAAATTACTGCCAGCAGGAGATAATATATAAATTGACCCCCATATTGCAATACATCAACACATAGCAAAATACTGATGACTGTTCTTTTGGGAAACAGCTGCCATTCATTGAAATAATTGCTCACATTTTAAACTCTCTCAGCAAATATATATTCCTTGCCTGAATTGACTCCCTCATTTAAAAAAGCAACAAGCAATAACACACCTCTGAGTCTGGTTTAGCCCCTGTTCTCCTCCTGCAGGACAAACACCCTCCACATATTCATAGAAATGTTGGCTTTCAAAACTTATTTCCATGATTTGCGTCAGGACTAATGAGGCATGAAATCATCCTGACCATGTGAAGTTTTCTAAGCAGAGCCTTCTCCAAAACAAGCAGGCTTTCTGGGCCCCGTGGGGCAGGGAAAGCTTCCACACTCCTAGGGAGGAACATGGAAAACCCACAAGATTGTCATCTGCCAGTATCATTTCTCCATTTCATAAAACATGTGCTTTAGCTGCATTTCTTACGCTCTTTGTTTACTTGCGGCAACTGAGGTATGCTTGGTAGAACACCAGAAAACAGCCAGTTTTTTTGGACAGAGCAATGAAGCAAAGTAGTCATGCTTTAAGGAGGGTAAAGGTGATTCAATTGGAACGAAAAAAATCCTGAATATTCAGAAGAGGAAAAATTGTCCGGAATTTTAGGTTGTCATTTTTAATTTTAAAATATCTTGTAAGTTGTACGTAAGATGGTAAAGACTAGACTTAAATTCTCTTTAAGTAAGGAACATTTTCCCCTGCATACCCACATCATTGTGGTACATCTGTGAACCTCCCAGGGTTTCTCCATCTTGTCTCCAATCTTTCTCAAATGCGTTTTTCTTCAGTTTACAGGAAAGACCACAGAGAAGCCAGAATGACTTCCATGTGGGTGGGAAAGTTCAGATTTTTCTCCTAAATGGTAGCCTGACCCTTCTCACACAGCAGTTATTTTCATTCTTCACACACATGCACTGAGAACTTTTTAAAAAATCATCAGTTTAATAACATATCCATTTACCATTATTACGCTAAGTATAACAACTTCTGTGAATTCCAAGCTTTCATTTTAAGAAAAGTTAAATGTTTAGATATGAGAGAAAAGACCCGGAACCATAGAAAGGGGTTCTTGTCAGGGAAGGAATGCAAGGAACTACAGACTTCCTAACCCCATGCCCCCAAGAATTTACAGGACCTATTAGAAGAAGAAGAATTTGGATTTATATCCCCCTTTCTCTCCTGTAGGAGACTCAAAGGGGCTCACAATCTCCTTGCCCTTCCCCCCTCACAACAAACCCCCTGTGAGGTAGGCGGAGCGGAGAGAGCTCTGAAGAACTATGACTAGCCCAAGGCCACCCACCTGGCGTTTGTGGGAGTGCACACGCTAATCTGAATTCCCCAGATAAGCCTCCACAGCTCAGGCAGCAGAGTGGGGAATCAAACCCAGTTCCTCCAGATTAGAATGCACCTGCTCTTAACCACTAAGCCATTGCTGCTCCCTTGTTACACTTATTCTTATAATGGTATAGTGATATAACAATATGAAACTGATAATTATAAACAGAAATTCTCTGGTGACCTAGAGGAGGGAGGGATGACTGATGCTGGGAGGTGGGAGCAAAGAAACTATAGGATAATCCGCCATGTGGTAGCCCTGTTGCTGCTGAGCTGAATTTTTAGTCACAGGGAAACCATACAAGCCTGTTCCCAAGTGGAAACCGTATAAATAAATAAATGGTTTTGCTGAAGACTGTTGAAGCATCTGCTTTTTATAGACATTCATCTCTAAGACCTATGTCTATGCCCCGACAAGAAACCCTTTATATGGTTCCAGGTCTTTTCTTAAATTCAGCAACATGCAT
This sequence comes from Sphaerodactylus townsendi, assembly GCF_021028975.2. Taxonomy (NCBI): domain Eukaryota; kingdom Metazoa; phylum Chordata; class Lepidosauria; order Squamata; family Sphaerodactylidae; genus Sphaerodactylus; species Sphaerodactylus townsendi. Next base: position 70,935,630 of record NC_059434.1, read on the forward strand.
TTTAGTTCTTAGGTTTGAATCAGGTAGCTGTAAAGTTTAACCCCTGAAACTTCTGTAAGAAATTATTTGAACTTGTTCCGAGTCACGTGGGGATTCTGTGGCAAACTGAGGAATTGAGACTGGGATTCCTAAATCCCAGTACAACACTTTCCGCCTAAGATTGCTCCTCGAGGAAGAACGGCAACATAATTTACTTGTCATCCATATAGCACTGCAGTATTTTTGCTGAACACCCTACAGTATTGTTAAAACTGGAAAATGTGAGGCTTGTCAACTTGAAAGTTGGCCATACGCTTTCCTCTAGAATGTAAGTTGCAGAAATATTCATATTCCTCCTCCCCTTTTTGTCATCTGCGGCCTTTTACATCTTGGGCCTTTCCGTTCCCACCTCAGAGGGACTTTTAGATTGCCGGACGTGATGTTTTGTGCACTGTTTTAAATGGTTTTAATGTGAAATTTAGAGCCCTAATTTTATTATATTGTATGTATTTATTGAATGTGCTCTTCTTGTTATTTTAGATTATATCAGTTGTTGTCACCGCTCAGAGCCCTCCGGGGGTGGGCGGTATAGGAGATAGATAGATAGATAGATAGATAGATAGATAGATAGATAGATAGATAGATAGATAGATAGATAGATAGATAGATAGATAGATAGATAGATAGATAGATAGATAGATAGATAGATAGATAGATAGATAGATAGATAGATAGATAGATAGATAGATAGATAGATAGATAGATAGATAGATAGATAGATAGATAGATAGATGGATGGATAGATGGATAGATGGATAGATGGAGGGAGGGAGGGAGGGTGGGAGGGAGGGAGGGAGGGAGGGAGGGAGGGATACGTCCGTTCTGCACAGCACAAAAAAGGTGTCTGCCGGATGTCTCAAAAAGTGACTACTGACTCTTTTCACTCCACACACCCAAAATAACACATCTGGTGGGATGTCTTGAAAAGAGGTGACTTCTGGTATGCTTTCCAAAAAGCAAAGGCTCTCTGATCAGTTTCACCCTCACCTTGAACCTGACATTTTATGTGCAGCTGAAGGGATTCTCCCTGTTGCCATTTGCCGAAAGTTGCCCCAGGATGTTTGCTGCGCAGGCTCCAATCCTGGGTGCCTTTTCAGCTGAAAAAAGTACCTAGTTGTACTCAGCTGGTCCTGCTGATTCTGGCAATGCATAGTTTAACCTCCTATCTGCGGACCAGCTACTGCACAGAAAAGTCGGTCTGCGGAGGGCTGGTTAATTGGCTGAGAGAGAACAAATTGAAATTATAGCCTTACAAGACTGAGGTATCGAAGCACATTGTACTCCCCTCTTGGTGAACTTCAGGTGAATGTTGCTAAGTTAGTTGAAAGCCTGGATGTTACAATGGATCCAATATTATTTCAGGACAAGCAAATCAATACAGAGGCAGGCAGGCAGGCAGGCAAGGTCTCCCCTCAAAATCAGCTCAGAAGCCCCATTGCTCAGCGACTGTCAGAGACTAGATGGAACATGTACATTACTTCCATCCTGCATTTTCTCCAAAGGCTGCCCATCAGTTATCAGGCTCTGTTTAAGATTTTGGCTGTCACGTGCAAAGCCCTTCATGAGCATTACCCCTAATGCTCTTCCTTGACAGCTTCAATCCTCTGAGCAGGGCCTTCTGCAGATGCCAACCTGCAAATGGGCCAAATCCACAACTGCTGGTACAGGTGCTTTGGCTGTTGTGGCCCCCACCTTATGGAATGGCCTGCCTGAAGGTGTCAGGAAGGCTCATGTTCTCCAGGCTTCCTGCAAACTCTGCCAAATGAAATTATGCAAGAGGGCTTTTCTATAGGTAGTAGGGTTGAACTGTTCAAAGTGGTTCACAAACTTACCATGTATGACTTGTTGTGAATAGGATCCTAGTATGTAATTTTTGAATCATTTAATGTGTCATATTAATACTTCAGTTTTCCTTGAATTCTCTCTTTTTTAAAAAAAAGATTTCTAGGTTGGTTTCAGATTTTTACAACCCTAATTCTATTGCACTGTTTATTGAATGTACCTCTCTGTTGATTGTATTGACTAATTCTGTGTAATCTGCCTTGAGTCCCAATGAGAAAGGTGGACTATAAATAACATGAATGAATGAATGATAACATAGTCTCGGGCAGGTCACCATGTGAAAAACTGGAGGGCAAAACTTGAGGGTATGTTGTTTTATTTAGGACAATTTTATTAGGGCTGGTACACAAAGAAACCAGAAGGGATTTAAGCCAGTTCAGTTGCCTGAGATAAACCTAGTTATTATAGTTTATGTTACTGGGGATTGGTCTGTAAATTATAAGTACCCAAAACTCTCTGATGGTTGATAGGATTATTGGATTAATTTGTACACATGTTCAGTGAGGAATTAGGCAACAGCATGCAAACTTAACTGACATCGATACGTGGAGATGTTATGCAATAACATTCTTTTTTCAGTTGAAGGATATCTTCAGTGAAAAGCATCTTGCTACCATGCAAAACCAACATGAATTCTTTTAGGAGAGATCCAAAGTCCATGACAGAGAGAAATCTGCTGTCTTGCTAGCAAAACTTTTCTGCAAAATTCATGTGTGGTTTGCATAGTGACATTGTATTCTATCATGCATATTCATTCACCTCTGTGATGAGTTTAGCAAAAGTCAATGGTCACAGAAGGGGTTATTAGTTTCAATAGTTATTCTTTAGTGGTAAAGTACATGGAGGCATACCTATTAGTCTTATATAGCTCCACAGAACGCAGATGGAAGTGATGAGGGGAATTCATGAAATGAGAAGGAGTTGTTGCCCATGTCTGTAGAGTGCAACATGTTCACTGGGTTACTTCTGTGCACAGTACAGGTAATCAGTCAGGCTACAAACTTCTGGCAGGAACCATGATGAAACCTGTGCTAGGTGTACTGAAGCATCAGCATCACAAACTATTAATGTTCCCACAAAGGCTTGGGAGACTGTGCTCTGTTGCCTAGGAATAAAACCCACAAATGACCCAGGCAACGAATGAGAGCTACCTAAAGGGACTGGCTAGCACTGGTGGCTCAGATCCATTTGCAAAAGGTCTTGTGGAGTCCTTGATATCTTAGTAGTTCTAAATTTCAGAGAGCAAGAAATAGGCTAGGATGAGCTAGTTCTTATCAATAGGTTTCTACAGACCAATGATTGAGTGGACAACTGTATAATACTGACAAATACCAGAGCTCGAAGTTAGTCGGTAAGTGCGGAGATACTTATTTGAAAGTAGAGGTATAAAGGAGATAGCATTTTCCACTGCCACAATTTTGATTTTACTGCCAGCCATGGAACTGCTATGATCTGTTCTTATGTAGTTTGACACATCCATGTGCTCAATAAAACAGACTGATGAACACAGGGAGACACAAACAATAGGAAGTGTTCTTCCTGAGTGAGACCAAAGCAAATGAATATTAATTACCTGCCTTTCTCCTTGGCCAATGACAGCAAAGCCTTTCATCTGTAATAGAGCAGAGTGTACTTATGGACCCCTTTCTGCAGACTTACCCCTGTCCAGTGAAATCTTAGTCCTTTGTAAAAGAGTCAGTGAAAAGTTCCAAAGCATACCATGGAGATCAAAGATGGTTGCATTGCTATGTCATGGGACAATGCAAAGGGGATAGAATAAGGTCAAAGATCAGATTGCAATATGGACAGCCAGCATGCTATAGTGGTTAGGAGTAGGTAGGCCCTGATCTGAAGAATTGGGGTTGTTTCCTCATTGCTACATTCCTGCTGGGTGACCTTGGGCGAGCCACAGTTCTTCAGAACTCTCTCAGCCCCACCTACCTCACAAGGTGTCTGCTATGGGGAAAGGAAAGGAAGGAGTTTGTAAGCCCCTTTTGAGTCTCCTCCTTTTCCTCTTCTTCTTGTTTTTTCCCTTAAAATAAAGATTTGTTAAAACTGCAGGTACCCAATTTTGATTTGTAATATCTCTCTTACCTTTTTTTCCTATGGTCTCTTATAAATATTGGGACTTCATACAGTAATCGGTCTACATAACCAGGTGTTATGAAAATCCATGCACAGGTCAACCCAACTTTTGATGTTTCAGAGGTTCAAAATTGATCAATTTCAATGGTAAGAACCAATTCAGTACACACACGAAACATGCAGTCATAGTGAGGAATCAGGAGTATGTTTGGATGGATGTATTGATTAAACACAATATCATTTCAACGTTCAGCAGGTTGGAATGGTGTTTTGCCGCAACTCCTCCGTTATTTTGTGCTTGAAAGAATGAGTGCAAATAAGCTATAATATTGTTGAGCAAGAGCATTTTTTAAAAAGTTTAGAACAGGCCAAATATCCTTGTAAATTATATTAATGAGAAAGATTGCTGCTTGTAATTGAGCCCCTGTGTTCTCCATTGCACGGTGTGCAGATGGGCCAGTTAATAAGCCCTAACAGTGTTTCTGTTCATGGAAAATGAATCTGAAACGATTGTCAGATTATCTGTTTGGCATGCCTGACTGGTGTCTGGAATGGCACTTTGCTAATGTGCTATTATTCAGTGTCATTAACCTAGAGAAGTGATTGAAAGGTGAATTCGTATTTGCAGCAGACAGCTCAAAAGTGTTTGTGCTTTGGGATTAATACAGTTCCTGGGAAATAATGCAGCCTGGTATAAAAATGAGCCACTCGTGTCTGAATCTGTTATTTCTTTATTCTTTGAAAATTAGGGTGACTCCAAGGATGCTACTTGTATTGTGTGTTTCTGGGCATTAATCAGATCCGGACATATGCTGATTGTTTGGTGGTGCCAAGGAGAAACCCTTTTCTCTAGTGAGTGGCAAACTAAGGCTGTGTTCAGACATGGTATTTAGCTGGTTAACTTAAAAAAACAGTGTATTAATCCCATTGGTTGCAGGATTTCTATGTTCCTTTCTTTTCTCAAGTGAAGAATTGCATTTCAAAACTAACCTTAGTTAGCCATAACATATTAGTGGAGGAAAAGGTAAACTAGAACTTATTCTGAATGGGTGGTAGACCTGTCCTCCGCTGTCCCAATTCTTTTCAGTGGAAGTCCTCCAAGTGTCTAGGATTCTTTTATGTGTGTCTGCATATTTTAGAAGATAGGTCCTCCAAGATTTTTTTTATATTTTTATATTGCTGGAATCGGCAAGACAAACTAAGTACAACTATGTACTTTTTGGATGCCCACAATTGGAGCCTGCAGAGCAAACGTCCTGGGGCAACTTTCAGCAAATGGCAGCAGGAAGAATCCCTTCAGCGGCACAGAAAATGTCGAGTGCAAGCTGAAGGTAAAACTGCCCAGAGAGCAGAAGGTCAGGTTGGAAATAGAAGACTCCTCCTGAGCTTTGTATTCTGCACAGCCAGGGAGGAGATGTCTTGCATGCGGCGTAGGGAGAAAAGGTGCACTTTGAAGCAGTCTCCAAAAAAGACACCTTAAGCTAAAATAAGGCATCCTGAGGATATTTTAGGAAGAAAGCTGTGCAGAGCGCTTTCCCGGGGTGCCTTTTTTAACATCCCCAAAACATCTAACATCCGCAGAACGGACCCATGCTGGATAGGGAGGGTCAGGAGTGGAGACAAAATACTGTTTCCAGCCACAGACTTTGAGAATCCATTGTTCAGACAAGCACTTCTCCTTTTTTCCACAAATAATCTTCTGCAAGAGAATCTGATAGCTAATTTTAAGGTGGGTTTGAACAGATCCCTAACCTGGATGGCTCAGGCTGGCGTGATCTCATTATAGCTTGGAAACTAAGCAGGTTTATCCCTGGTTAATACTTAGATGGGAGAACCCCAGGAAGTCCAGGGTTGCTGTTCAGAGGCAGTCAAAAACAGATCACCTCCATTCATGCCCTTACCTTGAAAAGCCTATGGGATCACCATAAATCAGTGGTATTTTGATGACACTTTAAATGCACATAGGCCGTTTCCGCACGGCCTCCTTGCGCCCCCACGCCGCCAAGAGTGCGGGCGGCGAAGTATGCGCCCATTCGCGATGCAAGCATGCTTAACGGGAGAAGCGGAGGTCGGTAGACGGCAGGCGGCTCCACACGGAGCGAGCTTCTGCGCTCGCTTCATTCACGGTGGAGTCGCATCACCTGCGGTCAGATTCGCCACGCTGCCCTCCAACCCTGGAGGTCGGAGGACAGTGTAAGGGCTGCAATGGCGACGCAGCGAGGACACCGTGAGTGGGCGGAGACGGGAGACAGCGTTTTCCGCAGCGCGGTTCGCACCGCCAAGAAGACGCCTCCCTCAACAACAACCCTTTTAAGGGTTGTTGTTTAGGGCGGCTTGACGCCGCCCTGGGGGGAGGGAAGAAGAGTCAGGTCGCCGTCATAAATGGGCCGTGCGGAAATGGCCATAGGCAGTCAAGTGCCGAATGTGGAGCATGCTAAATGCTATTCCACTGTAGTGCCATAAACTAGGGTGCTATAGTGAGTTTGTAGCAAACCCTGCGCTATTGCTGGAGAGCAAACACACTCGCTACTTATGTTTGAGCACTGAAAAATTGATAGATCAGAGGACTATAGCACACATTACATGTGAGGACGTTTGAAATAATGTCAGAAAAGATGCTGACATTAACAGATTATCCTGAAAGAAACAGCAGACATATATATGTTGATATTAAATGAGAGATGTCACAGTAACAAATGGGTCCTTGGGATCCTTGTGACATGCTAGTGTATCTTGGGTCAGCATGTGGAACACCACATAACAGATGGGAAGAGAGAGAGAGAGAGAGATCCCTTTGCAGTGTGCACTGTATAAGGCTCTTTCCTAATGCACTAAATAAAATCTCTCCTAAAATTATTTTTTTTGCCTGGCACTTCTAATAAATTTGCACTGCTTTGCCAAAACTGAGAAAAATTAGCTAATCCCTGGCCTTTTATTTATAATGTTTTATTAGTTAGGACTATACATTCCAGGAGAGTCAGAGAACCATTCTGAATGTGTTGGGAGGATGTCCATTACCCATAATTGTTACTCTGTCATTGGTCTACTTGACTTGTGAAATAAGTGGTTGACTGGCCATTCGTATGATTGTTTCCATTCCTATTCCCAGACTTCTCTCCCATGGCTTCATTGGCACATGTCCTCCTAGTTTTATAGAGAACCTAAGTAGAATGAAGGGGGAAATAACAGCCTGCTTATGATCGGCGCTGTAGACAGCCTGCTGCAGCATAGATCATTTATAAACTATTATGTTGCAACGAAGCATTTTTTCCTCCAGAGCTGCCATGCTTCTGATGAGTTTAGGCTGGCAGAACTCATGAACAGCCTGATACAATCTGTAAATCTTTACTCAAAAGCAGAGTTGCCACCAGAACTGCTGTTAGACCTGAACAACCTTCTTTGCAGACGTACTCTTTTGAATTTGGTTTCTTTTGGGAATTACAACTTTAACCACTGATATGGTTGTTTGGACTATCAGTTGTGTCTTGTTTAGCTTGATGGTTTTGAGTTGCTTTCTTTTGCTGATGATGAACTAGGAGATGTGATGGCAGAAATTTTACAGTTTGACCTTAGTGAATGAAAGGCAGTCGAGAAAGGCAGGATCAAAAATGAATCCTGAATATAGATTTCTTGGCTGTTATTTAGCCTTCAGCTACAGGTGTACTTTAAAAAGGTAAAGGTAGTATCCTATGGAAGCACCAAGTCATAACCCATTAGGTGATGTCATATCACATTTACTAGAACTAGACTATGGCCGTTTCTGCACGGCTAGGAGGCGCCCCCACGCCGGCAGGAGTTCTGCCAGCTGCATGGAGCCTGCTCGCGACGCTGGCAAGGGAGGAGCCTGGCAGACGGTGCAGGGCGGCTCCGCACGGAGCCGCCTCTGCGCCGCCATCTTCACGGTACTGCATGGCGTGGAAGCCCGCCCACGCTGCCCTCCGACCCCTGGAGGTCGGAGGACAGTGTGGCCGGGGCTGCGACGCCCCGCAGGCGACGAGGAGGACACCGTGAGTGGGGCGGCGACGGGAGACAGCGTCTTCCCCAACAACAACCCTTTAAAGGGTTGTTGTTTAGGGCGGCTTGACGCCGCCCTGGGGGGAGGGAAGAAGAGTCAGGTCGCCGCTGCTGCGTTGCAGCAGCGGCGCCTGTGCGAACGGCGGCCTGGGGGCGCCTTTTTTGGCGCCCCCAGGCCGTCATAAATGGGCCGTGCAGAAACGGCCTATGTTTATGGGCTGGTTTTCCATTGCTTTCTCCAGTCATCTACATTTTACGTCTAGCTAATTAGGTACTCATTTTACTAACCTTGGAAGAATGGAAGACTGAGCCATTCTTGAGCCAGTTACCTGAAACTTACTTCCTTCAGGATTGAACTCAGGTTGTAAGCAGAGCTTCAACTTCAGTAATGCCACTTACCACTCTGCACCACAGGGCTCTTACCGGTGTACTTGGATATCCCCAAACTCTTTGCCCGATTACCCACCAGCGCTCTAGCATGCAGTGGGACCGGAAGCACTTGGGGGCAAGAAATCTTGTCCCAGTGTGCTTTCTCATTGCGGCGCACCGAGAGAGGAGGCATTCAGGGCAAAATATCCAATAAATATGCCAAACAGTATAATTTTATATGCTATCCAGGTTGTAAATCATACAAGAAGTTAAATCTGTAAAGGAAATTTGGTTTGATAGGGAAATAAGTATTTTTTTTCTTTTCCAAATGATCTGGGAGGGATGGGAGGGAGACTTATTTCCATGATTTAAACATTCCTGGAAATTTTATATTTCTACTGGGGACACAAGGTACAAGAAGTGGGCAATGCCTTCTGTCCAGCATAGTCAGTTAAAGGATGCATTGACTGCACAGGTGAAGGGATGAATTTCAAGTGATTTTGTGATTTTATTTGATTATCCTGTTAAAGGGATACTGACTTTTCTGCTGAGATTATTTAGTTCTTGAGCTTGGAAAAAGCAAGCAGCAGCGATGAAGCAGCTATTGTGTGTGTGTGTGAAGTACCATCAATTGCAACCAACATATAACAAACCAAGCAAGAAGCTTTCAAGGCAAGTTCGAAACAGATACAATTTGCCTCTGCCTTCCTCTAAAGAGTCTTCCCATCCAAGTACCAACCCTGCTTAGCTTTTGAGATATGGAACTTCTTGTTGTTTTGGGTGGCGTTCCTGTCGTGTGTAGTTGCTGCTCTGAGAAGTTTTAATAATGTTTTAGTTTAGCTATTTATTTATTTCTCTTTGTTTCGTTCCTATATTTCTTTTGATATTTTTTGATTGTTTGGGGTTCAGTTTCTCTTGTGAAAGTGGTGTTCAGTTTCTCTTTTGAAAGACTTTCACTGGTTCGATCAGCCAACCCCCTCCCACCCTTGAAACACCAAGCTTAGGCCCCTTCCGCACACTCAAAATAATGCATTTTCAAACCACTTTCACAATTGTTTGCAAGTGGATTTTGCTATTCCGCACAGCTTCAAAGAGCGCTGAAAGCAGTTTGAAAGTGCGTTATTCTGCATGTGCGGAATGAGCCTTAGCTTTTGCTATGGCTATTTGGGCTGACAGATGTTGGGGGGGGGATGCTCTTCTCATTCATGTTCTGTTTATTAATTTTATTCCTTGAGAGTAGTGTTGTTGAACCCTGTAGCGTTTCTTTTAAATTTTTATTTTAATAATTAGTTATTTTATTTTGTGATTTGGTTCTGCCTGATTAATGAAACACTCCTTGGGGGCTGTTCAAGTCTCTAGTTTTTTTCTCCCTTCTCTTCAATTATAAAGTATCTTGGTTGTTTCAGCCATGAAGCAACTGGCAGTATTTACCATGCTGTACCTGTATTATAGTAAAAGGTGGATGGGTTACTTCCCCTGCTTAAGTTTAAGTTTGGAGTATAACATTTTATTCTGCCTATGAAAAACTTGATCGTATAACTCAGTGCTGCCAGAGGGAGCTATTTTGGGTTAACCAAAATATTCAATCAAATAAAAAACGTATCTTTTGGAAATCGTCTGTCAAACGTAATGGGGGAGAGAGCTACTGGGAGCTATCCGCTGAATTAGGTGGACTCCACACAGCTCAAATATAACATATTTAAGACGTTATAAGAAGCGTTTTGTGGAAGAACTTCGTACAGTTCTCTTCTCCAAAATGAATTCAGCCAATTATATTCCTCTCAACACAATCATATTAGCTGCAATATGCATATATTTGTGTTACTGTAACTTCGTAGACATCTCCCTCAAAACAACAAAAAAGAAAAAAGAACACATGCACAGGATTGCTAGGCACAACAAACTTCACTTATCTATTTTTTACAGTGAAATAGCAAATGGATGAGCTTCAAGCCAAGGAAACATCCATGGGGAATCTTCATGGAGAATCTGCTGTAGTACACAAAATGGCAGGTGCCACTTTGAAACTAACAAGAGCTCCGTGCAGCAGGCAGGAGAAAAGATGTGTTTTGGCTAGCAACACTTGGGTTCTCCCATACTGTGGGAACATGAAATGCCAGAACGAATCTTTTTAAAACATCCTGAAGACATTATATTTATGTTGTGCGGAATCCACCTTAGTTTACTGCTCAGGTCCAGCTTAAGTTTTTTTTCCAGGTAATACTGGAAGTTCATCCTTATCAGGGGCAATATATCAACTGGCTTCTGAAATGGTGTGCTAAACAGCATCTAGCTTTCTTACTGAATATTAAAAACAGAGGAAAGAATGTAGGGATCAATTTATCCTGATTATCTTTTACTCACATTTTTTCCTCCAAGATTACCAAATCTTATCTTGGTTAAAAGTAACTTCTTGGAACATCTGAGGTAATTCCCCCAATGAACCTGTGTGATCCAGTCATGAAACTGTTGATATCATCAAAATGTCCTATCTTTGAAAAGAAGGCTTGTAGAAATAATGTGGGCAAATTTACCAACTGTGTTGAATCATGTAAGGGTTCATGTTTATTTGCAAGTCAAAAGTGTTGGAAGAAAGTGACTTTACGCTGTTTCCTGCCTCAATCTATAGAGGGGTTTTTAACTAGATAGCCAGTGACTAGAAAGGGACCTAGGAATTTGTCATCTTTACTCTATCACGCTGGTTCTTTCCTTTGATGTAGACTGATACTCTTAGGCCGTTTCTGCACGGCCCATTTATGATGGCCTGGGGGCGCCAAAAAAGGCGCCCCCAGGCCGCCGTTCGCACAGGCGCCGCTGCTGCAATGCAGCAGCAGCGACCTGACTCTTCTTCCCTCCCCCCAGGGCGGCGTCAAGCCGCCCTAAACAACAACCCTTTAAAGGGTTGTTGTTAGAGGGAGCGTCTTCCTCGGCGGCGCTGTGCGAACCAAGGCCGCTAGGGAAGACGCTGTCTTCCGTTCGCCCGCCGCGGTGTCACTCCTATTAAGCCAGAAATCAGAGTCTCGCCCACACTGTCCTCCGACCTCCAGGGGTCGGAGGGCAGCGCATGGGCGGGCTGCACGCTTCCGCAGGCTTTACGAGGAGGACACCGTGAGTGGGGCGGGGGAGGGCGCAGAGGCGGCTCCGTGCAGAGCCGCCTGCCGTCTGCCGGCCTCCCCTTCGCCTGCCCCCACGCCGGCAGAACTCCTGCCGGCGTGGGGGCGCCTCCTGGCCGTGCAGAAACGGCCTTAGGGACTTCCTCCCTTGCTTCCATCTTCTTCTCAGAATTCTCCATCTTACTTTCACCATGCCTAGGGAGAGGATATGTCTCCATCTCCGCCTCCATCCTCCGTATCCATCTTCATCCAGCTAGAATAGGATAGTTAGTGAACTATCTCTCCACCTTCCTATCCAGAATGGAGTTCACTAATAAATACTCTTTTTAATAGATTAGAAACTACAAAAGACTCTGACTTTCTTTTGTGCCTAAGCTCGCCCTCTCTCCCAAGCTCATCTACGTGTTGTCCAGGTAAGCTCCGCTGTGTGCAGCCTCTACTGGGTAAGCTCTGCTGTGTTTCAGCCTCCGTGCACCCTACTCTATGTTCAAAGGGAAAACACACACACCTGGTGCTGTTTCTCCCAACAAAAAGAAGGGGTTCAATGAGGAGGAGGAAAAGAAGGGAAAATTATATGTTAAAAAAAAGAAATGAAAGAAATAGCTGAACCAATTCTGACTGTTGACCTTTTATTATAATCTAGCTATCAGATTTCAGGATTTAGTTGCTACTTCAGCTTTAGACTCAATTGAAGCAAATTTGTTTTCATCTTTCTCCAAGTTTGACTTACAATAACGGGGCAATATGATAAAACATTTTCAATATTTTGCAACAGAATTTAGAAGAACTCCATCAGTCTTCCTTTAAAAGGGAAGGTTCAGAATGTGGAGGTTCACCAGGGCTAGTAGCCACTAGTGTATGTGGCCAATTGAGTTTGAAAAAGCAATACACAGCATTTTCTCTTCTGCTTTATAGTGAAACATTCTCCTTATACAGCACTGAAAAGAAACGCTTTATTTAGACCTGCTTTTAAAAAAATGATTTCGGTATAACGAAAGGGCCTAACTTTATGGAATATATTGAATCTGTAGTCAAAATAGCCAGTATGTGTTTTACTATTTCACTGATTTTTTAAAAAATGTCCTCCTCCCTTACTTTCTGGGGAAAAGTAAGACCAAACAGTAATGAAGTATTGAGAGAATGTTATTGTATTTTTAAAATGTACAGCAGATAACCGTTTGGTTAAAAATCCTTTTCTGGTAAAATTCATCACCTCTGTCGAATCTAAAGTCAGACAGTTTGGCAAAGCGCCACTTGGGAGGGGAACATTTTTCTCTGTGTGTTTTAGAAAATGCCGTTAGAATTTACCTCAAGGCTTGAAAGATCAGCTGGGGGGGGGGGGCAGGGATTGATCCTTTTGTCTGCATGAGAAACCACCCATCACTCTATCTCCTGAGTGCTCTTGGGCTTTGTAATTGTTCAATTTTAATTTTTTATTGTTTTGTTAGCTTAACCTGCAGCTGACCCATACAGATTTCATTTGGAGCTGCATCACTTAGTAGTAATGCATTTTCTGACACCCTGCAGAAATTGTGCTGCCATTTTTGTGGCTTCTGCTGCGGATATTCTTTTTTAAACTGGGGCCTCCCCCTTGCAAAGAGTCTACTACAGGGTTTCTTCTCCATTATTTAATACCCTACTGATGGCATTACATTTGAACTTCAGAACTTTTCAAGTCCGCTTCGTTGCCCTGAGGTTGATAGCTGGCTGGTTAAGCCACAACACAACACAGGAATGAGAGGAAGAAAATGCTTGAGATCGGGAGACACATGCCAGCAGAATCTTCATATGCCCACAAGGACTGCAGGAGGCACAGCAACAACTTTACAACAGAAAAAGAAATTACAGCTCATTAACATGTTCAGGACAATGGACTCTCCAGGGCTGAGAAGAGACACAATATTCTTATCACATTACAGATGCTAATTTTCTGACTGTCCAACCTCTCTGCGTATCTCCTTGCTCTAATCAAGGTGATTATATTTTGCATTGCTCCTCTAAATCCTGCTTCCCAACTGGCCCTTCTTTGTGACATCTCTCCCACTGACCTGAATTTAAGTGCTGATGTGGTAGAATTTACTGCAGGGCTTGAAAGATCAGCTGGGAGTGGAGGGTGGAGGGGGGGGCAGGGAATGATCCCTGATGGATGGATCAATCAGTGTTCTCGTTGTACCTGATAAATGGATCTACATTCTCCTTGTATCTGATAAAATTATTGGATCCTACTGTTTTGTAAAGTGTAGATCACTGAGGGAGGCAGTGGCAAACCATCACATAAATGTCATGATGTGACATCACCCTGTAAGTTAGTAATGACTGGTTGCTTGCACAGGGGACTACTTTTACCTTTAACTGTCATTGCCTATTTTTCTTCTTATCCCAAGAGTGTGCCTGCCAAACTCCCCAAAGCGGTGCCTGCCAAACTCCCCAAAGGGCTCTAGCTTCTAGGCTTGGTGGGGGGAGAAGCTGCTTACTGCTTGTGGGCCATCTTGGATTCCCACCCCGCTCTCACTTTAAAAGGGGTGTAGTAGTTTGGCTCAACTGCAATGCAGACCTCAAGAAAGCTCCCCCAGCCAGGCAGTTGGGATCTTTCCCCCAAGGAATTAAATAAAAGCTAATCAAGGAGACCCACGAAGCGACCAACAATCTAAGAGGGAGACCCAGACAGCCAACAGTCAGCTACATCCTGGGTCCCAGCAGCCTCTGAGAAAGTGTGAGTGGCTGGTGTGCATTTTCCAAAGAGAAAAGGAGGAGAAAGAAGAGGAGGCAGAGGCAGGCAGCGGACCAGGAGGGCAGGGAAGGAAGGGAGGAAAAGGTTTGTTTGTTTACCGGCACAATGGCATGGTGGCATGGGGTGGAGTTTGGTGGTGGTGGGGAGGGTAAAATGTGCCAACCATGTGACCCAGGCAGACGGAGCCTGGTTCAAATGACCCTTCTGTCTCCCCCCCCTCCCCCCCCCCCCCCCCCCCCGATACGCCACTGGTCTAGACTAGATCTGTTCTGCCTTGGATGCAACTGTTTGTTGCAAATTGGTGGAAAACTCTAAAATGTGCACTTTGTTGCAATAATGCAGTCTAAGAAGAGTTGGCTACGATATTACATCGAATTTATTGTTTAACTGCTATTAATTATTAACGAGGCATCCAAAGATGACATTAGCACATTCAGTTTCTGCAGTCCAGGTATGCAACATGGTTTCAATCCAAACTGGTTCCCAACTTACCCTCACTGTGGGGCACATCACTAGTGAATAATTCGGCTAAGACTTCCTCCTGTCTGTATTCATCTGCCGTTTCCCCTGTTTTATGATGAAGAAGGAGAAGGTATGGCATATAAGGAAGAAATTCCCTTGCTCCAATTTCATGAAATATTTCCTGACACTGGCAGCTGTTTCATGTTCCAGAAAGTCTCTGGAAGCAAAAGGGAAAGGATTTTTTTTTGCCACTCATATAATATTCAATTTATATGCAATATTTTATTTTGGAATTAATGAGAATGACAGCTTTGACCTTTTCATAAACTCTTTCCCCATTTGCTCCTTTTTAAAAAAGAAAAAGAAAAAGAAAGAACCTCTATATTCTTGGGGGGGAGGGAAAGTGAGGCTACAAATGCAATGATATTTCAGAATAAAGCAGAGAGAACAAAATTTCAGCTTGACCCTGGTATCGCATCTGCTAAAATATTAACAGCATTAAATGCAGGTGAATCAGAAATGTGTGTGCAGGCCAAAGATTCCTCCAGGCGCTTTTCTTCCAGCTTGCTTGTTCCCAGGTTCCGTTGCCACAAGGGTGTGATCTCATCTGCCTCTCTTGCCCAAATGAAGAGTGACAGGGGTGATGAGGATAGTGGATATTGCAAGAGCATTTCTTTGATAGCAGAAGCTATCTGTCTGACAAGATTTAGCAGCCAATATAGGTTTTTCAGGAAATACAAAGCCACCTTTGAAAAGGTAGAAAGGAACTCCAGGGAGAAATGTTTGTGCAGTCTTTCACTGATACATTCAATGAACTCTTTCTCTCTGTTTTTTAAATATAAAATATCTTTAGTTAATGCTCTCAGTCACATGTAGATAATGAGAAACCACTAAGGGAATGTTTCCTAATAATCAAGAAGTACTTCCTTTTAATGAAGATATAATTTAATTTTTTTCCCAAAGTGGTAAGAAAAAAATCACTGTGACTGCAATAGTTCTGTTCGTTTCTTGCAATATTTCCAATAATTGATTCAACAGAATGTGCTTATGGACACTGAGATGATACAGTGAAATAACATTCTTATGGTCAGGGTTGGGGTTTTTATAGAGCATCTACTTGTTTTAATATATTTTACACAGCTAAATCTACTCTTCAGGGCCTATTTATCACAGAGTATAAAATTAGTTATTATTCATTTGTGCTTGGTGTAGTGATCAGTAGTGAAAAGTATATGTCTAGGTCCTTGGTGGCTAACCTTTGGCACTCCAGATGTTATGGACTACAATTCCCATCAGCCCCTTCCAGCATGGCCAATTGGTTCACCACCACTGGTCTAGGATCTGGGTTCTGATCCCCACTCAGCAGTGGAACTAGTCATTCTCAGCATAACCTACCTTACAGGATTGTTGTAAGGACAACATGGAGGAGAGGTGATTTATGAAAGCCATTTTGGGTTCTTGCTGGGAAAAAGGCAGTCTATAAGTGAAGTAAATTAAAAATAAATGTTTTCCCATACATTAGAATCTAGACAGCAAAATGTATGCAGGGCATATCTGTACCTTTCTGGAATCTGCACTAATTTTTGTGGGGGAATTCAGTGGGTATACATAAAGAAATATGTTTATGGACCTATTTCCTCCAGTAGAATGAATAAAGAAGTTGTTGTAAGTAGGGGGACTCTGCCCATGCACAGGGACAAGTATGCCTGGACCAAATAAATATTTCAAGGCAAAAGATTAACATTCTAGTAAGAGGTCAACATTTGGTGCTTCCTGTAAAATTCATTCAATATATTCCACTCCTTCCCCCTGCTCCTCACTTGGCCTTTACTATTTTTGTACCATCTCTTTCGCTTCCTACTGTGCACAAACTGCTCTTGCTATCTGCCATGCAAAGCTGCCAAAAAAAGAAAAAAAAACCTATGAACAAATTTAATGTCTGAATAACTACTTGGCCTCTCAGTGACCTTGAAAAAATTACCTTGCATCATTACAAATTCATAGGAATGGAGAAAAAATCCTGATTAGACAGATACATGCAAAATTAGTACTTGTTGAAATGCAGCAAGAGGAATCCAACCTAGTGAACTTTCAAAATTGTAATTCTTTCAGGAACCACTTGTGTTCAACTCAGCAACCAGGATCGAGTATGCCCATTTGACTTTCTAAAATAATTCCTTGCTGTGCGCAAACCGCAAAAACATATACCGTCAGAAATCTTGACAGTTTATAAATTTTAATGCCACACGTGAACAGATGGACAGGCCAGAAAGAAGAAAAGTAAATTGTAGTTCTTAGTGACTCCCAATATAGCAACCGACAGACTTTGCTATGAGGCTGCTCACAAGTAACATGAGTGGAAGATGTATGATATTTTATGGAAGGAAAGAAAACATGCTGGCAGGTATAACAGATTGACCTTTTCTCTTTCCTATTGAGAAATCATCATGATTGTGGACCTTGCATCAGCCTAGCAAGCCTGATCTTGTCAGATCTCAGAAGCTAAGCAGGGTTGACCCTGGTTTGTATTTAGATGGGCAACATCCAAGGAATACCAGGGTTTTGTGATGCCAAGGCAGGCAATGGCAAACATCTCTTACCTTAAAAATCCTATGGGGTCCCCATAAATCATCTGTGACTTGATAGCACAAAAAAATAGATTGAGTTGGCTGTCCGATTAGGCAAGATTCGAGTCCAACAAGATTTCCAGGTATAAACTTTTGAGAGTCATATATCTTGATGAAGGGGACTTTGACTACCCAAAGTTTCCACCCTGGAAATCTTATTGATCTTTAAGGTGCTCCTTGAACTTAAGTCTTGCTGTTCTATTGCAGACCAACACAGCTATACTCTGTTTCATGTGAAGATGTTAGTAGATTGCATATTCTTCCACCACAGAACAAACCTTCTCTGTTGTAGAATGCTCCATCTGGGTCCTAGTGTGTACCTAATCTTGCTCCCCACATTCATTTGGAAGTAAAAATACATTTTGGCATGAATGTTCTTGTGTCAAAGTACCATGTTCAATAATGAACTAAATAATGATTTTGACAAAGGTAGTGTGCAAATATGGATGATAATTCTCGTACTCATTTGGTACTACATGCTAATGTTGAAGCATACTATTTTCTCAACTACTGCACTTCAACTGACTGAACTAACATATTTACGTGAAACAGAGTATACCGTGAGACTATGAATGGTTATGGTTCACCCCAGTGGTGGGATTCAAATAATTTAACAACCCATTCCGTTGGTAGGAATTCAAATAATTTAACAACTGATTGTTTACAAGCATCATTTTAACAACCGGTTCTGCTGAAGTTGTGCGAACCTGCTGAATCCCACCACTGGTTCACCCTAAGTAACAAACTGCCATGTCATGAGAGTGTTGAAATTATATCTTGAACCACTAGTAGCCCTGAAAGTCCAATAGATTCTAAGAAAACTTGTTTTTTCTTCAATGAGAAATATTTTAGGGACATAATATACAGCAGAGTGGGGAGACCAGTAAAGGGAAAATAATTTTAGGAGGGTTATGTCTCTTCCAGAATCATGCCCTGATCAGGTACCACACAGGAGAATATTAAAGAAGAATGAATCCATCTTTAAAAATTATTGTGCTTCTTCTGTTTTGCTTCCTGTAAGTAGTGCAGTGATGTGCCCAGTCTGCAAACAAAGCCAGGCAAAGAGCCAGACAGCTGATTTTCTGTTTGTATAAGCAATCACTTAAAAGGATTCAAAAAGCATTTTAATTTTTAAATGGTTGGTTCTCTTTCCCCATTACATGGCAACAGTTGCTTGACAGCCTTGATTAATAGTTTTGCAGGGGTGCTTTTTGTCTTGTTATAAGAGTTTAATTTGCAAGCATTATATCGCCGTGATGAAATGGAACAGGTAACAGAAGTACAAAACAGGGAGATAGTTTTCAAGGAAGCAATTTGAAAATGCTGCTTGAGGGCGCACATTCTAGCCAGTCCCCAGACTAAACATGCAGATGAAAAGGAAGTGGTGCTATGGCAGGTGTGTTGCCCGTGCTCTTTCATCATACCAGCAGTGCCGTCCAGCCAACACTTCTAGATAATAGTGCCCGTGTTTATTTTATTTTAATCTGTACTGTTTATTTTCTTCAAATACCGCAACTATAGCAATGTTTAAAATTCGAGTCAGATTATCTTTTCTCCCACTTTAGAAATATCTTTTCTAATTTGAGATGCAGCTGCAATTCTGGTATCTGTGGAAGAGAACAAATATAAAATGAGTGAAGTTTTTTTTTTTAACATACTCCCATGTACGCTCACCCGTGCACTGTTTTCCCTGAAGAACAGTGTGAGATTTCTAGTCCTTCGCTTTAGCACATAAAATATTAAGAGCCAATTTTCAGCTGCACCTCTGTCACTTCCATTATCATTCTACACGTCCGGGGGTGATAATGGACCTGGTAAATTGAAGCCTTGTTTCCATCCCCAGACCACTGGGGTTTCCACCTGGGGGGTGGCTCTGCACAAAGGGTGGCAGCCCCAACTAAATGCTAATGGCATATGTGAGCAGCAGACGTTATAGAAGCCATGCTTTGTGAACAGTTTATAAAACAAAGGGACCAGAAACCTGTTGAATTGTATTCCAAAACTGAGGAAAGGAACTCTTCGCTGTTTTAGTTCTGGTAGATAAACACCCGTGGGGGGGGGGGGGGGGGCCTTACAATTAAGAAAGCAAGGTTTTGACTAAATTCACACATAATTGCCCTGATGGAAAGAACATGGTTGACAGCACAGAAACTAGTCCAAATATTTCCCTTTTGCTGTATCCAACCTGAATTTGCTTTCTAGTTTGATTTTTTTGTGATGGCATAGGCGTCATGAGGGAGGGCCAGAGGGAGCTCAAGTGCAACTTCCATGCACCATGTGGGGGGTGCAACTTCCATGCACCACGTGGGGGGTGCATTCAGCCACCAGCCACCTAGAAGCAAGGAGCTGGAGTCCCCTGTGCCCCCCCTCCAGCAGCCTTTTGCAGAGGCAGAAGGGGTAGGGGGAACATGGGGAATATCCCCCTGCCCCTCCCACTGCTGTTGAAGCGCTCTCGTCCCTCTTTCTTTCCCCCTTTCTCTTCCCCCTTTCTCTCACTTTCCCCTTTCTCTCCACCTCCCCTTTTCTCTTGGGACAAGGGTACTGTTTCTCTGCCACAAAACAGCTATGGCTTTTATTTTCTTTCTTTGAAAGGAAGAAAGGAAAACAGACAGACAGACAAAAAAAGATGGAAAGAAAGAATCACCTCAGTCTTCTGCCATCTAATTCCTTTCTTCCTTCTGTCCTCCCTCCTTTTTAGTTATCACAACTAGGGTTGTTCAGTGCCCCTCCATGAATCAGCTGCCCCACTACAGTGGAGTCCAGGCAAGAGGGGGTGCAGTTTCAATGCAGAGACCATTTTCTGTAGCTGGTAAACATTATGGAGAGCAATGATTTTTAAGTCAGGGTATGGCAAGAGAGTGGTGTATGAGTATGAGTACTGACAGAGCTAGAGCTGGCACTCAGCACATTAGCCAAGTTCAAGGGCGGCACTCAACGTCCGCCTCATGAAAGCTAGTTAGACAGAGAAATATTTGTTCACACCTTGGGGGATTTGCTAAGTTTCCAGATTTGCTTGAGGAACTGGCAAGGAAAGCGGCACAATTGTTGGACTGGCTCTTTTCGAGCCTGTTGCCTGTCTTTTAATTAAAATAATACAAAATCACAGAAGGACCTCTTATTTCACGGCCGTATGTTCTGCATCTGCTTACATCTTAAAGGTCTTCCACAATGGCATACAGTATCTCTGAGCAGAATTTAGGCTCCAGTTCTGTGCATTCTTGCTTGAGAGTAAGCCCTATTGGAGTCAGAATGGTTTACTACTTAGTAAATGTGTATAGGATCGCACTGTTAGTCTCCTTCCACTGACAAGATGCATTTATGGTCAGAAGCCACCCTGAGTCCACAAGGCCTATAAATTGAATAAAATAAATAAAATGTTTGGAAATAAACAGTTTATTTTTTAAAAAAATGTATGTCTAACCAATGTGTTTAAAATTGAGATACCATCAGTAGCAGGGCTTTGGAAAGTTTGATAATTTATTTATTTATTTATTTATTTCATTTTTAAACCGCCCTCCCCCGAAGGGCTCAGGGCGGTGTACATCAACATAATAATACAAATATAAAACAATCTATAACAATTTTAAATTAATAGAATTTAAACAGTTTAAAAATTACAATTTACAGATGGCGACTTATGAATTAAGGACTCAGTTCTCTTATACAAAAAGAAGAAGAGTTTGGAGATATGTCACGCCTTTCTCTCCTGTAAGGAGACTCAAGGTGACTTACAAACTCCTTTCCATTCCTCTCCCCACAATGGACATCTTGTGAGGTAGGTGGGGCTGAGAGAGTTCCAAAGAACTGTGACTAGCCCCAGGCCACCCAGCAGGAGTGTAGGAGTGCGGAAATACATCTGGTTTACCAGTTAGGAGTCCACCTCTCTTGTGGAGGAGTGGGGAATCAAACCCCGTTCTCCAGATTAGAGTCCCCCTGCTCTTAACCAATTCACCATAAATCACTGCCTACAAATGAAAGAATGAAGAGGAAGAGTTTGAATTTACACCCCACCCTTTATCTCCTGTAAGGAGACTTAAAGGGGCTTACAATATCCTTTCCCTTCCCCCCCCCCCCCCAACAAACACCCTGTGAAGTAGTGGGGCTGAGAGAGCTCCGAAGAGCTGTGATTCACCCAAGGTCACCCAGCTGGCATGTATTAGAGTGCACAAGCTAATCTAGATACCCAGTAAGCCTCCACAGCTCAAGTAGCAGAGCGAGGAATCAAACTCGGTTCTCCAGATTAGAGTGCACCTGCTCTTAACCACTACACCACTGCTGTTCCTTAAAGTGCAGGCAGTAGAAGACTTTAATTTGTAGTCCCACAGCATCCCTAACTTAGGTCAATTATTCACTGCTCCCCTGCCCTGCAACGAGGGAACATCTCCTTCAGGACAAGGGCAATATATAAAACTGATTAAATAAATAAATAGTAAACATTGTAATGTGACATCACCCCATGGGCCAGTAATGATCCAATGCTTGCACAGAGAACTATTGTTATCTTTACCGTTAAGGCGAAATTGGTTTACTGTATGTCGGCTGTAATAAGTCAATATTAAACAGTAGCAGCAGCAGCAATCAATATTTCCAAAAGTAAACCGAACCTTGGTCCACTTAGGAAAACTTTACTGTTTTCCATTCCTATTATTTTCTGATTCCTGCACTCATTACAACTCCTGGCTTTTATAGACCGTGCCTAACCATTTGGTTTTCTCTGTAATGCAAGCATGGCGCGTACCTGGTTAAAAAGAGATGGGCAACTCTGTAGACCTGGGGAATCTGTTTCCCTGGGCATCTGAATTTTATAGCAGACGTCACTATGTTAATGGAATCTGGTTCACGGTCAAGGATGCTAATGCCCCTGGCTGACAAAAGTGGAAGGTACATAATTGGAAACGTGATACCTTTAATTGGGTCCCTTCAGCTGCCTGTCAGAGTAAAGCAAGCGATCAAATCCTGTTGCTGGCAGCAGTTGCCACTGTTCTGCCAGGAACTGTGAAAATCCTGAAAAATGCCATCGCAGTGTTTCCTTCTGCTCTGCACAAACTATTGGAAGTCTGTACATCTGGGCTGACTGTGGGCTGACTAAGCCCCAGCCTTTCGATTGATACGCTCTTTTCTTTGACCCCCATTCACAGTAAAAAACGTACGGCACAATTCTGCCAAAGTCAAACACTTCGGTTTGTATTGATTTTAATGGGAGAGTTAAACACTTGCCTTGGCCCTTTGAATCCAGTGGAAGACCAGGAAAGGTTAACCTTGTCTGGATCCTGCACGTAATGATGCAAAGTGATTTTTAGACATGCATGGAGAAGTTAATGGATGGCATGCCTTCAAATTGAGTGTTTCCATTCTGCCTTACCGAGGCAATTAAAAAGGCACCTGGACGGTTATGCTATAAATAGTAGGAACCTCCCTGGTTTGACATAGGAACCTTAATGGGGCAGTTGTAAGAGTAACTGTGCGTATGAGGCGGCCTCAGTAGCGAGCTGATATGAATGTGCCGTGGCATGCCGGGGTGCTGCCACTTCAGGATGGGTGAAGCTAGCCATGGCAGAATTTGTGCGAGGTTGCTAGAGCATGCAGTTTAAACAGAGCGACTGGGTAAAAGCAGCCTGCAAGACGGCTGTACTAAATGAAGCCCCTTTATGAGCAGCAGTGGCGTAGGAGGTTAAGAGCTCGTGTATCTAATCTGGAGGAACCGGGTTTGATTCCCAGCTCTGCCGCCTGAGCTGTGGAGGCTTATCTGGGGAATTCAGATTACCCTGTGCACTCCCACACACATGCGAGCTGGTTGACCTTGGGCTAGTCACAGCTTCTCGGAGCTCTCTCAGCCCCACCTACCTCACAGGGTGTTTGTTGTGAGGGGGGCTTGCTTGGAAGCTTGGAGATTGTAAGCCCCTTTGAGTCTCCTGCAGGAGAGAAAGGGGAGATATAAATCCAAACTCCTCCTCTTCTTCTTCTTCTTCTTCTTCTTCTTCTTCTTCTTCTTCTTCTTCTTCTTCTTCTTCTTCTTCTTCTTCTTCTTCTTCTTCTTCTTCTTCTTCTTCTTCTTCTTCTTCTTCTTCTTCTTCTTCTTCTTCTTCTTCTTCTTCTTCTTCTTCCTTACTTACTTACTTACTTACCTGTAATCTTTAATAGTAATGCAATGAGTAATACAAAGCTCAGGTTCTATTGCTTTCTGATCTATCCTGTTTCTCTCCAGTCTCCACCATTTCAGCCTACTGAAGTTACCATTTTCTCTAAAATTGCTGCCTCCTGCTCCCATTAGGTCACCCTGAGAAGAATATTCGTTTGAGAACACAAATATATAATCATCTCTTTCCCCCACCCCTTCCCGGTTACTATTTGATGTTGCTGAAGTTCAAATATGTAAATTGATATCCTTATTGGAGGGGGGGGGAAGAAACAGCATCAGGGAACAGAGGGGGGCCATGCCAGCATCTTTACCCTCTCTGCTAGTTTAAGGGACGCCCCTGCCGGCAGAGAGGGCAAAGACACTGGTGTCCGGATGCCCCACAGCTCTGCAGTGGAGAAACCCGGAAGTTGGTGCTACCATGGAGCAACACTGGCATTTGAGCTGATGCCTGCACTGTGGGGAGGTGAGTCAGGGCACTGGCATAATTCTGTTTTGGGTTCTAATGGGCTTTCCAGGCAGCCTGAGGATTTTTCTTTTTCGAGTTGAGTTAGGTAAGTGAATTCACACCATTGCAGATACAAGCTATAAAGAAAATAAATGGTGTCTGTGAATTTTAACTTCATATAACCATACACTATTGTTCACAATGCACAAAAGTCTCTCCTCACCAAGACAGCATGGCAATGATCTATGCATATTTCAATCAGCAAAGTGTTGTGGCATTAAAGTTATAAGGATTGAGTACTAGTTTTATACAGGATGGAACCTACACAATGGTAAGGTGCGTTCTCAGTGCCCAAGGTACAATATTGCTATCTGATGGTATTTAACATATTCTAGATGACCAATTAAGCTTGCTTGGAAGTCACATGCTAAAGTTCAGTTAAAAATAAATGTTGGGATTTTCACCCTTAAGATGGTGGTCCTATTGCCAGATTCTCCTTGGAGGTTTCGCCTTGTTGTCTGTTCCGCTGTTAGAAGAAAAAAAACTAGAAGTACTTTACTTCTACAATTTAGTAATTATAACTAAGGTACACCAAAAAGGATATTAGAAGGCAAATTAGTTTGTTTCTGGCTTCAACCCTCTGTCCAAAATGACTGTTTTGGAGTGTGGAGCATATGGCACTCCCCAAATTATGCAGGCTCTGCTACTCCCCCCACCCCACCCCCAAATCTCCAGGAATTTTCCAGCCCTGGAGTTGGCAATCCCACTGTAATAGAATAATCTATTGCATGGTTTATAGGACTCCGTGTCCCATTACAACCTTGAGGAAGATAAGCAGTGTTAGAGGTTGGGGATTATGGTATCATTTGCTGCACAAAATCTTCCAAATTAGTTATTTTATTCTATAGTTCTATACTCTGTGATGTGTAAAAGGAAGGCAAAAGTGGTAAGAACAGACTGTCCCTTAATTTACCACGAATATTTTTCTGGTGGGCCAGTGCCCTGGGGGGCCACTTTTGGTTATAAGTGGCCCTCTAAGGCTCTTTGAACATCCCTGCCTGCTCCAGAAAACAAATTACTTTAAAAGGAGAATAGAATCAAAATTCTGCAAGGTGTGTTTAAGAAATGAAAGCCTTAGGAACTCTTTAGGTTGCAAGGGGGTGGTGGGGAAGAAATTATTTCCTAAAATATGGGTTGTGATTTGTTTTCTTCCAAGTTAAAAGGTAATCTGCATTTCTCAGCTGACTAAGATTAAGATAAAAGGTATAACATCTCCATAGTACTTTAGAAAATAGATCTTTCCCTCTTGACTATGATTGGCACAAAGTTTCGGGTGCATTTCATACCTCTAGCTGTCAGTTTGCCTACAAGGGATTTCAAAGACTCCATAATTCCTCTTATAGGAGGCAATAAAAGCTTATAGATGTAGGTGTTTGAACACAGCATCCACCATGACATTACGAGGCTCATTCTCGGGATTTTTTCCCCCTGTCGCTTTGTTAAAACAGTGTGATCTCACTTACAGTTCGAACTAGTGACGACCAGCAATACATAATTGAAGCAAGAGATATTCTTACAGCCAAAGTCTCCACATATTTACTTGGAAGAAAGTGTTGCAAAGTTTAATAGGACTTTACTGTCCACACCACCTTACAACCTCCTCGACAGCTTTGGCTGGCCGGCTGCCCCGCCAATTCCAAAGGGGCTTTTCTGCGGTTCTGCTCTGAGAAGCCCCTTGCCCCACATGTGCCTTGCACTGCTGGCTGAGGTTCCATGAGTTCTGGACTCCCAGCTGCTGGCTTAAAGCAGAGACTGACTGGGAGGAAGCTAACTACTATTGGCCCCTGCCCTGGCTCACCCTGCTATGCCCTGGCAGCAGCGGCCCCAGGACGCTGATTCAGTGTCTAGCAGTGCCGGGGGAGGGCAACGGAGCCCGCATGCTGGTGGAATCACCCTCCTACCAGTGTTAGTGCCCCAGGGAGAGTGAATTCACTAGTGCAGCCTGCGCACCACTGCCAGAGTGAATTCACCCTTCCCCCTTCTGATGGGGCTCTTAGTTGGTCATTAAATCCACCCCACTGATGCAAATCCTAGGAAGAATTATCTGTTTAAAATAAAAAAAACCCAATTCTTTCACCATGTAATATCCAAAGAACTTGTCTTCAGAGAAGAAATTGCCTTTCAACAGTTTGAGAAAGGAAAAAATATTTGTTAGGGAAACCTGGCTAGGAACTTAAAGAAATGGCAGGGAAATATGTCTGAGATCTTTGAAAATAGGTATAGTAATGTTGGCAATCCTGTGTGTCATGTTAAGTGCTGCTTGCTTTACAACAACTTGGTGTTGGGGTCATGGAACTTATCTAGGCTGATTGAGAGATGCATGGAATAGGTTTTTTCACCATACCGTATCCCTTCTTGTCTTCACAAGATTCATTACTAGAGATTCATGGAAGAACAGGTCTTCCACTTTCCTTGACAGCTTGCTATTTTGAAAAGCGATTAAACTTTCTGTGCAAACATGCTTTTCCCTGCAAAGGTTCAATATTATTTTTCCTCCTCTGCTTCTTATGACAGTACTTCTGTGCTTGCTTGGGCATTCCTCCTCATCCCCATAAGTCGTATGGCTTGATTATTTATCTGTATTAGCTTACCAGCCCTGATGAAGGACATGCTGTGGAACAGCCCGTTTAGTGAAAGGGTGTGAAAGATGGAAATGAATCCTGGCTTGACATGGGAGCATTTAACTTTTACCAACGGGCATCTTGTGGGATTATTTGTCTTGTTTTGTGGCAAATGCATAATGAAACCTTACTTTAAAGAGGCACAAGGAAAGTGTGATGCTGCTTTTTGAAATGCCTTTCTATTCTATAGAACCGTGGTGGCGAACCTTTGGCACTCCAGATGTTATGGACTACAATTCCCATCAGCCCCTGCCAATTGGCCATGCTGGCAGGGGCTGTTGGGAATTGTAGTCCATAACATCTGGAGTGCCAAAGGTTCACCACCACTGCTATAGAAGAAGAAGAAAAAGGCTTTTTTAATGGTGTTTTAGAAAGGTTCTTTTGGGTAATTTAGTCTGAACCACGTTATATAAGCCACTTTCTTCAAATAATTGAGCCGAGAGGTATACTGGTGCTACACCTTAAAATTGAAACATGGGCTTCTCAGTTATAGAATAAGACAGGTCTGGACAGTTGTCACTTCTCAGCTAGTAGACATGTAATGAAAAACCTGCATGTGGTATTTTATATTATTTTCTTTTAAACACTTCTACTCCAACATTCTAGACACTCCACATCAATCAAAACACATTTCTAACTCAGATGTAAAATTTGTGAATATGACTGCAGATTTTTAAAATCAAGTTAAGACAAAAATTGTCTGTGGGAGATCGGTGAAGAGATTGTCCCTGCATTTGTAGAGTGAAATGGCAAACATTCAGGGTCCCAGTTTGCATCAGGGCAATAGTGCAATCAAAATGGGATAATGATTACTCTTCCATTGCAAAGAAGAGGAGGAGGAGTTTGGATTTATGTCCTCCATTTCTGTCCTATAAGGAGACTCAAAGGGGCTTACAATTTCCTTTCCCTTACCTCTCCCCCCAACATCCACCCTGTGAGGTGGGTGGGGTTGAGAGATCTCCGAAGAACTGTGATTAGCCCAAGGTTACCCAGCTGGCATGTGCTGGAGTGCACAAGCTAATCTGGTTCACCAGATAAGCCTCCACAGCTCAAGTGGCAGAGTAAGTGACAGAATGGGGAATCAAACCCAGTTCTCCAGATTAGTGTGCACCTGCTCTTAACCACTACACCACACTGACTCTCTGATCGAAACCAACATATACTGTATTTTGTATCATTTGGCCTGCCTTTTCCATCAAAGTTGGAATGGTACAGGGTAGTAATAGTTGTTAAAACATTTTCTCCTTTCTCTTTATGGTCCTTATCCAAAACAAAGTTCTGTATGGTTGCTAGTTCCCTTTAAAAACTACTAAGAATGGTTCATTTCCCATCACATACGTTTTGGCTCTTAAAAGCACAAAACTATACTTAAAATCATACTCAGACTCAAGCCAAACCATGGTTAAAGAAGATTAACCATGGTTTGGTATGATGTTTGAGTAGACAAATGATGGTTTGCAGTTTAATTATTTAAACTTTTCTATCCCTTTTTGTCTACTCAGACTCAGTTGGCTGGAATGCTAATACCATGGCCTGGATCCTGTGAATATGTTCTGCATGCACTGACTAGATAATCTTTGCTGTGCAATGTTCTTCCTCTTATGCTAGCACTTTTAAACAAGATCAGTGGTTTTTAATGAGTCTTGTGCAAACAGAAATGCTTATGCAATAGGAAACACACTCCACATCTGAGACCATCTAACACACCTGGAATGTATTCACAGGATCCAATCCGTGGCTTCAGCTACAGTTCGCCAGGTACAGTTTCTGATAATTTTGGTTTGGTGTGATGTCTCAATTGACAGGCCATGTTTACAACTGTTGGTTGACTTCTACAGGCCTGTCTGGAGTCCGCAGGTGGGACAGAAGTGGTGCCAGGTGACCCCTCTCCTTTGGACTCCCACAGTGCTCTGGAGCTGCTTTCCCAAGCCCGAGAATCAGTCAGAAACAACAGGGCCCTTCACCCAGGGAGCGAAGACTTGCACCTGCCCACCCAGAGTCAAAACAAGCTGACAGAGCTGCTTGGGAATCCAGTAATGGCTGATGTAATCAGCCAGTAATGGGTGTGTGGCCACCTAAACTAGAGCCCAGAACACGCAAGATGCTGCTGGAATGCCCTTGGAAGCAGGCCAGAGAGTCCCTAGGCAAAAGGGCCTGGTGGGAGTGCGCAGCAACCCAGACCCAGTGAGGCCAGGTGTGGACCTGTCTGGAGTGAGTGGGGTGGTGTAGACAAGGGTCTAAGAATAGTAGAGTAGCTACCGTTGCTTCTGAGTTTCCTTTGGAATTGATGCCCTCACACTTTGCTCCTAGCGAACTCAGGGCAGTGGGCAACAGAATCTTGAGATGGGAGGTTTCTTTCCCTCACCAGGGACTTGGCAGGCCCGGCTTACCCCTTTTCTTAAAAGGTGTTGATTCTCAGCTTCATGTGGAAATTAGTTTCACAGCTTCAACACAAATGATGGTCTGGTGGAACCTCCCGTTAGCAGAACAGCTCAGTGAATGTTCTGGGGCTGCTGAGCTGTGAGGTTCATAAAAATAGCCCTGCTTGTAAGAATTAAAATGTGGGTTGAATTTATAGTTCTGCCTATTAACATTACAAAAACTCAAAGTTTATTTGTTTTATTGGCTTGATCTCCCTCTCTATCCTTGCAGCAATGTGATTATTTTTAAAAAATGTTTATATGAATGATATGGGGGGTTATTAAGCATTTCAGGTGTGGTTTTTTAAAAGCACTTTATACAATGAATTTCGATTTCATTTTCATTCTACCTTTCCAAATGTTTGAAAAAGAAAACGGGCTTAAGTGGCAAGATAGGGCTGCCTTTCCTGTACCTCCAACAGAGGAATTGCTGAGTTGTCTTTGGTAAGGGGAGCAGCAGAAGGGGAGACTAGCCATCACTAGCCTCCTCCTCCTAAGAACTGCTTTGTTTTTGTAGCTGAATGAAATCTACACAGATTATTAATGGAGTCAGGAGCACAAGTGAGCTAGCTTTTACCCAGGGGCTCTGCTGTTATCTCTAACACTCAAATAAACTATAGCTAAATTGCAGAATTAATCACACTAAAGTCCTGGGTATCCTGCCACACTATTTTTTATTTATTTTGAGCTTGAAAAACAATTTAGCAGCATTCTCCAGGGTGTCCCAATTGCTTCCAATGCAGTGTCTTGTGGCTTTGCTTTTGATCTTATCATGATGACTGAGTTAGTGTGACAGAACAATATTCCAGTGATTATATCCACCCTTTTCAGCTTCATTGCTAAATGAAGTGGGACAGGAAAGCTAATTATTCTTCTGCAATAGAGAGAGGTTTCATATTGCCCAGTCTACTGATTTGCAAAAATCCTGTGCGCACAGTGGTTCTCGGTGGTTCTTTTTCTTTCTTTCTTTTTTCTTGCGCAAAACTGAGTGGGGCTTTTGGCTTTGAACAGTTTCTGATGCCTTAAGATTCTCAGATCTTCAAGATAATAGGGACTGATTGATGAAGGGGCCTGCACATTTTTACTCTGTGTCCCTTTTAAGTGCTGTCTTCAAGTTCTTGAAACACAAAGTCGATCCATGAATCGTTTTGCTGGTGGAGGCCTCTGTCGTTGCTATACACCCTAAGATTAGGCTGCAGTATACATTCATTAATTCTACATCATGTTCATAATTAGGTCCTTGTCCAAGCTGAAGTTTAGTTATCTTTTTGTTTGTTCTGATATGGAAGGTTTTTCCCTTACAGTAGCATGAATCCCCTTCAGATTCCCATTCGGGATGGCATAAGAACAATTGCGTGTCAACTTTCCAGTCCAGGTTTTCTGATGGGTGTAGATGTTGATGCGTATCGAACGCTCCCTGCCCACAACCAGGCTACATTACTTAAATAGAGGGATGGGGGTGGGGGGGTGGGGGATATGCTCAGTGGTAGAGCATCTGCTTAGCATGCAAAACATCCTGGGTTCAACCCTGGCATCTGCAGTTAAAGAATTTGGCAGTAGGTGGTACGAAAATCCTCTGCCTGAGACCCTGGAGAGCTGTTGCCAGTCTGAATAGTAGATACTGACCTTGATGGACCAAGGGTTTCGTTCAGTATAAGGCAGCCTCTATGGCAGAGGTGACGAACCTATGGCACGAGTGCCAGAGGTGGCACTCAGAGCCCTCTCTGTGGGCATGCATGCACAGAGTTCGTCATATGGGGGACCCCCGGAAAATTGCTTCCCCACACACATATCTAGGCTGGCCTGGGCCGCTGGGCACAACATGTAGGTAACCCTGTTAAGTGCTGTTAAACCCCACTGATTTTCATGGGAAGAACTAAAGCGCAATCCTTTACCTGGGAGTAAGTTCAGTTGCTGGCAATAGGGCTTGCTTCTAAACCCTCCTAGGGTCATGATTCATCCATTGGAAGAGATGCACGGTTGCTTCAAAGCAAAGCCACCGACTACCACCAAGCTTAATCCCAAGTAATGTGTGCCTTGGAGCCAACTGTATTTCTAAACTAAAACCTCAGTATTCAGGTTAAATTGCCGTGTTGGCACTTTGCGATAAATAAGTGGGTTTGGGTTGCAGTTTGGGCACTCGGCCTCGAAAAGGTTCACCATCACTGCTCTATGGCCTTTTTATACATGGCTGGTTTCTTTGGGTCAAGGGTACATTACCTTGGGGTCAGATTCTGAATTGTGCACACAATCCCTGCGGTTTCCAAAAGCAGGGGAAGTGCAACTTTTCCCTTGTTTGCACCGAGAAAGCAAAAGAGATGCACATGCTTTACTCTACCTTCAAGCTTTCTCCCTTCTGCCCCTTGCACTGCATAAGTTCCACCATTTCACATCCCTCAGAAGGGCTTTTTAATGTTTTTGTACGAAGTCTAGGGGTGTATTAATGGAGCAGAGGGCTGTGCCAGCAAAGCAACATTAGAAAAAGTCAGCAAGCAAGCAAACAAACAAAAAAGGGGGCAGAGAATGAAAATGGAATAAGTGGGTGGGCAACATTTCCACAAGTTCTACCTTTGCATGGCACAGTGATCTGAAGGGCTTTTAAAAAAAACAGTGGCAGGAAAGAACTTCTGCTGGAGCAATGGATTCTCTTTAATCCAGCAAATTAATACCAGATCAAAGACAGGGAACAAACTAGGGCCCAAAAGTGGGATTGGACGCAAGTAAGGAAGGCAGCCGTAGGCAGGAAAAGTGGCAAATCATATCAGCTGAGCAGATACACTCTGCAGCAAATCAAAATGGAAAACCAGAGAGAAACCCCGCTGCAAAGCACAAGGTCATACTACAAACACTTAAGTGCACAAAGGGCCTCTATGTGTTCATGTGAACCAAACCTGTGTAAGTATTTCTTTGCATGGATACACATTCTCTCCTTGCAGAAGAATCTATGGGCAAGAATAGTTCTGGATAATCTTAAAATATTTTAATGGCACTATGAGTATCATTGCTCCTTTGCTGTTAATCATTAATATCCTGCTTGCCCGGCGAGGTAGTGATAGCTGTAAATGGAAGTGAAGTGAGCTACTTAAAGCTCTTCTAAGATCTATTTCTGAGTGGTAATAACTTTCTTCAATAACCAATGGTATGTGCTTTGCACTTAGATAGAATTCAGTCTCCCAGTTTGCATGGTTCACAAGTAGCATTACAAAATGTTTCTTTAACTCTCCAGAGTTTACCTTATATTTTTGCAGCTTGTGTCAGGATAGAAGCATTGTCCTTTTGCCATTTTGTTGTTTCAGGGGCCAAATTTCCCAGGAAGACTCCTTCTTGAATAGAAGGTTAGCAACCTAGAATGATTTTGGTAAAGTTTGGGCATGTACGATATTATAATCATTCCAGGAACCACTAGGCTACTTATGTTTGACTGTGACCAGCTAAGGCTATACCAGGGTCTGCAACCTGCAGCTCTCCAGATGTTCATGGACTACAATTCCCATCAGCTCCTGCCAGCATGGATTTGTAGTCCATGAACATCTGGAGAGCCGCAGGTTGCAGACCTCCGGACTATTCTAACATTGAAAAAGGAGGGTGTTGCCAGGTTCCGCAGGGGATGGGAGGGTAGAGTTGCCAGATTCAGTTAGGGAAACTTCTGGAGATTTGGGCATGGAGCCTTGAGAGGATAGAACCTCAGAAGGGTATATAATGTGATAGAGTTCATCCTCCAAAGTGTCCATTTTATCCAGTGGAGCTGATCTCTTTATCCTGGAGATAAGTTGAAATTCCAGGGGATCTCCAGGTCCTATCTGGAGGCGAGCATCCTTAATGGTGTCCCATACTCACCATGCAGGAGATCTTATATTAGTACCAACACATTTGCCATGTGTCATTCTTGCACATATTTCTTTGTGATTTGAGTACCGAATAATGTAGTATTGCACACAGATATTTACCCTTCATATCTTTCCCAGTGTAGCTATTGCGTTCAAAAGAATGTTCTCCAAGATACACCCACCACTTGTGCTATAAGGTTTATGGCAATCATCCGAATGCTTTCCTAAATGTAAGTCCCACTGAATAAAATGGAACTTACATCTCAGTTAGACCTGCACCTTGGTTCTCTTAACTCATATATGTACCTAAGCTGGTTAGGAGCTGTAGCTGCTGATCTTGGGTATGATCCTATGTGAGATTGTTTAGTTACAGTCCCCTGGAAGGAAAAGAAAAAAGCTTATAATGGAAATGCTGACAGACATTTCAGTTGCTTTAAGCATGCTGACAGGGTTAATAGAAAGTAATGATCTCATGCTTTCACTGAAACTTTTTCAAAATGCAGTGGCTGCTTTATCTCAAAATACCAGTAAGCAGAAAGAACCTAATTTTCAATATTCTTTTACCCAGACAGTGCTGTTCACCTGCCAGTGAAAATTTAGGAGTATTTGTTCTCTCTAGGTCTTTACAATGTTCCTTTCAACATCAAACCAAGGTTAATTCATTTTGCAGATTTTTAATCTCTTGTGCCTTTTGTGCACCTAAAGTAGTCTCTCTGCAATGTTCTTTGCTTGGATGTCAGTCAGTTCTACCAAATTATTTATTCATAAGTGAAAGATCATAATCTACCTTGTACATTTGATATCTGTGGTTGAAAAAAAATGAATACTGTTAACATGTCAAGAGCAAGGAATATTTCCAAACTCTTCACTTTTGATGTTCAAGGTACTAATCAGTTGTGAAAAATGAGCACAGCAAGTTGAAAAGGTTCTTGTTATAGGGAAGAATCAGAAATAGCACCTAGACAAACATTAGAAATGAAAAAGAGAGAGGAAATGCAGTGGATTTTTTTATTTCAAAAGGTTGCCGTCTCTGAGTTAAACATTCCTGGAGATTTGATGTGCGGGGGGAAAGATCTCAATGGCTATAATGCCATAGAATCTACCTTCCAAGCAGCCCCTTTTTCTAAGGGAACTTATCTCTGTAGTTTGGAGATCAGTTTATATTCCCAGAGAGAGGCTTTATTTATTTAATTGTTTTTACCCCGTCCTTTCCCAACAAGCTGGGCTCAGTTTGACAGCCCACTCTTAATAAAAATATACCTTAGAAATTCTGGGTTAGTTCTTGCTAACATCTTCTAATGAGATGGCTCTTGTCCCCAAACAAAAAATCCACAAATCATTGTGCATAAAGTGCAATAGAAATAATAACAATGATGTGTTATTTAAAATATTTACAGCCCAATCTGGGGGGGAGGGGTCAAAATTGACTTTTGGTGCAGTGCAGCTTGTGCTGGTGTGTTTGCTCCCTCCACTGGTGTAAAGGGCACCCCGCCAGCAAAGAGAGCAAAAACACTGTCATCCAGGCACTCTACATCACCTCCATGGCATCCAAACTGAGTATACACCAGCGTGGATTGATAGGACAGGGCATTCCTAGGGTGGAGCTGACTTTAGTCTGCTTCCACCCAGAATTTTGAGCCAGGAACCATGCTGCATGGGCCTCAAGAGTTACACCACCCGTTCTGCCCCATGGAGTGCTTTCCAGGCAGCTGGGGTTCTTTGTTTTTGCTGCCTCCCCTGCCACCTGGAAGACCTTTGCAGGCGGCATGGCAGCGCAGCAGTGGTGCCATCCTTGGCTGCCACAGCTCTGTGGATTCGACTGTCCAAATGATAGTTCACAGTACTTCACAATGGTAGCTGATTATAGACTGTATTGTCGAAGGCTTTCACAGCCAGAATCACTTGGGTGCTGTGTGGTTTCCGGGCTGTATGGCCGTGTTCTAGCAGCATTCTCTCCTGACGTTTCGCCTGAATCTGTGGCTGGCTTCCTTTCCTACTATCAGATCCTCTGAAGATGCCAGCCACAGATGCAGGCGAAACGTCAGGAGAGAATGCTGCTAGAACACGGCCATACAGCCCGGAAACCACACAGCACCCAAGGATTATAGACAGAACGGTGGCCAGATGTTCAGAGAATCACCCCATCAGCTCTTTCATGCAGGCCAATTGGCCATGCTGGTAGGGGCTGATGGGAATTGTAGTTCCTGAACATCTGGAGAGCCGCAGGTTCCCTACCCCTGCTATAGACTGTTAACCAGTTTGAATCCAGGCCTTAGCAGAGCCACCCCTTTCAACCTCAAATCCCCATTTAAGGTGAGGGTATGATTACACTGGACTGACCAATGTTCCAAGATGGTTATAATGGCATGATGATATATGGAAACATACTTCAGCACTTCAGAAATGTTCAGTATTATTAACTGAGTTACCTACATTATGGGTTGGACCCAACTGGATCCCATTGCTGAAAAAGGAATGAGAGAGATCATGGTGATATTATTTCGGCACTGAAAAAAGGAATGTGGGCATTTATAAGCTAGAGGTGTTGTGCTTTTGTTATGATGAAGTTTTCATCCGAGATTGCACACTCCAAAATAAGGAAGTCCACCAAACTTCAGCTTCTAAACTTAGTTAACTAAACTTAGTTAAACTTAGTTTGGGCTCCCAAATTAGCCCCATCGTAAACAGCTGTGGTTTGAACTTCCTAAGAATTTTCGTTTTAGGCATGTAGTATGTTGTTGTATTCCATGCATTTCCAAGCTGTGTGGCATGTTTGTAAACTAGTGCAGCCCAAAGTCTACAGCATGGCATTATTACACTTCGCAAATGTGATACCAAGTAGTACAACAGTAATAATTCACCTACTTTAATAGTATAGAGTTAAAGAGAAGAATTGAGATAGAAACGGGGGCACATCTTGCATCTTTATTAGCCTCACTTAGCACATTTGCAGCCATTTTTCAGTCTCGCTATAAAAAAGATTTCCAAAAAGCAATTTCTGTCTGACTCTGCCAAGAAGCAGTTTATGCAAGCAAGTGGAGAAGTAAACAAAAGTCGCTTAAGCTAGCAAAATAGGTCATTAGTAAGAATGTTGAGTGGGTATGACAAAAACAAGTAAATATCTATAAGAAGCTTTTGTAATTTTGCACCTCTGCTAAAACTTTTTGCAGTTTTGCTAAGAAGTTGCTTGTGATAAACTAGTTGAGTTTGTGGATAAACTAACAAGACTTTTAATGCCCTTTTTAGACACCTCCAAATTTGCACCTCTTACGCTTGTGCTAAAAAGTTTACTCCACTGTATAAAATAAAAAAAGAACTTGTGAATGAGCAAGCCTTCCGCTGCTTCCTTTATTCTAAGTAAAGCTTTTAAAGCCTTCTTTTATCTATTGGCCTTATTTTAAAAATACAAATGCAACAAGGGAAAAGCAACAAGGGAACATATATGGACAAATGCTATGTGAAGTGGGGATGTAACATAGAATTAGATCAGAGGGTGCCAGAAACAAAGAAACAAACCCAAATGGGAATCCAACCCTTTATTCCGGGAAATGGTCTTTGGGGAGGGACAGTTTCAGAACAGAAAGTAGGAATAAAACTGGGGAGGGGGTGAGGAAATGAACACGCAGAGGAGAAGAGGTCAGATTCTATAGCTTGATTCTGAAGCGTGTGTTGATGGAGAGCAGTTTTGGGGTAAAACTTAGCCTAGGTTGTCGGTTTGAAAGCTGGCCTTTTAACCATGTAAGTGTTGCTGGCCATGTAGTGCAGAAAAAGGGGGGGAGTTTACCTCATTTAGAGCTCTTCTGGAGGCTGCACTGCCACAGGAGGTGATCCCATCTGCTAATTAACTCACAGAGGCTGCTTGATTTTTCTGTCTGATGGTTCAGACTTATTTTCACTATTGGCTAAATATGCCGGCTGTCGGTTAATGGTTTACAACCACCTGTTTGTTCAAATTTGAGGTGATCTCACGGAGTCACAAGACAAGCCTTTTGTCAGAAAGGCTATACGGTGTCTGGTTGTCTCATCATGGGACACCATTTAATTTAACTTTATTCCCTTGAAGGATCAATAAGATTTCTTTGCCTGGATTCTACTATACAAGTGTTATCTGTGGATTTCTGTTTTTTAGGGATTGAGGTAGCATTATGTTCTGATTGAACTGTTTTCAGATTTTCTTCTTTCAGGGAACTTGCGTGAGCAGGGAATTTTGAGGCATGCACACTCAGTACGGGTGGCTAGCGTTGCCAACTTCTAGGGGGCACCTAAAGCTCTCACACTATTACAATTGATCTCCATTTGACCAAGATCATTTCCTCTGGAGAAAATGGCTGCTTTGGAGGATGTATCCTATGGTTTTATCTCCTGCTGAGATCCCTCCCCCTCTGCATCTGCCCTCCCCAGGCTCCACCCCCAAAATCTCCAGCTGGCAACTCTACACAGGGCATCCATGAATTGAGAGTATGCCTTAGAACAGTGGTGGCGAACCTATGGCATCCAGATGTTCATGGACAGCAATTCCTATTAGCCCCTGCCATGCTGGTAGGGGATGATGGGTATTGTAGTCCATGGACATCTGGAGTGCCATAGGTTCGCCACCATGGCCCTAGAATGTATCAAATATTCCCCTGCATCTGCACGTTTCAGGGCATGCTTTACTCAACTGGAATTGCCAAATTACATGCACAGAGCTTTTATTAACCTAGTGCTGTATCTCAAGTAAAAGTGCGACATTATGAGTCAAAGTTTGCATATTTAATATTTTATAGGCTTGTTTAATAAAGTACAGTAAATCCATGTTAGTTATTGGCATGATACATAATAGAAATTTTCACATCCTTATTACATTATTTATTATTTATTGATGTCAATAGGACTAAGTTTCGTTGTTGCTCTTGTGGGGGTTTATCTGCTGCCTTGGATACAGCAAGACAATGCCATCTTGTTGAAATGTTTAGAGGCAGAAGTTATCAGGACTCTTAAAATCATTCCTCATGGACAAGACTCACAGGATTGCCATTGGAGACCAATTACCATTATTGTGAGATTTATCCTGTGCCATTCCACGGGACCCAGTCCTATCCCTGATTCTATTCATCTTTCTGTTTTGAAATCAGTATGCTGACAACACCTAGTTCTATATCCTTCTGTCAGCATCTCTGGAGATGTGATAGAGATTTTAAGTCAGTTGGCTTTTAAGTTTGTGGGTCTCCTTTGCATTGAGCATATATTCCCTTTGGGTTTAATTCTCATTTACGCAATGTTTTCCTTTCTTCGGCAGTTATCCTGCCTTCAGATCAGAGAATCCCCACAGTTTCTGAAAGCCCTTAAAGGAAGGTGCTCACCATACATTCAGCTTTCTTTGGGTTTTGTCACTCCTCCCTATGTCCTCTGCCCAAATCACAGCAATTTCCCCAGTCTTCAAACGTCCATTTCAGAACAATCAAAAGAGCTTTTTAAAATTTAACACTTAATTTGACATGAAATTGACATGATCCAGCAGTGTGGGTGGCAGGCACCTGCCCCAAATGGGGACCACATGGAAACAACAAGAAAATGGCAGGTGGGCAAAATGGTGGGTTGGCTCAGCTAGGGACATTTTGCAGCAAGAGATGAAAACCCCACAGTAAGACAAACAGCCATGGGGTAAGTAGTTCATGCATAAATGACCAGTGGCTAACTGCTGTGGTTAAATGTGAACAAACAGAAGTTGAACCCTGACAATTGGGGAATTGTAGAATGCTGTTTGGGGAGCCTGGATTCTTGAAAAACATTGTGCTTGCAGCTTTCAGTGGGGTTCAGCTGACTTTTATTGACATGGTTAAGATCCTGGCAGTTATACTGGATCCAGAATTACTGCTAAAGAAGCAGATTAATGCAGTTTAAAAATGTTTTCTCCCAACATAGAAGATGATCTTGCTACCCAGATCCATGACACAGTAACACTGAGGCTGGGCAACTTGTAGATTGCAGCTGGTGTAGAATGCCGTGTCTCGGTGATCATCAGGAACTAGGCAGAGCATGCAGATGTCACGCATTCTTTAGTCATTCCATAGCCTGCCCATCAGCTACCAGGCTCAATTCAAGGTACTGACTATTTTAGAGAAAGACCACATATATGCAAATAAGCAATTTCCTTTTTTTTGCAGTCTTTTTAACCAAGCGGTAACCTTATTACTAACTAGCTTAAACTTTATAAATACCATTGCAAAGTCAGTTCTTTGTGTAACCTATTTCCTGGCTGAAGTACATTCTTTCATGTCCACAGTTTCTGTCCCACTTTCTCTCCTCAAAGTTGGCATCATTACAGGAAAGACTATATTCATCTTGTTTCATTCACAGAGAAGATGAAAACCTTAATTAAGTAATCATGTGCCTAATCTACTGGCAAATTCACCTGTTCAGGAGCCTCTGAAGTGAACAGGAGCTACACAAGAAAACTTTCCTGGTGATTGGATCTCTTTGTGGGATTCTCAGAAGATGGGAGGAGAAACCTCTGCTGTTCTATTAGTGCTGAGTGGTGTTACTTTTTGTTAAGATGGCTGAAGCCAACTGCAGTGGCTGGGATGCCAATTTTAATAATTAAAAGCTTTATTCCCTGGCACATTTTTATGTGCGTAAACATTGGAATTTCTGTATTGCTGGGCAAAAACGATTGCATCCTTGTCTCAACAGCAACAAAGAAAACAGTGGTTTCGGTACCCACTCCAAGTGGTGATAATGGAGTCTGATTTTGGCAGGTGGAAATAAGTAATGAATTTTTTTTGAAGAGGACAGAGAACGTTGGGATGAGCAAAGATGTCTTTGTCAGCTGAGACTCTCTGTGTGCTTTTCTAGCCAAGTGATGTGGTATGACAACTCGATAGAACATTGCCCAAGTCCAAGGGAACAGAGATCTCTTTGGGTCCCAGAGCAAAGTCCCTTCACAGATATTCAAAAATAGATCACACAAAGCTGTTCATAGACAAAATAAAGAAGAGATTTCATAGAATTAAAAAAATCTAAGAGGGAACTCATCAGAAGGGATTTGCTAAAAGCATCCTCTTTTTAATTTTTTCCCTTCTGCGTGTGTGTATGTGCACGCGCGCACAAGCAGTGTGAGCCACTGAAGCTTGAAACCAGAGTAGGATTAATTCTGACATCTTATTTCAATGAGTTTTTGTGGCATTAGCCTTTGTGTATAGGGAGATGCTCCTTGTGACATGCTGACAAACTGAAAAGGAAGAAATGCTAAGGAAACATTTAATTGACTCTTACACCTTCACTCTAAACATAGACCTGCTGAAGCAGAAGTCTGTGATAGCAGCCATCCGCCATGAGGTCTTCTTCTCCAAATAAGAGATGGCAGAAAAGAGGTTGAAAGAGTTTCATAGTGCATGATCTTCTGCCAATCTGTGCAAGAGGCCAGATCCAGTATTGCCTACATAAAGCAATGCAAGAGATGTGAAATATGAAATAAAAAGGCATGTGTTGAGGGTTAATGAGAAGAGTTGCACAGAGTGATCTGAAATGCACATTTCAATATCGTTTTTAAGGTCATGGTTCCTCCCCTTTATACTCTTTAAATGTTAACTTAAACGCAAAAATCTACCCATTCTCAGAGTATATGCACAGAGCTGTGCTGAATAAATCAATGGAAGTTCATGACTGATAAAAGTAGTCTCCTAAAATAATACTCAAAGGAATGGCATATACGGCACACTTCTTTTAACCTGCAAACGAAAACTAAGAAGTTTCTCGTATGAACATTGTGGGTGTAAATACAGTGGGTGAACTTGGGGTCATTTCAATTTCTTAACTGTCTTTTAAATCCATTTTTTAAAAAAAGGAAAAGTCATCCATTCGATATCCTTCTTTGTTTGCTGTGTTAGTTTCCCTGCTTTTGACTATGTGTGTATGTGTGAAGGCTGTGAAGTTATAATATACATTAGGGAATTTCCAATGCAAAGACACTTATGTATTCTCTTTGTTCTAATCGCTATTTTATTTTTAATTTGCCAATTTTGTGTATACATATGAATAAGACAAAATAGGGAGAAAGTTAGATATCCAGCCCTGTTCACCCAGGCTAAATAAATGCACCAGTGATATGTAGCAAACTTAATAGTAATGCTGTAGTTAAGAACAGTTATAATTCATTGATTTACATCTTAAAGAAGTACATATATGTTCAGTGACCTGCTGAAATTAATGAAATAGGAAAGTATTCCATTCTGGCTAGATGCTGACCTGAATAATCTTAACGGGTATATTTTTCACAGCACTGAACATAATAAAATACAATGTAGCTCTTTATTGATTATTGACATAAAGCTGTTACTTCAGTGACCAATTGGAACTCTTTTATTCTTCTTCTTACTTCTTAGTGTATATTAACTCACAGACATGAAAATCATTTCATCTTAAAACAGGCAACAAATAGGTAAAGTTTTTCAGAGCACATGAATTTGATCAAGTCCAGAGAATGCGCACAAAAGAGATTTAAACTATAAAACTTGGGCCCCTTCCACACATGCAAAATAATGTGTTTTCAAACCACTTTCACAACTGTTTGCAAGTGGA
Source organism: Sphaerodactylus townsendi (assembly GCF_021028975.2). NCBI lineage: Eukaryota > Metazoa > Chordata > Lepidosauria > Squamata > Sphaerodactylidae > Sphaerodactylus > Sphaerodactylus townsendi. The sequence continues at coordinate 70,976,983 of NC_059434.1, forward strand.
TTTTGCCATTCCACACAGCTTTAAAGAGCATTGAAAGCAGTTTGAAAGTGCATTTTTCTGCATGTGCAGAATGAGCCTTGGTCCGGAATAGGAGGAAATAAGCCAACAAGGTTACCAGTGAGAGACTGACCAAAACTGCTTGGATTCCATTAGTATGGAACCTAATAAACTGAAGACACTTTCGCACCTGCAGAATAACGCACTTTCAATCCACTTTCACAATTATTTGCAAGTGGATTTTGCAATTCGCACAGTAAAATTCAGCTTCAAAGTGCATTGAAAGTGGATTGAAAGTGCCCCAAGAAGAGTTGACTTGAACTACAGAATTTCCTTTTAGTGCCTCCTGTGGGAAAAGGTCATTTAGGGGCCCTTGTCAGCTGCCATGGCTTAGATCACCCTGCACATAGGAGAGAAAGCTTTCAAAGGTCTTACATCAAGCCATTACAAGCACAGCCTGTGAAAGAAAGGAACAGTTATGGAAAGACTTAGAGCTAAGGATCAGGGTGATATGGAAAGTGAATAGCAGATAATAGAACTGTAGTGGATGGGCTATTCACAAGGCAGTAGACCATACAAACTGTGTGAATTAGCACTGTGGCTTGCTTTTACCCACTTGACCTTTACTTTGGGTGGGCTTAAAGAGATCACAAGAGCATTGCAGAATAGTGTTTGGCTCAGACCCACTGGTGCCTGAAACTGTGTTTTGAGACTGTTCGGGAGGGTTTTCTTCAATATACTTTTTCCCTAGTTGTTTCCTTTTAGGAATATTTTGCAATATTTATTTCAACAGGGATGAATAACATAACGGGAATACTTGGATGGAAGGTTGAGGAGGTGGTTTTATGCCAATACTTGAATTTGCTTCTGCAATAGATATATTGATATAAATTAAAATTAGGTGCAAGAAAAACTTGGTGAGTGGTCAACAGTGCCACTCAATGCAGAGTTACACCCTTCAAATTCAGTGGATTTAGAAGAGTGCCATTCAGCTTAAAGTAGCCGGGCAATCCCATAAAACCCCCTCAATTTGCGACCATAGTAAAACTAGGGAACCATGAGCTCATGGTTTTGAGGCCCCTTCTGCACATGCAGAATAATTCACTTTCAATCCACTTTCACAATTGTTTGCAAGTGGATTTTGTTATTCCGCACAGTAAAATCCAGCTTCAAAGTGGATTGAAAGTGGATTGAAAGTACATTATTCTGCATGTGCAGAAGGGGTCTGAAAGAATAGAGCTGAATAGAGCAAGTGAATAGAGCTGGTAATAGCATTGCCAAGCAACACCTGGCAATCACCATGAGAGTTGAAGGTGGGAACATTGTGCAGCAGAGTGAATGTGATGACATAACTTCTTGGGAAAAATGAAAAGTGACAGCAGGAGCTCTAGGAATTGCCAGAAACTCTATGGCATTATGGCATCTGGGCTTTCCCCCCAAGTGATGTTATCATGGTCATGAAGTTGGTGAATTTTTAATTTTTTTCTCCAGTCTTAGTTGGAGGCAATGGTTACTCAGGGTCAGGGGCATATTGCCCACAGGGATATATGGGGTCATATGTCCCCAGGTGGCCACCATTTGGTCACATGGGGGGGGTGGAAAATCGCCCTCCTCCCCACTAGTCTGGGCTGCACCTGCCACTACAGCCACCCTGCAAGCCCCCTATGCCGCCCTCCAGGGTCCAGCTGGAAGAAGGTGCATGTGCCACCATGGACATTTGGACTGATGGGGCTATGAGGCAGGTGGCTAAGGAGAACCTGCTTAGCTGCCCAGGGTGCGGTGCCCATTGAAAAAATGGTGGTGGTGGTAAGGGATGGGCAACCCAGTGAGGAGGCACCCTGGAAGGGGGGCTGGGGGATGCCTGTGCCTGGAAAGAGTTGGTGCTTGTGGGCACCCCACAACCAGCCTGTTGCCGCTGTCCAGAGACAAGTCTGAGCAGGGCACCCGTCCATCCCCAGTGCCAGCTGCAAGAAAGCTGGTACTGCCCTGAAACCTTTCTCAGAATAGTTTTGCAAGGCTACAGCATTTCTCTCTTATAATCTGGGCTGGGATGCACCAAAGGTCGAGTCCGTATCACTAAAGCACCTGGGGTTTCCAATGCATCTCCCCCCTCCCCATGGTGGCTGCGGCAACTGGTTTTTGCATACTTGGGCGGAAGTGAAATGCTTGGGGATGAGCGCTTGGGGATGAGCGCATACTTGGGCGGAAGTGAAATGCTTGGGGATGAGCCTATGCAGGGCTTCCCTCCTCGCTGAAATGAGATCCAGCGCTGTCCATTGGTGTTTGTAATGTCAGCTGGAGGATCCACCTGCAGACAAGTATGCCTGGAAGGGAGGGAGGCAGGCAGGGAGAGAGGGAGGGAGGGTGGCAGAGGCATATCTAGGGGAAATGGAGCCTGGACCCGGGTGGGAAACTCAGAGTTTGCCCCAGGCTCCATTTTCCCTAGCTACGCCTCTGCTCAGGGTAGAGGATTCCCTGCCCTGACAGGAGCTTGGCAGGACTAAGCTGGTATGATAACCCCTGCTACAATAACCCCCAAATTATTTTGGTGCTAAAGTAAGAGTCGGACTAGGACACCGGCTATATCTAAGGAACAGTCATTTTTTGTTTGCTTTAAGACACAGGCAGTACAACAAGGAGAGAAGGGAGCTATATGTGGTGTTCAAAATCAGTGCATTGAATTGCATCAGAAACCCAAGGTGTTTTTTTTTAATTAACCAAACATTCCTTAGAGGAAAAAACGTTGTATTCATTTGCCAGACCTATTTTTGAAAGCGAATGGAATAATATAGAATTAGTGAGAGAGTGAAAAGAGAAGGGTCAAGAAGAAGGTTAAAAGGAAAAGATGTGAAAAAATAAGAAGGCAAGCTTGGGCCTAATTGAAATTACAATTGCTTTCATTTTGGGAGAATGTTTTCTTAACAGATTGTTGCAGCCTTCTGCCTGAAGGTTTTTCTGATTAAATTAATGATGGGAGTGATAAGCTCCATTAATGCTGCTGTTTCCTGGGGGTAATTTCTTTCCCCTGTAGCCCATTCCTTTTCTTTCTTCCAGATCTCAGGTACAGCACCGGAATCCTTAATTGGGGCCAGAGCAGGCCAAAAAGAGGATGAACTTCCTTTTTATTACTATGCAAATGTAGGCAATCAAGGGGATTAATATTTCATGTGTGTCAGTCTTAATGTTTAGTGTTTTACTTACAGGTGCCATTGTCACTTAGCTGGGAGGGCTTAAGAGAGTTGTTGTAGCAAGAGAAGGTCTTGAACTTCTGTTTTACGCCAGTGACTATCACAGAACCAGTCAGTTGTGTGATATTGGCTGTTGTTGTTGAAGCCGTGCTATGAATGGTGTGACGTCTCTAATACAATAAATGCAAGGCCCAGAACTCCCTGTTGATTCAGCATTTGATCTGGAACAGAAGAGGTTGAAAACCTCTATTCTTGAGAACCTAACTATGGAAATGGCATGTATGGAACTATGGCATGTATGGAACTATGGCATGTATGGAAAATTGTGCTTTGATGCGGGAAAGACTCTGTACATGTACAGAAGCATTCTTTTTATTATTGTATTGTCGAAGGCTTTCACGGCCGGAATCACTGGGGTGCTGTGTGGTTTCCGGGCTGTATGGCCGTGTTCTAGCAGCATTCTCTCCTGACGTTTCGCCTGCATCTGTGGCTGGCATCTTCAGAGGATCAGTTTCACCTGCATCTGTGGTTGCATCTGTGATCCTCTGAAGATGCCAGCCACAGATGCAGGCGAAACATCAGGAGAGAATGCTGCTAGAACACGGCCATACAGCCCAGAAACCACACAGCACCCAACTTTTTATTATTGTTTACAAAACCCAAGATGTCTAAGTACTGCAACGGAAAGTGAAGCCAGTAAATGTTGGTGATTTGCAGATGGGAACAAGACATCAGGAAAACTAGAGAGATGGTTTTCTTTCATCTTTTAGTAGTGGCCTTGTAAAAAAACCCTGTATTTTTAACATGATGTGTTTTGAAGGGATGCATACGTTTATTACTATTATTTATGGTAGCTCAGGTAAATTTGTATTACAAGATCCTTAAGATACTTACAAGTATGAGCAGGTTGCTTTACTGGGGTTGCCAAAATCCCAGTGGAGCCTGAAGGTATTGTTCCTGGTCACCATGAAACTGCCCACCCAAACAGGCTGCCTGTTTGTTTTGTTCGACTATATTCAGTTTGATTTGTTACATGGCAAACTTATTCATGAAGCATGAAGAATTATTCTGGGGGCCTCAAACGTTTTCCCACTATATGACATTTCAGTTGGTCCTAATATGCTGCTTTGGGATTTTTTCCTCACAAGTCTACATTCATTGGACACCGTGTGTAACAGACTTCCCTCTGCGATACACCTCTGAAGATGCCAGCCACAGATGTAGCCGAAACATTAAATTTTGGCAATCCATCTACAAAACAGAAATAACCATTTCTACCCAACAGAGCTGCTAATGAGATTAAAAAAATAGGAAATATTTGCCAGTTTTGATTGGGAACCCAATGATGCAATGGCTGGAAATTCATGTGCATCATACTTTCTTTATTTGTGCAGATCATCAATCCCTGAAGTAGAGATTTTACCAATGAGAGAATTTATTGTGGAAGGTTTTCATGGTCAGAATCAACTGACTGTTTCCTGGTTGCCCTAGGTCCATGGTGGCGAACCTTTGGCACTCCAGATATTATGGACTACAATTCCCATCAGCCCCTGCCAGCATGGCCAATTGGTCCATAACATCTGGAGTGCCAAAGGTTCGCCACCACTGCCCTAGCTAAAGAGCTTTTAAAGAACGTCATCAACCCAATGTATTGATTTGATGTTTTAGACTTGTGATGTATACTGTTTTAATCTGTGTGTAACTAACATTTCATTGTTCAGTACTTGTACTGTGAAGGCCTACAGTGATATACAGTAAACTTTTCTATTCTAACATTAGGAGCAAAAACTACTAAACCTCAACCACACAGCCCAAAAAAATCATAACAGCCAGGAGGAGAATTTGCTTGCACCCACAAGGGAGCACACACACCATTCAATTGGAGAAATGTTTAATTTTCTGCTTACACAAAAACAAGGATATTTTCCCAAAGAGCAGTTTTCTTCAGGTGCCCTAAGACAAGCAGGAAAAATACCACACAAGCAAGAAATAACATCTAGCATGAGTTTCATTTCTTTGTTCAGCTTCCTACCATGTCACCTGCTCCAAAACACATTCCAGCAGTAATCAGCATTCGATTCAGCATGCTTGTTACTGGAAAAAATGCTTCATCTGGAGCCCACCCCCCTTTAAGGGATTAAAAATTGGATGGTATAAACAAATACACCACATATTATGCAGACTCTTTGCAATTATAAGTGGTATGCCAAAGCTGAGAATTATTTTTAAATATTTCTGAGCCAACAATGTGTATCGTATATCCAGTTTGATATGATAACTAGAAATATTCTGTTCATCTGTTTTTAACTGTAGATCTTTTGTAGATTCTGCACAGTGCATTTATGACACTTGAAAATAAAGCAGTAGTAGATGTTGGCAACCTTGTAGACATAATGACAAAAACTGGTACTGGGCCTAAGCAGTTAAAGGATGTCAGTAATTGGAACTGACTAATCAATCTAGACATTAAGAGCATGTATGCAGATAGCAACTGTCTTCCATTCACAATGAGATGGATTGGCTTAATAGTGTGGCATTTCCCTCTATGCTATCTGTGATTTCCTGACAGTCAAATCTTTGAGCAGTTCGTGCCTCAGATTTAAACATGAAATACTGGAATAGGTATTTAATGTTCTTTTTCTTAATTTGTCTTTCTCTTCAAATCCTGGACAGGCCTGAGGTTCTTTTACTGTCCTTTTATCCTTCTGGGAGAGAATTGATGAGTACAGAACCTGACCCATGAAGGGATGCTAAAGGTTGTTTTATACAAGCGGCAAAACCTTATGAAGAATAAAATCTGTTCAGACTAAAGTGGATATTTAAATGCTTCCCACATTTAAAAAAAATCTCCCTTCATATGAGGTAGAGGTGTAAGCCAGAACCACCTTCCTTAATAAATTACTGGCAAAGAGTTAACAAAGGCAACTTCCCATAAAGATCTGAAGATGCATTCCAGAAATCACTATGCCATGTAAAATTGCAGGTTGGGTAGCTTGTGACTGTTGCTTGATCTACAGTAAGGCCCCTTCCGCACACGCAAAATAATGCGTTTTCAAACCACTTTCACAACTGTTTTCAAGTGGATTTTGCCGTTCCGCACAGCTTCAAAGAGCATTGAAAACAGTTTGAAAGTGCATTATTCTGCATGTGCGGAATGAGCCTTAGTCACGTTAATTTTATACTGCTGAAAAAACATATACAAGTGCAAACTTTGAATTCTCACCTGTTATTAACAAATTATATTTTAAATATCAGAATTGGCATTTAATGTTGTATCTATATTTTCTCCTTCTGATATATCAACTAATCTGATTTCTTAACCAGATGATAATGGGATCCATGTATCTGGATCACAATGATGCTATTTGGGACCATATCTGGAATAATAAAAGGAAGTGTCTGTCAGGTTCTCCATGACAGGTGTAACACCAGAAAATGAAGCCTACAGTCTGGTCACCTGGTCAGGATCATCCTGGAACCTTCAGTACCAGAAATAGAGGGAATTTGGAGATCCTGTCCCAAATAAAGCTCCAGAGTATACTTCTGCTATTTGCAATGGAAGCAAAGGCATATTCTCAAGAAGTCAGGAATTTGGAGACATCATAGAGAGATAGAGTGGAAAATACTCTCTCCTGTTACAAAACAGGGGGTTAAAAAATCCCTGATCTATTTAGTATAGTGGTTACAGTGTCTTATTTGATCTAGGAGACCCAGGTTCAAATCCTTGTGGAATTTTGATGGGTGACCTTGGATCCATCACACCTTCTCAGCCTAACAAGGGGGTTGTTGTGAAGATAAAATGGAGGTCAGCAGAATGATGTGAGCCACTTTAGCTCCACATTGGGGAGAAAGGCTGCACAAACATGGAAAACCTTCCTTGCTTTACAAAACAAGGGGATTTAGCAGCTCCACCAATCTGTCAAAATCCGTATTGTGTGCTAGTTAGAGTGCTTGACTAGGATTTACGAGACCTAGGTTGAAATGGAAACTTGTTTGGTTCAGTTGGGCAAATCACACCCTCTGACCCTAACCTACTGCACAGAGTTGCAATGAGGATAAAACAAAGGAGAGGAGAACGATGCAATCTGCTTTGGTTCTTGTTTGGTTATGACATTTGTTGTAGCTGTCATAGGCTATAGTTAGCAAAAAAAAAAGGACAATTGTTCTTTTTTTGGCTTTATCTGGTATTGCTGCAGCTCTTTTGCCAGGAGGCAGAATTGCTCATTCAGTAATCCAACAACCATTAAATATTGCAAATGCAGGGAGTTATGGGATTGGCAAGCAGGTGGAGCCAAATAGGAGAACAAATGAACATTTTAATTTTCGTACAGCAATTTATGGTGTGGATTTGAAGTCCCACATGGGAAGTTTTACTCACACAGCAGGGCTTTCCTGTCTTTTCCTTTATTCTTCAGGACTTTGAATACTCTGAAGTGGGAGGGGAATGGGGGCTACAGCCGGGAATAGGGCAATCTGCAGAAATCTGAAACAGATAGAGGAATCAGAGCCTACTGCAGCGTCCCAGCAGCCAAACAGCTGAGTCATCATAATGCGAACAGTTAGTTATTTAAAAAATCATTGAATCGTAAAGTAGCAGGAGTCTTCTCTTAATATTTGGCATGCAGAAACTAGATCTGGATGAAGAGATTAATTCCATTGGTGTGTCCATTCAGTCAGCATGGTGTAATGGTTAAGAGTGGTGGTCTATAATGTGGAGAACCAGATTTGTTTACCTATTCCTCCCCATGAAGTCTGACCTTGGGCTATTTGCAGTTCTCTCAGAATCTCTCAGTCTCACCTACCTCAGGAGGTGCCTGCTGTGGGGAGAAGAAGAGAAGGAGCTCGTAAGCCACTTTAAGATTCCTTCCAGCTGAGAAAAGCAGGATATAAATTCAAACTCTACTTCTTCAGAACAGATTTTAATGCAGCAGTTTGCATTAGGTAAGTGCTTTCAATCTTTAGGCCTTTTTGCATCAAAATGGCTACCAGAGAAATCACAGTGTATTGCAGCAGATATGTTAAACTCTGTGTTTGGCACTGGCCACGTCTGTTGAGTCTGACACTTGCCCATGCTCAGTGCGCTGCTGTGGCTGTATATTTCAGGATAGTGTGATAATAATGGATAATCTGTCTTTCAGGGAAGCTTGTGAGACATTACGGATCTTCTTGTTGATGAAGCGCTGGCAAGTTTTCAGGGAGTCTCAGGATTTCCCAGAACACAGTTTGAAAACCATTGGACCAGCTGAATGACTTTGAAAGTAGGGTAGAATAGAAGCTCAGTAATGAGTGGCCAAATTCAGTATCAGGAGTGACAAGAAATAAATGGCTATCCTTTCCAATGGAATCTCTTGGCATGGAGCTGTACGAAGGAAATTTTCCAATTACTAAGAATAGTGTTAGATTGTTGCTAGAGATTGCAGCCCTAGGGGGAGAAATTGTGAACTGAAGGAAGAAAGTCCACTTTGTTGCAAGTTTATAGATGCCAGACAACCACATGAAAGTAAATCTATTTGGGCCTAAAGGCATATACAACCTAAGCATTCTGCTCAGTCACTAGATATGTCAATCTTTCAGTCTGAGTGCTTTTAAAATGCTTGGCACTCTTGGCTTCAGTTTAACTTTAGACATCACAACTGAACACTTTCAGAAAGAGTGAAAAGGCAGTCTAAAAATAAACAAACCTGGCAGAGTCTTAACCTTGAGTGTTTCTGCCCTTTCCAAGCTTTGTAGCTTTATTATATAGACATTTTCAACCAGAAGAAAAGGCTGGAATCATCTGCAATCTAAAGTAACAGACCCGTCTGAAAAAACCAGGTTGGTGCATGCTGAGGCCTAGTTGCTACTGTTCTTTGCAGCTGTTCTTTTGGTATCTGCGAGTAAACTGCAGTGTTGTGAGAATACCCACCACTGCCAGATACAAAAAAATGCAGAATTTAAGACATAGAGATCTTCCCTGAGACATTCCACTACATTTATCAAAACTGTTTTTGCTTATTTCAAAGATCCACAGATACAGCTCAGTGGAAACTTCAAAATGGCTGTTTCAATAACTTTCAATTCCTGTCCCGGGTCTGATCATCTGTTCCCACTACAAGTAGAATGTCACCAATATTGTACTCCCAGCAAGATGATGAGTCCTGGGGGGAAAAGTAGATGATGCCCACATCACTGCTTGACTAACAACCTGTGTTAGTTATTTTGGCTGCACAGAAAAGGTGTAGTAGGTGGTGGGTGCAAGTAGAAAGATCTAGAGGTGACTGCCTATGTTTTGATCATCACAAAACCATGCTGTTGGGTCTAGTTTTCTTCTTCTGGCTTTGGGAATTTGTAAATACGTTTGTGATCCAAATGGCTTTAAGTGTTTTAAACCAGATTTCTTCTTCTGGGAGCATCAGTGGTGTAGTGGTTAAGAGCAGGTGCATTCTAATCTGGAGGAACCGGGTTTGATTCCCTGATCTGCCGCTTGCGCTGTGGAGGCTTATCTGGGGAATTCAGATTAGCCTGTGCACTCCCACACATGCCAGCTGGGTGACCTTGGACTAGTCACAGTTCTTTGGAGCTCTCTCAGTCCCACCCACCTCGCAGGGTGTTTGTTGTGAGGGGGGAAGGGCAAGGAGATTGTAAGCCCCTTTCCTATAGGAGAGAAAGGGGGATATAAATCCAAACTCTTCTTCTTATGCCATATTTCAAAATGAGTCATTCCAATAAGTTTGCATAGTGTTTTGTTATAGAGATATACATCTGTATTGACAGTTTCAGCTCAATAGGTGTCAAGTAATTCAGCCTGCATTAATAAACAATATGCAGTTTCAAGTATTGTACAATTAAAGCGTTCTGCTAGCTAGGCCATTTTGAGGAGGCAAGTATATCACTGATCTTGCATGATGTGTACCTTCTTGTTCTAGGCAGATCTGGAATTCACTTGCACGGTATTTTCTGAGAATAAAATGTCTGGAGCTCTTCCATGCTTGTTTTAACAGCTGCTATATAAGCCTTGAACTTATTCAATACTTGATCTTTTGTTTTGAGAAAATGCACATGGGAAAATCTGCTTATTACATCAGTGAAAGTCAACATGTATTTGTTTCCGCCAACAGAAGGTGCTAGAGGTCCAATCGGGCCTGAGTATACTTTTGTTAGCACTTCCTCTTCTCCTGCTCCTTGATGTCCTGAATAATGAGGAGCACTGCATTTGCCCTTAATGCATGTTTCACAGTGTTCAGTACTTTTGTTGCATTCGATTAGGTTTAAATCACAGTCTTTTATAACTTTTCTCAGAGTCCATACTTCTTTGGCCTAATTTTACATGCCAACCATAAACACAAGAGCAGTCTCCTTTTTTATGTGATAAATGACTCTCTCAGCACTTTCAACATCTCTTAGATAGAAAAAAGGTTTCAATTTTTTCAGCTTTGAACTCTGTATCAAGTTATAAATTCAACATATTTCTCCATCCATTATAATCTTGTTTCTGCCATTCAGCAATCTAGGCACTGACATTAAATTTTCAATAGTATAAGGTGCATACAGTGTCTCTATTAGGTCAGGCTGTACTATCTCTCCAGTGGAATTCAGAACATCAATTCTCACAGTACCTTTTCCATACAGGTGGATTTTGCACAGGGTAAATATAACAGATGTAGAGCACAATACAAACCGTTTGGGTGGGGGTGGGGCTTCGCACAGGTCCCGTCCCCAAAACGAGTTTGCCCAATTTTATTTCCCTCAACTCAGGATTTTCAAAAATCACTAAACCAGTAATTCTTTTGCAAAATCCAGGTTGGAGCTGCTCCCATGCGAACAGCCAGGCAGGAGACACTTTATTTCCCTCCCTTCCATTGCACTTCCCACAGTCAGGGAGAATCCTTTTGCCACAGCAATACATTCAATATTGCCCTGCTGTTGCAGGATGGTCCCTTTTCCTTTTTTTAATTTTGCATGTTGTACATGCGCACCTACGCAGGTGCAGCCAGTCAGAATGTAGGGCAATCAGTCTGGCTTCAAGGGTTCATTTTTGTATGCCTACACAGAAATGCTATGCATGTGTGCAGGAAATATTTAAAAAGAGAAGGAAGGCTGGTTCCTTTGTAATGACAACCCATTAAACATTTTCTGTGCAGAATCCACCATAATTTCAGCTTGCAAACGTTTCTCTTCATTTTCTTTCAATTCAATAAAATAGTTTTCACCATTGCAAACATGGAGAAAAGATCCAGAGTCCAAAGGAAATAAATTCACTTTACTGTTGCAGTCATTTGTAATCATGCATACACATCTTTTTTTGTCTGATGTAACTTTCTCTTTTTCTTTATGCATCTTTACAGCTAAAGTTGTATAAACAGCATCTCTTCTATAAGCATTACTTGGTTCTTTCTTTCTGCCTCTCTCAGCTGAGTTTCTTTCATGACAATATTTTACCACATGTCTGTGTCCTTTACCTTTTGTTGTATTGCGGTGGCCCTTTCCACACTGGCCAAAAACAGCACCCTAGGCACTGTAAAAACACTGTTCCTGGGGTGCAGTTCGCACAGCTGTCACCTCCAAAATGAGGCAACACTGTGTTCCCCCGCAAAAAAATGCAGAGAAATGCTGTTTTTGAAAGTTGCTCAATGAGTGAGGTTTTTCAAAAACATCGTTTTGCACCCAGTGCTGTGTGAACAGTACCAGGTTGGAGGCGTCACTTTTAGGCATGTTCTGTTTTTTAAAAACTTACCCTCTCTCCCTGTGCAGCTCCACAGGGATAAGGAGACATGCCCATGCTGACCCCTGGGGCGTCATGGCCACATGGCCGCAGGGGCGTGTCTCCTCATGCCTGTGGAGATGCACAGGGAGAGAAGGTAAGTTTTAAAAAAACAGGATGCGCCTCCTGCCTCCACGGGCCATGGCAGCTCCGGGGCCACCCACACGGAAGTATGCGAACAGCCCCAGGGCCCCACCAGTATCATGTACACCGGGGTGCAGCTACCCCATGCAGAAAGGGGCAACAGAGTAAATAATAGGGCATATATGTCAGTGAGTTGTTTTGTAAAACTTTACTGGATTACAAATGAATTTACACTAAATATAGGAACAGCAAACTCTATGCTAGTGTTCAGTCTGGGTGTCTGTGCAGTCTATATGTGCCAGTATGTTTATCTCTCTTCTTTTTCTGGAAGAAGAAGGGAAAGATCTTTCCAGAAGCTCATATGATTTAAGTCATTTGGCTTCAGCAGTTAACTCTTGCTTGACAGAATGAAGCAGGCACTTGTAAAATCCTAACAATTTTTCAAACATGCTTTTGGGAGTTTAATTTTATGAATGGGGATGGAGGCTTGCACACCACTGGCAAAGAGGTTTGTATCCACTCTGTGTGTATATAGTGCCTTCAAGTTGCAGTTGACTTATGGCACCCCAGCAGGGTTTTCAAGGCTAGAAACTAGCAGAGAAGGTTTGCTATTATCTTTTTCTGCATAGTGATCCTGGCATTCCTTGGTGGTATCCCAGGACTGACCCTGCTTGCTTTTGAGATCTGACAAGTTCAGGCTAGTCTGGACCATCAACTGTTGAGATAATTATAGCAACCTCTACTGGACAGTCATATACCATGACCACTGGAGGGAACTGTGATTAATGTACTTGATGAGAGTTACTCTGCGTGTTTGCATGTTTGCAGCTTTCTGTGCTCAACACCAAAAAAAAAATTGTCAGGTGTTAGAGATGTGTGGGCAGCTGGTGTTTGTTTAGTAAATGATGTAGAAGACAAGCCTGAGAAGACAGTAAATACACACTATTCCCATGGATGATGCCATGGTCCAGAGGTATATTTCATACTGGACCTGTTTGGTTTCTAATTGTTTTCCATTTCATTAAAGTGTCCCCTATAGCTAAATTCTTTCCAGGTCACAGATTTTGCTGAAAGGTGAGCTAGTTATCTCACTCAAGGCTAAACGAAGAAATGGTCCTGCTACATATATTATAAGTACATTGTCATAATGATTGTATTATTATTTTTTAGCAGAAAGCATAGAGAAGTGGCTCTACAACTTTGTCATTTTAGGGCATTGTCATCTGCATGCTGGTAAACAATGCTTCCAAAGTACAGTTACTAACAACTTAACTCGACTTGTTCTTGGAGTACAAAAATATCCCAGATACAGACATTATAAATGTTTAAATGTTTTCCTTTCACTTTTGTTAAGGTTTATGCTAGTTTTCCAGTACCTTAGGTTTAAAACATAGCCTTTGTTGTTTCAAATTGAAAATGAAAACAATAGATTTATAAAGGAACAAAAGTGCTTTGAGTTAATATCAAAAATGAGAGCAGCAATTCTACTGAAAATAAACATTATGTCTCAAATAAGGATAATTTTAATAGTAGCTGGGTTTTATGTAAGATGATCTTTCAAGTACCCAACTCCCAGAGTGTATAAGTTGTATAGGTAACAACCATCATTTTGCTCAGAAGCAAACCAACAACCAGTAAACATTTGTATAAATACAATGACACAAAGTCCCTGTAACTTGTATATCTGTGTTCTTTCATCTGCAGTTGTTACACTGGGATAGGTATACTCAAAGGAAGAGTCTAGGTTATGTTGTTAAAATCTGGAGTATCACTTGTGAATGGACTTTAGCTTCCCAGATATATGGGTTTTTATTCCAGAGGGTAGGTAGCCTAGGTCTCAAATGGCAAAGTGTGTTGGCAGCAGCCGAATGTCTGCTGTGAAGAGAATGGGTATCATTCTTCATGTCTAGAAATAAACATGTGTGTTATGTGCTGTCAAGTCACTTCCGATTTATGGCGTCCTATGAATGAATAACCTCCAGAATTTCCTATCCTTAAAATCTTTGCTCAGATCTTGCAAGCTGAAGGTCATAGCTTCCTTTATTGAGTCAATCCATCTTATGTTGGGTCTTCCTCTTTTCCATAATGTCCTACGGTAAAACAGACTGGGGCTGAATGGGCTCTGGGACACCAGAGCAGATCAATATTATAAAAGTGGTGAGTTTCTTTTAGAAGTTTATGTCATCTGCACCTTTCAAGGGATGAGTTTCACAAGCTGAACATTTTTTAAAAAATTTAATTAGATGGGCAAACCAAACATTTTAATCAACTTGTAAAATGTTTTATTTCAATTGGTAACTTGTCTTGGTTCAGTGAGAGAGGGGAACCAGGTGAGCTGTTCCAGAGAGGAACCAAAGCTGCTTCTAGAAGACCTGCAGGTGGTCCTTCCAACTGGTCATTATAGAAGAAATGGAGTGGAGCACACAGGCCTAAAAGCAAGAAAATGCTAAATGTAGCTTTGTTCTGACACCAGAAATTAGAATATTAAGATTTAGCTCTGTAAAGACTGAGAAAAAAGGAAAGGCAGAATTATTGTTATGCAAATATTTCATCTACCGTATTTAAAAGAAAGAAAAAGAGTTGGTTTTCATATGCCACTTTATCTTTTAAGGAATCTCCAAGCAGCTTACAATTGTCCTTCCTTCCCCACCACCCTCACCACAGCAAGCACCTTGTGTGGTAGGTGGGGTTGAGAGAATTCTGAGAGAACTGTGACTAACCCAGGGTCACCCAGCAGACTTCGTGTGGACAAGTAGGGAAGTGAACCCAGATCTCTAGATTATCCACCGCTCTTAACCACTATACTATGCTGGCTCTTAAATCTTTTTTATCAGACATAGAAGTCATTTGATGAGAACCAAACAGATTGTATAATCAGTACACCTCTTAAGCATCACAATCAAATATGGTAGGCTTTCCTGTCCCAACACATTTGTGGCAAAATTCACAGCTTTTAAAATCTACTTTGAATTCCATCCACTATCCCAACAACTCTCACCATTTGTTTTCTTAGAGATTTCTTGTGTTGGCTTTACTTTTAATTTTTAAGTGTGCTGTTCAGACCTCGCCAATTTGTAGCTCATGAGAAAAAGGTACTTCTTGCTTTATCTGAACTGAGTTTTTATGTTCCTGAAATGATAGCAAAACAAAAAAAAATCTTTGCTAGGACAAGCTAATTGGTATCTTCCAGGAATTGTTCATTTTCCAGAGAATTTAAGAATGAACTATAAAGGCAGGAGGGCACGTTAAACGGTTCCTGGATATGAAAACAAAAAGACACTGATGACACAAAATCAAAAAGGGGAGAAAAACTGCGGTGGGAGAAATGTCATAAAACTGATATTTTCCCATCTCATACTCAGCTCTATTTTAAGAGCATTTGGAACCGATACCATAAAAGAAGACCCAATTAATTTTATCTTCATGCAGCTATTTTGGCCATGAAAATGTCTGCAATATGTTATGTTGTTCACAAAGGCCTTCTTCTCTTTTAAAATAGTAAGAAAGAAAAGAAATCACATTCAGCCTTAATCAGTGGATTGATCTGGGCCTGTGAATAATACAAAACCTTAGCTGAAGAAAAGTGTTGATAATAGCTGAGCCTGATAACATTCCCGAAGAGAATTTCACTGAAAGAGAAAAGGCAAAGTATCTTCACATGTAGATTGATATATAAATACAGATGACAATATAATATAGAGGCAATTGTGTGTAGGCAGGTAATATAAACTATTTATCATGTAGGGCACAGGTGTCAAACTCATGGCCCTCCAGATGTTCATGAACTACTATTCCCATCAGTCCTTGCCAGTATAGCCTATGATGGAGCCTATGTAATTGTGTATTGTGTATGATTTGCTCCTGTTTAATGTTCTTTGAATTGTGCTGTTCACTGCCCGGAGCCCTTCGGGGATCGGGCGGTATAGAAATTGAAGAAATAAATAAATAAAATAAATATAGCCAATGCTCATGTTGGGAGGGACTGATGGGAATTGTAGTTCATGAACATCTGGAGGGCTGCAAGTTTGACACCCCTGATGTAGGAAATAGAATTGGGCATGGAGGAGGGAAAACAGGAAACCAGCGACCCCAGGCTTACCGAGCAGCAGTGGCATAGTGCCAGCAGTGGCCTAGCGTAGCATAGGACAGGGGGGTATGATGCACCGGGCGTGCACTGGTGCGGGGGCATGGCGTGGGCATTCCAAGATGGGCGGGGGTATGGCAGGGCGCACGCGTGCCCTGGGCACAGTCCCCCCTCACTCTGGCCCTGCCCAGTAGCATTGCTCCTGCCAGAGAAACATAAATATTAAGATCTCAAAAAGTTCCATTTGGCTTCTTTGAAATTTTCGGTAGAGGACCTGTGGGGGAAAATAATCTTTTTGTACTCCTCTCTTCCAAGCTGAACTTTAACTCAAGTGTCTTGCAGGGACAATTAAACTGAGATGTTGCCTGCATTTAGGTGAACATTGTTATTAGAGTATTTGTCCCTTTTCTGACAAATCACATTGTTTCTTTGCCCTCAGATCATTACTGAGTCCACTGGGAGCTGGCTGGAGATCTTGAGTGGCTGATCTCACATTCCTCAAGCCTGCGGCAGGAGAAGACTGAATTAGTGGGGTTCTTTGATTGTATATATTACTTAAAGAGGAAACAGAAATGGGAAGGGGGGAGGGGGATTCTTTTGAGCAATGGCTACTCTGTGAGCAGTTGGCTGTCATCTGTTTAATGTTTGAAGTGTATCTTGTGTCTTTGGACACACTCAGTAAGTGCTTTCTGTCTTATGCCTCAGGCTGATCTCCTTTCTAGCTGAAGGTTACAGAGTTTTAGTTTCATTCTTTCTCTTCTTCTGTTCCCAAAAAATAATACTTTCCCATTCATTCTGAGTTGTTCCAATTGTATGGCATTATAATGGCTTTTGCCTAATAGAAATATCTCTTCATTTTTCCTGCCCCTTTTTAAAAAAAGCAAAACTAAGTAAGCATTAGACCTATGTGAACAGAGTTTGCAAAACTGTATTGTCACACAGTCGTGGGGAGGGGGGAGCTAAATTTCCAGCAAGCCATTCCAGCATCAACCACAAGCTTCACTGAGTGAGAACACCTTCCTAATACATGACATGGATACTTCGCTAGGATAAAGATTTGGAATAATGCTTCTGCCTCAGTATAGAGTGCTAGTGCTTCTTTAAATGAAGATACTGAGCTACATAACTTCCCTGTATTATTCATA
Organism: Sphaerodactylus townsendi; assembly: GCF_021028975.2. Lineage (NCBI taxonomy): Eukaryota > Metazoa > Chordata > Lepidosauria > Squamata > Sphaerodactylidae > Sphaerodactylus > Sphaerodactylus townsendi. The sequence goes on from NC_059434.1 coordinate 70,994,221, forward strand.
GTGACTGAGGTATTGGGTAAACTGAAAAAAAGAAAGAATGGTGAAATAGGTTCTCATGTTGGGCATCCTCTGTTGCTTCCTGTCAGTAAGGAGGAATGTTTGCCCGATTCCCAGAAACGATGGGTTTCCCTTTATTTCCCCCTTCCCTGCTCCTCTAGTTTAACTCTGATGTAGCTTGCTTGTCATACCTGTGGATGGGATGGGACATGACCTGTGCAACAGTTTCTTTACCTTTATGAGAGCGAAGCAGTACGCAGGCTTTGGCATCCAGTGAAATAACTAATACAGATATGAGCAGTGATGCATTTAGATTATAAATTAAATTTCCCTTTTGCTTAACGTTACTTAGTGAAGCATCATTGGTATATACACTTGTGGAACTCCATTAAATTATAATAATTAAAGCAAAGACGATAACGATTTCTCAACTGCTGTTGAATTTTTTCAAGACCATTGAAAAATAGACATTAGGTTGCACTAGTGTTGCATCTGTCTTTCAAAACACTTATGCGTGTAAAGTGCCATCAAATCACAGCTGACTTACAGCAACCCTACAAGGGGCTTTTAAAGCAAGTGAGAGGTGGTTTGCCATCGCCTTTCTTTTTTTCAAAGTCTTCCTTGGTAGCTTCCCAGCCAAGTACAGACCCTGCTTAGCTTTTGAGATCTAATGAGATGGGGCTATACCATGCTGCCTTCTTTCCCAAACCCCAGTTAAATACTATATAATATTTTAACGTTTGCCTAGTTAGTATTTTACAGTATTGCATTTTCACATTGGTTAATATCTTTGTAACAGCCATGAAAGACAGGTCATTTAAGAGCATGTCTTTCCAAAGGCCATCTAATGAGTTCACAGCACAGGTGAGAGTCCAAGAGAGGACTTCCAGATTTGTGAGTTAGTAGTTGGGTTCTACCAGTATGCAGGCTTCATCAAAGAAATATAGACATTGACTATCTATCTTTAACTACTAATTCTTTAGACATTGGAATCCAGGAGATCAAATGTCTTTTTTCACTGTAGACTTCTGTGTTGTAAGAACAACCTATATAATGGTTGTTTGTATGGCTTGAAATATTGAACAGTATTCCTGGTTTGATTTTGTGTGAAAAATAAGGATTATATGAAGCGAGGAGAAATTTTTCTAGGGACGAGGAATCTGGAGAGAATGTTGGCTTCTAACATTTGGAGATCAAAATGATTTGGGGTTAATCTTTATCAAATTTTAATTGCTGCCATTGTTTCATCTGTCTTCTGATGTTTCAGAATTTTTTTCTTAATTATGGCTTCCTTAGTTCTTCTTACTGTAGTCCCAACTAACTCAGGATTGCATTTTGAATGTGATAATGTCATGATACTGCACAGACAGATATGATTCTGTAGCTTCACAACAGAGTGATGGCATTGCTTCCTGAATTTATTCTCAAAGCTAGTATTGAAAAATTGCCAGAAGGTAAACAGTATGAGTATATCCACATATGTATTTTTAAATGCACTTTAACATTCTCAAGAAAATCTTTCTTGCTACCCTGTCAGTCCTACTAGCAAATGAATACCAATGTGTATTAGATGGATGCAAATTTATTTGAGGTCTGCCAGTTCCAAAACAATAAATAAACTATCAGCCTGCTTCTTCTCTTCTTGAAACAGGTTCTGACTTTAACTGTGCCATTGTTTACCACCATTTTGTTTTCATTTAAACTGGCCAACATAAGTACAATGACAAAGCAGCCCTTTAGCCACTACTCATAAAATACACTCCCTTGATCTCTCTCTCCCTCTCCTTTTTAAATACTTTAAAAATGTAGGCTGCTTGAGAAATTCATTATCATCTCATGTATACTGTAACTGTAAGCCTCTCCCCCCCCCCATTTGTTCTATTTCCCCAGGTACAGCATGTACTTTTCAACAGAAATCTCATCACACATTTTTCATTAGTAAGTCTCTGTGATTTTATTCTCCACCATTCTGCTGTGCTAAATAAGCAGATGTATCTTTTGTTTTAATACTTCTTTTCTTACTCAGCATCTACCCTGACATAAATAAAATCAAGTGAACATAGGGATAAAATAGGCATTATCCTCTATGACTCTTGAGATTCTGTGTAGGAGATATTGGGAGGTTGGTTACAAGTTTGTACTGGATCTAGACCAGTGGTGGCGAACCTTTGGCACTCCAGATGTTATGGACTACAATTCCCATCAGCCCCTTGGGGGGGGGGGGGATGGGGGGGGGGGGGGGGTGGGTGGTGGGGGGGGTGGGGGGGGGGGGGCAGAAGGGGGGGGGGAGACTAAAGGAAGGCGGGGGGGAGGGTGGGTGGGGGGGGGGGGGGGGGGGGGGGGGGGGGGGGGGGGGGGGTGGGGGGGGGGGGGGGTGGGGGGGGGGGGGGGTGGGGGGGGGGGGGGGTGGGGGGGGGGGGGGGTGGGGGGGGGGGGGGGTGGGGGGGGGGGGGGGTGGGGGGGGGGGGGGGTGGGGGGGGGGGGGGGTGGGGGGGGGGGGGGGTGGGGGGGGGGGGGGGTGGGGGGGGGGGGGGGTGGGGGGGGGGGGGGGTGGGGGGGGGGGGGGGTGGGGGGGGGGGGGGGTGGGGGGGGGGGGGGGTGGGGGGGGGGGGGGGTGGGGGGGGGGGGGGGTGGGGGGGGGGGGGGGTGGGGGGGGGGGGGGGTGGGGGGGGGGGGGGGTGGGGGGGGGGGGGGGTGGGGGGGGGGGGGGGTGGGGGGGGGGGGGGGTGGGGGGGGGGGGGGGTGGGGGGGGGGGGGGGTGGGGGGGGGGGGGGGTGGGGGGGGGGGGGGGTGGGGGGGGGGGGGGGTGGGGGGGGGGGGGGGTGGGGGGGGGGGGGGGTGGGGGGGGGGGGGGGTGGGGGGGGGGGGGGGTGGGGGGGGGGGGGGGTGGGGGGGGGGGGGGGTGGGGGGGGGGGGGGGTGGGGGGGGGGGGGGGTGGGGGGGGGGGGGGGTGGGGGGGGGGGGGGGTGGGGGGGGGGGGGGGTGGGGGGGGGGGGGGGTGGGGGGGGGGGGGGGTGGGGGGGGGGGGGGGTGGGGGGGGGGGGGGGTGGGGGGGGGGGGGGGTGGGGGGGGGGGGGGGTGGGGGGGGGGGGGGGTGGGGGGGGGGGGGGGTGGGGGGGGGGGGGGGTGGGGGGGGGGGGGGGTGGGGGGGGGGGGGGGTGGGGGGGGGGGGGGGTGGGGGGGGGGGGGGGTGGGGGGGGGGGGGGGTGGGGGGGGGGGGGGGTGGGGGGGGGGGGGGGTGGGGGGGGGGGGGGGTGGGGGGGGGGGGGGGTGGGGGGGGGGGGGGGTGGGGGGGGGGGGGGGTGGGGGGGGGGGGGGGTGGGGGGGGGGGGGGGTGGGGGGGGGGGGGGGTGGGGGGGGGGGGGGGTGGGGGGGGGGGGGGGTGGGGGGGGGGGGGGGTGGGGGGGGGGGGGGGTGGGGGGGGGGGGGGGTGGGGGGGGGGGGGGGTGGGGGGGGGGGGGGGTGGGGGGGGGGGGGGGTGGGGGGGGGGGGGGGTGGGGGGGGGGGGGGGTGGGGGGGGGGGGGGGTGGGGGGGGGGGGGGGTGGGGGGGGGGGGGGGTGGGGGGGGGGGGGGGTGGGGGGGGGGGGGGGTGGGGGGGGGGGGGGGTGGGGGGGGGGGGGGGTGGGGGGGGGGGGGGGTGGGGGGGGGGGGGGGTGGGGGGGGGGGGGGGTGGGGGGGGGGGGGGGTGGGGGGGGGGGGGGGTGGGGGGGGGGGGGGGTGGGGGGGGGGGGGGGTGGGGGGGGGGGGGGGTGGGGGGGGGGGGGGGTGGGGGGGGGGGGGGGTGGGGGGGGGGGGGGGTGGGGGGGGGGGGGGGTGGGGGGGGGGGGGGGTGGGGGGGGGGGGGGGTGGGGGGGGGGGGGGGTGGGGGGGGGGGGGGGTGGGGGGGGGGGGGGGTGGGGGGGGGGGGGGGTGGGGGGGGGGGGGGGTGGGGGGGGGGGGGGGTGGGGGGGGGGGGGGGTGGGGGGGGGGGGGGGTGGGGGGGGGGGGGGGTGGGGGGGGGGGGGGGTGGGGGGGGGGGGGGGTGGGGGGGGGGGGGGGTGGGGGGGGGGGGGGGTGGGGGGGGGGGGGGGTGGGGGGGGGGGGGGGTGGGGGGGGGGGGGGGTGGGGGGGGGGGGGGGTGGGGGGGGGGGGGGGTGGGGGGGGGGGGGGGTGGGGGGGGGGGGGGGTGGGGGGGGGGGGGGGTGGGGGGGGGGGGGGGTGGGGGGGGGGGGGGGTGGGGGGGGGGGGGGGTGGGGGGGGGGGGGGGTGGGGGGGGGGGGGGGTGGGGGGGGGGGGGGGTGGGGGGGGGGGGGGGTGGGGGGGGGGGGGGGTGGGGGGGGGGGGGGGTGGGGGGGGGGGGGGGTGGGGGGGGGGGGGGGTGGGGGGGGGGGGGGGTGGGGGGGGGGGGGGGTGGGGGGGGGGGGGGGTGGGGGGGGGGGGGGGTGGGGGGGGGGGGGGGTGGGGGGGGGGGGGGGTGGGGGGGGGGGGGGGTGGGGGGGGGGGGGGGTGGGGGGGGGGGGGGGTGGGGGGGGGGGGGGGTGGGGGGGGGGGGGGGTGGGGGGGGGGGGGGGTGGGGGGGGGGGGGGGTGGGGGGGGGGGGGGGTGGGGGGGGGGGGGGGTGGGGGGGGGGGGGGGTGGGGGGGGGGGGGGGTGGGGGGGGGGGGGGGTGGGGGGGGGGGGGGGTGGGGGGGGGGGGGGGTGGGGGGGGGGGGGGGTGGGGGGGGGGGGGGGTGGGGGGGGGGGGGGGTGGGGGGGGGGGGGGGTGGGGGGGGGGGGGGGTGGGGGGGGGGGGGGGTGGGGGGGGGGGGGGGTGGGGGGGGGGGGGGGTGGGGGGGGGGGGGGGTGGGGGGGGGGGGGGGTGGGGGGGGGGGGGGGTGGGGGGGGGGGGGGGTGGGGGGGGGGGGGGGTGGGGGGGGGGGGGGGTGGGGGGGGGGGGGGGTGGGGGGGGGGGGGGGTGGGGGGGGGGGGGGGTGGGGGGGGGGGGGGGTGGGGGGGGGGGGGGGTGGGGGGGGGGGGGGGTGGGGGGGGGGGGGGGTGGGGGGGGGGGGGGGTGGGGGGGGGGGGGGGTGGGGGGGGGGGGGGGTGGGGGGGGGGGGGGGTGGGGGGGGGGGGGGGTGGGGGGGGGGGGGGGTGGGGGGGGGGGGGGGTGGGGGGGGGGGGGGGTGGGGGGGGGGGGGGGTGGGGGGGGGGGGGGGTGGGGGGGGGGGGGGGTGGGGGGGGGGGGGGGTGGGGGGGGGGGGGGGTGGGGGGGGGGGGGGGTGGGGGGGGGGGGGGGTGGGGGGGGGGGGGGGTGGGGGGGGGGGGGGGTGGGGGGGGGGGGGGGTGGGGGGGGGGGGGGGTGGGGGGGGGGGGGGGTGGGGGGGGGGGGGGGTGGGGGGGGGGGGGGGTGGGGGGGGGGGGGGGTGGGGGGGGGGGGGGGTGGGGGGGGGGGGGGGTGGGGGGGGGGGGGGGTGGGGGGGGGGGGGGGTGGGGGGGGGGGGGGGTGGGGGGGGGGGGGGGTGGGGGGGGGGGGGGGTGGGGGGGGGGGGGGGTGGGGGGGGGGGGGGGTGGGGGGGGGGGGGGGTGGGGGGGGGGGGGGGTGGGGGGGGGGGGGGGTGGGGGGGGGGGGGGGTGGGGGGGGGGGGGGGTGGGGGGGGGGGGGGGTGGGGGGGGGGGGGGGTGGGGGGGGGGGGGGGTGGGGGGGGGGGGGGGTGGGGGGGGGGGGGGGTGGGGGGGGGGGGGGGTGGGGGGGGGGGGGGGTGGGGGGGGGGGGGGGTGGGGGGGGGGGGGGGTGGGGGGGGGGGGGGGTGGGGGGGGGGGGGGGTGGGGGGGGGGGGGGGTGGGGGGGGGGGGGGGTGGGGGGGGGGGGGGGTGGGGGGGGGGGGGGGTGGGGGGGGGGGGGGGTGGGGGGGGGGGGGGGTGGGGGGGGGGGGGGGTGGGGGGGGGGGGGGGTGGGGGGGGGGGGGGGTGGGGGGGGGGGGGGGTGGGGGGGGGGGGGGGTGGGGGGGGGGGGGGGTGGGGGGGGGGGGGGGTGGGGGGGGGGGGGGGTGGGGGGGGGGGGGGGTGGGGGGGGGGGGGGGTGGGGGGGGGGGGGGGTGGGGGGGGGGGGGGGTGGGGGGGGGGGGGGGTGGGGGGGGGGGGGGGTGGGGGGGGGGGGGGGTGGGGGGGGGGGGGGGTGGGGGGGGGGGGGGGTGGGGGGGGGGGGGGGTGGGGGGGGGGGGGGGTGGGGGGGGGGGGGGGTGGGGGGGGGGGGGGGTGGGGGGGGGGGGGGGTGGGGGGGGGGGGGGGTGGGGGGGGGGGGGGGTGGGGGGGGGGGGGGGTGGGGGGGGGGGGGGGTGGGGGGGGGGGGGGGTGGGGGGGGGGGGGGGTGGGGGGGGGGGGGGGTGGGGGGGGGGGGGGGTGGGGGGGGGGGGGGGTGGGGGGGGGGGGGGGTGGGGGGGGGGGGGGGTGGGGGGGGGGGGGGGTGGGGGGGGGGGGGGGTGGGGGGGGGGGGGGGTGGGGGGGGGGGGGGGTGGGGGGGGGGGGGGGTGGGGGGGGGGGGGGGTGGGGGGGGGGGGGGGTGGGGGGGGGGGGGGGTGGGGGGGGGGGGGGGTGGGGGGGGGGGGGGGTGGGGGGGGGGGGGGGTGGGGGGGGGGGGGGGTGGGGGGGGGGGGGGGTGGGGGGGGGGGGGGGTGGGGGGGGGGGGGGGTGGGGGGGGGGGGGGGTGGGGGGGGGGGGGGGTGGGGGGGGGGGGGGGTGGGGGGGGGGGGGGGTGGGGGGGGGGGGGGGTGGGGGGGGGGGGGGGTGGGGGGGGGGGGGGGTGGGGGGGGGGGGGGGTGGGGGGGGGGGGGGGTGGGGGGGGGGGGGGGTGGGGGGGGGGGGGGGTGGGGGGGGGGGGGGGTGGGGGGGGGGGGGGGTGGGGGGGGGGGGGGGTGGGGGGGGGGGGGGGTGGGGGGGGGGGGGGGTGGGGGGGGGGGGGGGTGGGGGGGGGGGGGGGTGGGGGGGGGGGGGGGTGGGGGGGGGGGGGGGTGGGGGGGGGGGGGGGTGGGGGGGGGGGGGGGTGGGGGGGGGGGGGGGTGGGGGGGGGGGGGGGTGGGGGGGGGGGGGGGTGGGGGGGGGGGGGGGTGGGGGGGGGGGGGGGTGGGGGGGGGGGGGGGTGGGGGGGGGGGGGGGTGGGGGGGGGGGGGGGTGGGGGGGGGGGGGGGTGGGGGGGGGGGGGGGTGGGGGGGGGGGGGGGTGGGGGGGGGGGGGGGTGGGGGGGGGGGGGGGTGGGGGGGGGGGGGGGTGGGGGGGGGGGGGGGTGGGGGGGGGGGGGGGTGGGGGGGGGGGGGGGTGGGGGGGGGGGGGGGTGGGGGGGGGGGGGGGTGGGGGGGGGGGGGGGTGGGGGGGGGGGGGGGTGGGGGGGGGGGGGGGTGGGGGGGGGGGGGGGTGGGGGGGGGGGGGGGTGGGGGGGGGGGGGGGTGGGGGGGGGGGGGGGTGGGGGGGGGGGGGGGTGGGGGGGGGGGGGGGTGGGGGGGGGGGGGGGTGGGGGGGGGGGGGGGTGGGGGGGGGGGGGGGTGGGGGGGGGGGGGGGTGGGGGGGGGGGGGGGTGGGGGGGGGGGGGGGTGGGGGGGGGGGGGGGTGGGGGGGGGGGGGGGTGGGGGGGGGGGGGGGTGGGGGGGGGGGGGGGTGGGGGGGGGGGGGGGTGGGGGGGGGGGGGGGTGGGGGGGGGGGGGGGTGGGGGGGGGGGGGGGTGGGGGGGGGGGGGGGTGGGGGGGGGGGGGGGTGGGGGGGGGGGGGGGTGGGGGGGGGGGGGGGTGGGGGGGGGGGGGGGTGGGGGGGGGGGGGGGTGGGGGGGGGGGGGGGTGGGGGGGGGGGGGGGTGGGGGGGGGGGGGGGTGGGGGGGGGGGGGGGTGGGGGGGGGGGGGGGTGGGGGGGGGGGGGGGTGGGGGGGGGGGGGGGTGGGGGGGGGGGGGGGTGGGGGGGGGGGGGGGTGGGGGGGGGGGGGGGTGGGGGGGGGGGGGGGTGGGGGGGGGGGGGGGTGGGGGGGGGGGGGGGTGGGGGGGGGGGGGGGTGGGGGGGGGGGGGGGTGGGGGGGGGGGGGGGTGGGGGGGGGGGGGGGTGGGGGGGGGGGGGGGTGGGGGGGGGGGGGGGTGGGGGGGGGGGGGGGTGGGGGGGGGGGGGGGTGGGGGGGGGGGGGGGTGGGGGGGGGGGGGGGTGGGGGGGGGGGGGGGTGGGGGGGGGGGGGGGTGGGGGGGGGGGGGGGTGGGGGGGGGGGGGGGTGGGGGGGGGGGGGGGTGGGGGGGGGGGGGGGTGGGGGGGGGGGGGGGTGGGGGGGGGGGGGGGTGGGGGGGGGGGGGGGTGGGGGGGGGGGGGGGTGGGGGGGGGGGGGGGTGGGGGGGGGGGGGGGTGGGGGGGGGGGGGGGTGGGGGGGGGGGGGGGTGGGGGGGGGGGGGGGTGGGGGGGGGGGGGGGTGGGGGGGGGGGGGGGTGGGGGGGGGGGGGGGTGGGGGGGGGGGGGGGTGGGGGGGGGGGGGGGTGGGGGGGGGGGGGGGTGGGGGGGGGGGGGGGTGGGGGGGGGGGGGGGTGGGGGGGGGGGGGGGTGGGGGGGGGGGGGGGTGGGGGGGGGGGGGGGTGGGGGGGGGGGGGGGTGGGGGGGGGGGGGGGTGGGGGGGGGGGGGGGTGGGGGGGGGGGGGGGTGGGGGGGGGGGGGGGTGGGGGGGGGGGGGGGTGGGGGGGGGGGGGGGTGGGGGGGGGGGGGGGTGGGGGGGGGGGGGGGTGGGGGGGGGGGGGGGTGGGGGGGGGGGGGGGTGGGGGGGGGGGGGGGTGGGGGGGGGGGGGGGTGGGGGGGGGGGGGGGTGGGGGGGGGGGGGGGTGGGGGGGGGGGGGGGTGGGGGGGGGGGGGGGTGGGGGGGGGGGGGGGTGGGGGGGGGGGGGGGTGGGGGGGGGGGGGGGTGGGGGGGGGGGGGGGTGGGGGGGGGGGGGGGTGGGGGGGGGGGGGGGTGGGGGGGGGGGGGGGTGGGGGGGGGGGGGGGTGGGGGGGGGGGGGGGTGGGGGGGGGGGGGGGTGGGGGGGGGGGGGGGTGGGGGGGGGGGGGGGTGGGGGGGGGGGGGGGTGGGGGGGGGGGGGGGTGGGGGGGGGGGGGGGTGGGGGGGGGGGGGGGTGGGGGGGGGGGGGGGTGGGGGGGGGGGGGGGTGGGGGGGGGGGGGGGTGGGGGGGGGGGGGGGTGGGGGGGGGGGGGGGTGGGGGGGGGGGGGGGTGGGGGGGGGGGGGGGTGGGGGGGGGGGGGGGTGGGGGGGGGGGGGGGTGGGGGGGGGGGGGGGTGGGGGGGGGGGGGGGTGGGGGGGGGGGGGGGTGGGGGGGGGGGGGGGTGGGGGGGGGGGGGGGTGGGGGGGGGGGGGGGTGGGGGGGGGGGGGGGTGGGGGGGGGGGGGGGTGGGGGGGGGGGGGGGTGGGGGGGGGGGGGGGTGGGGGGGGGGGGGGGTGGGGGGGGGGGGGGGTGGGGGGGGGGGGGGGTGGGGGGGGGGGGGGGTGGGGGGGGGGGGGGGTGGGGGGGGGGGGGGGTGGGGGGGGGGGGGGGTGGGGGGGGGGGGGGGTGGGGGGGGGGGGGGGTGGGGGGGGGGGGGGGTGGGGGGGGGGGGGGGTGGGGGGGGGGGGGGGTGGGGGGGGGGGGGGGTGGGGGGGGGGGGGGGTGGGGGGGGGGGGGGGTGGGGGGGGGGGGGGGTGGGGGGGGGGGGGGGTGGGGGGGGGGGGGGGTGGGGGGGGGGGGGGGTGGGGGGGGGGGGGGGTGGGGGGGGGGGGGGGTGGGGGGGGGGGGGGGTGGGGGGGGGGGGGGGTGGGGGGGGGGGGGGGTGGGGGGGGGGGGGGGTGGGGGGGGGGGGGGGTGGGGGGGGGGGGGGGTGGGGGGGGGGGGGGGTGGGGGGGGGGGGGGGTGGGGGGGGGGGGGGGTGGGGGGGGGGGGGGGTGGGGGGGGGGGGGGGTGGGGGGGGGGGGGGGTGGGGGGGGGGGGGGGTGGGGGGGGGGGGGGGTGGGGGGGGGGGGGGGTGGGGGGGGGGGGGGGTGGGGGGGGGGGGGGGTGGGGGGGGGGGGGGGTGGGGGGGGGGGGGGGTGGGGGGGGGGGGGGGTGGGGGGGGGGGGGGGTGGGGGGGGGGGGGGGTGGGGGGGGGGGGGGGTGGGGGGGGGGGGGGGTGGGGGGGGGGGGGGGTGGGGGGGGGGGGGGGTGGGGGGGGGGGGGGGTGGGGGGGGGGGGGGGTGGGGGGGGGGGGGGGTGGGGGGGGGGGGGGGTGGGGGGGGGGGGGGGTGGGGGGGGGGGGGGGTGGGGGGGGGGGGGGGTGGGGGGGGGGGGGGGTGGGGGGGGGGGGGGGTGGGGGGGGGGGGGGGTGGGGGGGGGGGGGGGTGGGGGGGGGGGGGGGTGGGGGGGGGGGGGGGTGGGGGGGGGGGGGGGTGGGGGGGGGGGGGGGTGGGGGGGGGGGGGGGTGGGGGGGGGGGGGGGTGGGGGGGGGGGGGGGTGGGGGGGGGGGGGGGTGGGGGGGGGGGGGGGTGGGGGGGGGGGGGGGTGGGGGGGGGGGGGGGTGGGGGGGGGGGGGGGTGGGGGGGGGGGGGGGTGGGGGGGGGGGGGGGTGGGGGGGGGGGGGGGTGGGGGGGGGGGGGGGTGGGGGGGGGGGGGGGTGGGGGGGGGGGGGGGTGGGGGGGGGGGGGGGTGGGGGGGGGGGGGGGTGGGGGGGGGGGGGGGTGGGGGGGGGGGGGGGTGGGGGGGGGGGGGGGTGGGGGGGGGGGGGGGTGGGGGGGGGGGGGGGTGGGGGGGGGGGGGGGTGGGGGGGGGGGGGGGTGGGGGGGGGGGGGGGTGGGGGGGGGGGGGGGTGGGGGGGGGGGGGGGTGGGGGGGGGGGGGGGTGGGGGGGGGGGGGGGTGGGGGGGGGGGGGGGTGGGGGGGGGGGGGGGTGGGGGGGGGGGGGGGTGGGGGGGGGGGGGGGTGGGGGGGGGGGGGGGTGGGGGGGGGGGGGGGTGGGGGGGGGGGGGGGTGGGGGGGGGGGGGGGTGGGGGGGGGGGGGGGTGGGGGGGGGGGGGGGTGGGGGGGGGGGGGGGTGGGGGGGGGGGGGGGTGGGGGGGGGGGGGGGTGGGGGGGGGGGGGGGTGGGGGGGGGGGGGGGTGGGGGGGGGGGGGGGTGGGGGGGGGGGGGGGTGGGGGGGGGGGGGGGTGGGGGGGGGGGGGGGTGGGGGGGGGGGGGGGTGGGGGGGGGGGGGGGTGGGGGGGGGGGGGGGTGGGGGGGGGGGGGGGTGGGGGGGGGGGGGGGTGGGGGGGGGGGGGGGTGGGGGGGGGGGGGGGTGGGGGGGGGGGGGGGTGGGGGGGGGGGGGGGTGGGGGGGGGGGGGGGTGGGGGGGGGGGGGGGTGGGGGGGGGGGGGGGTGGGGGGGGGGGGGGGTGGGGGGGGGGGGGGGTGGGGGGGGGGGGGGGTGGGGGGGGGGGGGGGTGGGGGGGGGGGGGGGTGGGGGGGGGGGGGGGTGGGGGGGGGGGGGGGTGGGGGGGGGGGGGGGTGGGGGGGGGGGGGGGTGGGGGGGGGGGGGGGTGGGGGGGGGGGGGGGTGGGGGGGGGGGGGGGTGGGGGGGGGGGGGGGTGGGGGGGGGGGGGGGTGGGGGGGGGGGGGGGTGGGGGGGGGGGGGGGTGGGGGGGGGGGGGGGTGGGGGGGGGGGGGGGTGGGGGGGGGGGGGGGTGGGGGGGGGGGGGGGTGGGGGGGGGGGGGGGTGGGGGGGGGGGGGGGTGGGGGGGGGGGGGGGTGGGGGGGGGGGGGGGTGGGGGGGGGGGGGGGTGGGGGGGGGGGGGGGTGGGGGGGGGGGGGGGTGGGGGGGGGGGGGGGTGGGGGGGGGGGGGGGTGGGGGGGGGGGGGGGTGGGGGGGGGGGGGGGTGGGGGGGGGGGGGGGTGGGGGGGGGGGGGGGTGGGGGGGGGGGGGGGTGGGGGGGGGGGGGGGTGGGGGGGGGGGGGGGTGGGGGGGGGGGGGGGTGGGGGGGGGGGGGGGTGGGGGGGGGGGGGGGTGGGGGGGGGGGGGGGTGGGGGGGGGGGGGGGTGGGGGGGGGGGGGGGTGGGGGGGGGGGGGGGTGGGGGGGGGGGGGGGTGGGGGGGGGGGGGGGTGGGGGGGGGGGGGGGTGGGGGGGGGGGGGGGTGGGGGGGGGGGGGGGTGGGGGGGGGGGGGGGTGGGGGGGGGGGGGGGTGGGGGGGGGGGGGGGTGGGGGGGGGGGGGGGTGGGGGGGGGGGGGGGGGGGGGGGGGGGGGGGTGTGGGGGGGGGGGGGAAAGGCCCTGGGGGGGGGGGGGGGTATGGCCAATTGGCCGTGCTGGAAGGGGCTGATGGGAATTGTAGTCCAGAACATCTGGAGTGCCAAAGGTTCGCCACCACGGTCCTATGGAAAGGATATCCTGCATTCCATGCTTGTTTTGTTTCACAACCCTATTCAATTCTGCCTTGGGGGGTTCCTGGAAATTTTGGGGGTGGACCCTGGGAAAGATGGAGTTTGGAGAGGGGAAGAATATCAGCAGGGCGTAATGCTGTACAATCCAAAGCTGCCATTTTATCCAGAAAACTGAATGCTACCACTTGCTGGTTGTAATTCTAGGAGATCTCCAGAGCTCACCTTTAGATAGGCAACCCTACCTATTCATTGTTTCTTTTTAGGAGATGGCACATACTGTTCTGGTGGATGCTGGGATGTGCTGGATTGTACATGCTGCTCTGTTGCTGAACTTATCCATGTGTTGCTTTGAAGTCTGAGTAGAGCAGTCTCCATGTGCAGAAACAGTGGCATGCTGAGATGTTCTGCCATGCATTGAGGCCCAATTCTCTGCCCAAGACAAGCCCCCCAAGATTCTGGCAGCATTATGGGGGTCAGTGATTTAAAGAATACAGCAGGAATTGCTTATCACCTGCACAGTTTCCAGCCAGGCCAAATGCAAGCCCTGGGGTTCTGGCAGTTCCTTGGGGGTTTGGTTCTTCTCTCAGGCCCCTTCCGCACATGCAAAATAATGCGTTTTCAAACCACTTTCACAACTGTTTGCAAGTGGATTTTGCCATTCCGCACAGCTTCAAAGAGCACTGAAAGCAATTTGAAAGTGCATTATTCTGCATGTGCGGAATGAGCCTTAGAGTATTTAGACAAGCAGCATCCTTCTTTTTAGCTTTCCAGAACCTTCACTGCAGGTGTGTTAGATGGAGGATTGGGTCCTTGGTGGATACAGCGATGTTTAGAAAGTGCTCTCCATGCAATCAGAAACGCTGGAAAATAGATTCTCAAAACCTCCTTATAACCTGCAGTTCTACTCATATCAGAGCATTTCAGGCCTTCAAATCAACATGTGGATATTGGGAGCAAACTATCCCTTCCTTTCCAGTGTTTAGATAACATCTGCAAAGAGCTTTACAGCTCAGTCCAGAGCTGTTGTGAGGGTGAGGACAGCATCACTTGAGAGCACTCTGCCCACTCCAAAAAGGAAAAAAAAGGAAATCCTACCTGAAACTCCCCCATAGGGGAGAATAAAGATATGCCGTGAAAATTGTGGCTTATCTCCGCTGGCAGCTCCACTGGTGTACAGGGGGCAAGAGCGCTCTGGAGACCAATTAAGGTCATCCCCCTCCCCATAATGTCTCTTGGGTGGCAGCATAGCTCTCGGCAGTGCAGCCATGCCAGTTGGGTGTTATGACTGGGTGTCCCAGGGTCCCACTGTGACTGTGCTCCAGTGAATTTCCCCCTCCACAGGTGTAAGTGCCCTGGAGAGGGCAACTACACCAGTATAAGCCTGTACCACCTCCAGAGGGGGATTTCCCTCCTGGATTGTGCTGTTAGTCTGCCATGTTCTCCATCTGACAAACCTCAATGACAGTTTGTCTCAGCCTTATCAAAAATGTGATTGGGTTGAACAGAACTTTCACTTACACATTTGTTCATAAAAGTGAGACACTCAGAATTCTTGTGGTCACTAGCCAACAACAGTTTCTAATATGTAGGTGAAAGCAATGCTTAAAAATCTCCTTTTTTCCTCTTCTTTACTTGAATGTGAAATTGCACACAGTATAATAATTTTTTAAAATGGAAGCATAAGTCCAGTTTTTCATAGCTGTATATGCATTGTCAAGAAATATATCCCGCTCAAAAGTCAAGTCTGAATCATTCATTTACTTTTGTCAGTCATTTAAATGCTAGGATTGAGAAGTAAGACTCATCTTTAGTCTAAATAAATACTTAGGGAGGGCAGAGGTGCTTCTGCATAACACAGTGCATTGGTTCCATCATATCAGAGCCCTTAGGGGATGGGGCGGTTTTATAAATACAATTATAAATAAATAAATAAATAAATCACTTTCATCCCACTGCTCAACAATAGATTTCACAATGGGAGGCTATTGCTTCCTACAATCCCCTTTTAATCTTGTTTAAATTCACAATTCTGCCTGAAAGCCTCAAGGCTTAGAGGAAAGAACTTTAGTAAGTTATCTTAAGGAAGCAGATTGCACGAGAATCACTTCTTATAGCCTATAAAACGCTTTTGTAATTTATGTAACAGCTGTCCATAATAAAATAAAACTCGTCTTTATGTCCTGAAATTGAAATAAACAAGTCCTTCGAAGAGAAAAAAAAATACATCCACAGTACAAATAAGCTCAATTAAAAATATGCAGTTTCCAGTTATTGGCTTTTTAATATTTATTTTTGAACTGGGGTGGACTGGAAAGAGAGAGAGAGAGAAAGAAAGTGCAGAATGCATTTTGGAATGTGTGCTGTCAGATCATATATTTGCCAATAGAAATCAGATCAGAGGAAAGCCACCTAAACCAGTTATTCCAAAACTCACCATAGAAGCTAAAGGATAGTGCATTGGTCAGAGAGGGAAAATGCTGCGCAACAAAAGTGACTGTATCCTGACAGTTCATGGAAGATACTACATTTCTGTTATTAACTTCTAAAGTAGCTAGACATTTGTACAGGCTACATTTACTCATTTTATAATATTTGGTACTATTCAACTGTAATAATTGTCAAAGCAGTTCATAAAGATGTTCACAATAGCTGCACTGAAGGTTTCGAGCGATCTTTCAGGGCAGCACGTTACTGTAGTCAAAGCTAAAAATACCTTAAACTTGATTCACTGAACCAGGGGTTTGATCCAAATTCTGGTTGCAAATGCAGTATCTAATTGAGAAGACGTTCATGCACCTGCAGATGGGTGCAGGCAGAGGTGGGATCCAGCAGTTTCTCACAGGTTCCCGAGAGTAGGTTACTAATTATTTGTGTGTGCCGAGAGGGGGTTACTAATGGGTGATTTTGCCATGTGATTTTTGCCTTAGTTACGCCCCTCCCCTCAGCAGTAGCGCGCAGAACTTGAAGCAGTCTAGCAGGAGGTGCACCGGCGTGCGTGGCAGCCTGCGCCTGCGTGCATCCGTTTCTTGCCCAAGGACCGGTGCAGTGGCTGCATCCTTGCCACAGCTCCACCCAGGAATGCCCGCCCCCAGAATGCCGGCCACGCCCCTGTCGTGCCCCGCCCAGCCCCATTGGCCCTACGCCACAGTTTGAATCCCACCACCATGGGAACCTGTTACTAAAATTTTTGGATCCCACCACTGGGTGCAGGGAAAGATGAGTGTTGTATTTGGCAAGATGTTCTGTGTATGCTATGTGTAGGGTTCCCCCACCCGCAAGCAGTGATGGGATTCAGCAGGTTTGCACCACTCTGGCAGAACCGGTTGTTAAAACGGTGCTTGTAAACTAACAGTTGTTAAATTGGTTCTGGTGGGTTCTCCGGGCTGTGTGGCCACCAGACCACAGAATGCACCTCTTGTGCATTCTTCAGTGTTCGTTGTAAAGCTCAGCATGCCCCTAAAGTCGGCCGTGAAAGCGCTTGACAATACATTAAGTTGTTAAATTATTTAAATCCCATCACCGGAACCGCTTGTTAAATTATTTGAATCCCACCACTGCCCCCAAGACTAAGGTTCCCCCCATGCTTTAGAGATATCAGAATGAAACATCAGTGGCTTTACTGTCAATATACACATATGTAGGAATGTGATTGTAATGGATGAAAATAATACATGCAGAATGCTGGTCTTAAATGACAATTTATGAGCCAGTGGCCTAAGTTACAAGGGTGGGAAAATTTATATCTAGCCGTAGACTTTCTCCAAACTAACAGTATAAGAGGAAACCTCATTTCAGGATCTGCTTGCTTCTACCCTTCCCTTCCACACACCTTCCCCTGCCCCAGGTATTTTTTAATGTTGTGTCAGATGGTGTTTTTCTGAATTAAATCTAGTTTATGGGGTAAACTGTTATATGTGACCTGTGCTTGGATCCAGTCTAAATTTTGCAATGGAAGAGCTGAATTTTCCTGTTTCCCCCCTCTCACTGCAACCCACTGATGTCCTGGAAGATTTTTCTTCTGTTTCATAGACATATTTAAATCCGTAATGATCCTGGCTTCTGTGCAGTTCCCTCAGCCTCCTCATTAATCAGCCCCTTCTTGCCTTGACTCCTTAGTTCCCCACCACCCTATTTTTTTCTAAATTCAAGCTGTGTTCACCATCTACCATTCCTTCAGGTTCTTTCCCCAAATCTACTGCCTTCTTTGCATCCTTCTTCCAGCTGTTCAGGGATTGTTGTTCCTCAACTTCAATTCATCCTAGAACCTCTTGTGCATTCTTCAGTGTTCGTTGTAAAGCTCAGCATGCCCCTAAAGTCTGTGAAAGGGTGTAAGCCTAGCCAAATGGACAACTTTCCCTCACCTTGTAGAAGTTGGTCTTCAAATTGTTTAGTCCGCTGAGAATTGGAGCTTTCTGTACTATCACACTAGCTACCAAACACTTCACCCCCTAAGCATCATACAATCCAGATTCCTTCAGTTGTGTTTATCATGACATCCCAGCTTCTTTCCATTTTTTATTCATATTTACAGAAGCATCTGCTTAAACTTGGAAGCCAATTATGTTCTAAATTAGTAGGGTTTAGTTTGCTTTAAATAATGCTTCTGCCATCAAGTAGAATATAGACTGTATCAGACAGTTTTGTAACCAAATTTACTTCTTTTAATCTCTCTTTCTCCTTAAATTATGCTACCCAAATTCAGATGATGTGATAAACATATGGTGCACAGCTTTTCTTCAAGATTGCAGGCAAGGTGGTGCTTAAGGTATTCCTCCCTTTGATTATCTTTCTCTAGCTTTCTGGTACACTCCACAAAACGAATCCTTGTGTTTCATTTACTGAACAAACTAATGGACAACTAGTGTAGCATAATGTTATAATGTTTGGACCTCAGCTCAAATCCCTTCGCATCAGTAAAGCTCACTGGGTGTGCATAGGCAGTTGGTCTCTCACAGCGTAACCCACTTTATAAGATGTTTTGTTAGGCTACAACAAAAATTACCTATCATATTTTTTTTATCTTGCATTTTCTCCAAGAAGGTCAGGGGAATGAAAATGGTTCTTTCCCATGAAACAATAAATCTATGGAAGTGACTATCCAGAGAGCCAGCGTGGTGTAGAGGTTAAGAGCAGATGCTCTCTAATCTGGAGAACTACCGGTAGGTTTGATTCCCCGCTCTGCCACTTGAGCTGCGGAGGATTATCTAGTGAACTAGATTAGCTTGTGCACTCCAACACATACCAGTTGGGTGACTTTGGGCTAGCCACAGTTCTTCAGAGCTCTCTCAGCCCCACAAACCTCATAGGGTGTTTGGGGGGGGGGGAGAGGGAAAGGAGATTGTAAACCCCTTTGAGCCTTCTTGCAGGAGAGAAAGGGAGGATATAAATCCAAATTCCTCCTCCTCCTCCTCCTCCTCCTCCTCCTCCTCCTCTTCTTCTTCTTCTTCTTCTTCTTCTTCTTCTTCTTCTTCTTCTTCTTCTTCTTCTTCTTCTTCTTCTTCTTCTTCTTCTTCTTCTTCTTCTTCTTCTTCTTCTTCAGGGTTACCCATGTCTCTGTGGTCCTAGTCAAACACACAAAATATTACACCACATTGACTCTCAAAATAGGTTGCTTTGCTCGCTGAAGGAAGAACAGGAAAGATATTATTGTTGTCTGAAGGTCAATCCTTATATTATGTTTTATGCTCTCAAAAACTAAATCTGTCATAGACGAAAGTCTATGGGTTGGGGAGGACCGGACGAGGCTGGGTTGGGGAGGACCGGACAAGGTTGCCAAGTGCCGGAATTGGATGGGGTGACATTGGCACCTTCACCTGCAGTCTGTAGCCTTGGATGTCTCCCTATGTATGAATGCCCAAGTCACACTCAGCCAAATTGGCTTTCTGCCATCTTTCCCAGGTGAGGCAGCTGGCTCCCTACTTGTCCCACTCTGACCTGGCCACGGTGACCCATGCAACAGTCACCTGCAGACTGGATTACTGTAATTTGGTCTACGCTGGGCTTCCTTTGAGGTGGCTCTGGAAACTGCAGCTGGTCCAGAATGCAGCAGCAAGGGTCCTTATGGGAACCCCTGTTAGATCAGCTACACTGGTGATCAACTGAATTACAGGTCAAGGTCAAGGTTTTGGTGTTAAAGCCCTGAGTGATCTGGTGCCCTCGTATCTATAGGACCTCGTATCTATGGGACCAATACCAACCCCAGACAGCATTGCTCTGGAAGTAACCTCTTGAAAGTCCTCAGTCTGAAGGATATCCCCTCAACCCTCCAGGCCAGGGCATTTTTCAGCCGTGAAAATAGTAAAACATCACTATTTCACTTCTAGGTACAACCAGGAAGTGATAATGAGTAGCTGTAGGAATTTATGGAAACTCTATGGTAAAACTATAGGCTGCTTCCGCATGGGCGTTTTATGGTGGCCTCGGGACGGCAAAAACAGCATCCCCAGGGAGCCATTCACACAGGGAGCACAGCTTCTGCGCAGCCGTGCCGCCCGACCGGCGCGAAGCCAGCGTTTCCAGACCTCGCTTGGCAAGCGAGGTTTTCTGGAAACGCCGGCTTGGAGCCACTGCTGTGCGAATGGCAGCGGCTTCCAGGCGCCTCCCCCCCCCACTCCCTCCCTTCACTTATTGCCTTTGTGCTCTCCGGCCCTCTGGCGGCGTCAGCCCGAGAGCCTGGGGACCGCCCCTGCCCTCTCGCGGCCCAGGCTGAAGCGAAGGCGGCAGGGCGGGCGAGGGCATGTCTCCAGGCCTCGCCGATGTGCCGGAGGGCCAGGAGACCATCTTTCAGAGTCGGCAGGGCGGCGGCGGCATTCCACGGCAGCCATATCTGCCCGACGTAGCTTGTTTCCTGGAGAACCGTTAGATGCTTGAAACGGTCCCAGCGTCGTTTGGTCAGTGTGGACTACGCCGATCCGGCCGCTTCCGCCTCCGTGCGGAAGCGGCCATAGTCTCCGGTGATTCCTATATGTTTTATTTTATATTAGTTTTATTTATTTTTCTCCTTTGAGCATCTCTTCAAAGCTGGGCTCAGCATGGGGTCAGTGCGGCGCTGCCAGTGGCCAAGTGCTGCAGGCAGGCAGGGATGGCACCCATTCAGGTGATGCTCAGAGTATGCGCCATATCTGCCATACCTTGTATATGCCACTGGGCTATGGTAAAAAGAGTTGTGCAATACTTCGCAAAAGAACGGCAAGAAAAGCACGATCAATAACCATACAACTCTTGTGATAATGAAAGTGTGTGCCATAATGGCCTAGTATATGTAAACTAACCCACAAGAATTTCTTGTGATTTATATAACAGAATTTTAATTGAGGAATTCATTTGTGCAAATATATAAAGTTCACTTTACTCAATGCTGGACTTCTACTGTTTCCTGTTTTATGGTATCTCTTCATACTACATCTGCTTTTCTCTCTGCTTGTCATGCTGTATTTCCTGTTAAATAAATTACTGGTACAAATTTGTAACCCTCACTAGTTTGTTTGCTCAACAGTCTTGTAGTTACTGTCTGTGGTAGCTCATGTATCTTTATAGAGGGCAACTATTTCCCCAGCAGTCTACAAGATTCAGTGAGATGATCTAGTTCAGGGGTGTCCAACCTATGGCCCTCCAGGTGTTTATGAACCGTGATTCCCATCAGCCCCTGCCAGCAAGGTCAATTAGAAAAACTTATGGGAATCATAGTCCATGAACATCTGGAGGGCCATAGGTTGGACACCCCTGATCTAGTTGCTTATGTATACATTCACACCTTCAGATATTTTCACAATGAGACACTAATGTGGCAATGTCCTTCCCACTCAATATTCTTAAGAGAAAAAAATATCTAAACTCAGTCCTGAAGTTGTTTTTTTTTAAGAAGTCATGATTACAGTCTTTTGTGTTGGGAATGTGTTATTTGGTTCATAGCCAAGTCAGCAGTGGATAAACAGTGTGGTTTTTCCATTGAGTTACTTTAAACATGAGTTGAGCTTCAGACACGTTGGCTGAAAGTATATTTTGTGATCTGACTGTTTCATATGGTAGGGGAAAGATTTTGGGTTGGAAAAAGTTACTCATGTAGTGAGCAGTGGTTTCTTCTGTGGAAAGGAAGTTCTGTTCGTGTTCTTGCTCCCCATTGGTTTAAAGGAGGATTTTGCCTAGTGATTGTGAAAAATCATCTTGAGAAATAAATGTATTATATTCTCTAAAGACAAATAGTGCAAAGCAGAAAATGTTTGGTCCTGTTCCACTGATTTCTAGAGCATTTAAAAGCTTAACGGTTTGCTTGAGGGCAGTGAGCATTGTCTAGATTGTGTTCAGTGGTTTTTATGGAATGCTGAAAAACACATATATTTCAAATCAGGGTCAGCAAGAAGCACTAATTTTCACATAACTGTATTGCTGAATGTGTGGCTAGCATGAAAACTAGGCTTGGCTGCTGCTTGTCTCTAGTGCAATGAGGAGGCAAAATAATAACTGGCTATAAGGCTTTGTTTATACGAGAATGGGAAAACCACAATCAGTGCAATCCTATGCACAGTTATAACCTTGTAAGTACTTTAGACTTCAGTGGATTTGCAAGGATGCAAACTGCCTTGCCTAAGTAAGCTTCTTTCCTGTTCTTATTCTGTTTGGCTTTTTACCCACCCCAACAACTGACATCAGTTGAGTTTTCTTATTAACATTAACATAATACCTAACTGATTTTAGATCATCCTGTTAACTTTGCTTTTTTTAAAAAAGGGAAAGACTATGAAAAACTTGTGCAGGCTTTTAATCTTTTTTTTTGAGAGGGGGAGGGGAGGAAGGCATATTTTCTAATTGTCGTACTCTTTGACAGATCTCTTTGATCTTGTGGTTTAGATGTATGGCTTACTTGCAAAGAAAGGTTTACTTCAGTGTACCCTTATTATCATAGCCTGCTGACAACACAGAAAATGGAAATTTTGGCAAACAGATGACAGCAGCATAGCAACAACGTTCATATGTCTCCCGTAAGTTAATCAGCTTTTGATACCTGAAAAGACTCACTTGAAAACCTGGCCCACAAGATGAATGGCACAGTGCTGCAGTAAATTGTTTCTTAGTGGGAAATCTGCCGTAGTGGTGTAATTTGGACAATGGAGCATTTGACAACTCACCTATCAAGAACAATGCACCCTGGGGAAGCAACTCACTCTCAGTTTTACATTCAGTCAAGCATTGATGAAGCAGAGGCTATGTAGGCGAATCATTTTCCAATCAAACACCAGAGTGGCTATTTATCCCATGGCCAAAAGGGTCTTCGTCAGTACAGCTGCTGACTGACAACTGTGCACTTGACTGCATTGCCCAAGCAGGGTATTTTTTTTATGGACAAAGAGTTATTGAAGATGATGGAAAACTTTGCTTTTATGTGTGGTCTTATCAGATTCAGTAGGGCAACTATGCAGGTTTTGCAAGTTTTCTCAAGGAAGTCTTTGCTAACCTTTAACAGCTCAAAGAGTAAACAATGTACACACTCAGAAATCCAGTTAATCATTCTTTGCTTCATCTAGTAGCTTCAGACATGTGAACATGCAGCTAGATCATCTGATGCATTAAGTTTTGACTAGTTAATCTGAAATTTTCTAATGTTGTCAAATCCAAAAATGCAACTTGGTTTAACAAGTGAATGTTCGGAATTATTTATTTATTTAGTCATTCCATTTATACCCCACCCTTACATAATGGGGTTAAAAGCCCTGTTAAAACATGCAATCCTAAAAACAGATTATTGAGATATTAATTTAACTGTTTCTTTAAAATAGATTGCTGTAATCCATAGTCAACTTTTCCTTGATTATACGTCACAGATATGCTACCCAGAAACCATTTTTTTCACGTAGAGTTACAAGATGGTAGCCTTTGAATAAATATAGATTTAAAGGCTACCCCTTGTATAAAAAATTTAAAAGAATATTGAATAGAGTAACGTGCATATTTCTATAGTCTCTAAATGTCCAAGTACTGATGAGATTGGGCTAGCCTGGCAAATCCAGATCAAGGCATTATCTTGATCTTGATCTTTATTTCTCTGAGTGTTTTCATATGCATGGATTGATTTTGGAAGTGAAGCAGTCCTGAGCAAAGCAATCAAGATTTCTGGAAACCTTGTCATGACTGAGACAGTAAATGTTCTGTAAGCCTCCAAGAGAAAAGGTCATCGATTTGAAGGGGGGAGGAATCTCCATATACTTCCGTCTGTATTTTTCAGAGGATGTGAGGCTCAGATATGGACAGGTTTATCTAAACCATACTTGCACGCTCTTTACTATATGTCATAACCTTATCTTCTTAGCGGATTTTCCAATACTGCATACGGTGCATCTGCGACTGAGACAAAATCAATGCTTATGGATTTAGCTGTGTAATCCTATAACTTGTCCTGCAAGATATGATTTGAAATGTAAAGTTTGTTAAGGTTTAAATGAACTTGAAGATCCAGGGTCTCTAGAGGAGGTTTTATTTTCTAAGCGAGTCATTTGTTTACTTCTTACTCTCAGCTATCTTCCTTCTCAAAAGTAGTTGCGACTGCACTCAATCTTGCCAAAAGTATTTCAGTTTACCATTTAAAAATGCAAACTGTCTGTAGCCATGAGTAAATCAGATTAAGAAGACTTCCAAAAGCATATGGAAATGTGATTAAATAGCTTGGGGTGCCTTTATGAGGAGTACAAGTAAGGCTGTATTGATATTGAATGAGAAATCAGTTGTTGCATTGAATGGAATTACTCTCACTAAGCTGCAGGATTTCTGTATTAAGTTACCTTTTTCATTTTGGGCATTTCTGAAGTGCTTCACTGAATTTGGCTTGATGAGTGGATACGTTTCTTCATAGATGAACAAAAGCTTTTATAAAGGTGATGTTAGCCCTGTAAAATTGAATTAGCTTAGGTATAATCTTGCAGAAAATTCTCCTTGCATATTCTCTTCAAATGAATGTGAGCAATTTAACAGTGTGGAGAAGTGACCATTGTTTTCATGGAGAAAGAAAATGTGTGTTACCAGGTATGGACTTCTCCACTTTGGCCCTTTCCGCACGGGCCAAATACGGCACCCTGGGGACAGCAAAAACGCCGTCCCCAGGGAGCCGTTTGCACAGGCGGCGCTGCTGCATTTCAGCAGCGCCGACCTGGCTCCCTTCCACCTCCCCCAGAGTGGTGTCAGGCCGCCTCCAAAAACCTCCCTCTTGGAGGGAGGTTTTTGGAAAACAGCGTGTTCCTGCCGGCACGGTGCGAACGGCACCGCCGGGAACACGCTGTCCCCCCCCACTCACCTTGTCGTCCTGCGTCGCTCTACTGGACTGCTGAGACCCTCCCTCGCTGTCCTCCGACCCCTGGAGGTCGGAGGGCAGCGAGGGAGGGTCTTAGGAGTCCAGCAGGGCGACGCAGGGTGACGAGGTGAGTGGAAGAGGATGGGGAAGAGGCGGCTCCGTGTGGGCCCCCCCCTCCACCGGCAGAATTCCTGTCGGTGCAGGGGCGCCCTTTCCGCAGTGCGGAAAGGGCCATAGAAAGACATGGTCAGTTCCATCAACACTAACATGTAGAATGGCATTTGTGGATATTTTTAATCTAGCCCTGTTTGACAAATCACCAGTTTGACATAAGTGAAGGTCTCCATCTCATTGTCAATGTCCAACTATAGTCTTGAGTTAGTCTTCATTTTCATAATCAGTGTGTCCAAATACAGGACAGCATCTTGTGTGCAGTTCCTGTTGGTTCTAGTGTGCAGCCCCATTTTAATGAGTTAGTCCTTTAGTGAGCCATTCAAAGCAGAGCTAGATGGTTCTAAGTCCATTGACTTCAGTTGACTTAGAAGAGCATAGATGTAACACATTTAAAAACTGCACAAAAGCAGCACTGGAACCATCCAGTTGAAATAGTCATGGATTGGATCTAGCCAGAGTTTTCATACAGTTGTGCTCAATTCTGTTTTCCACTACAACTTCCATCTTACACAGCTTTTGTCCAGGCAGATCCCATGATCCCCAGCATAAAGTTTTTGATGGTCAAAAAATCCTCCATTTTTCACATGGAGAAACTAGTTGGAGCCGAAATCTGCACAAAAGTTAGCAAAATGTATGTAGAGAAGAAGGGTGACTAGAAGGGAAGCTAGGTGACTATTAGATATGCAGTTGTAGCCACTTTGGTCCTGACTGTGTAAAAACTCTTTTCCTCAAGCCATCTGATAATATCCCTTCTTAGACAAATTAACTTTAACTTTGTACCTGGTTGGAAACTCAGTGTACTTACTGAAATTGCTTTGGAAACATGCCAAGCATGTTCGTGTAAGTAAAGAAATCAGGGGATATATTTTGGCCTCT
This sequence comes from Sphaerodactylus townsendi, assembly GCF_021028975.2. NCBI lineage: Eukaryota > Metazoa > Chordata > Lepidosauria > Squamata > Sphaerodactylidae > Sphaerodactylus > Sphaerodactylus townsendi. The sequence goes on from NC_059434.1 coordinate 71,018,862, forward strand.
CTCAAAGTATTCCTAAGCACTGGCTTGAAGCTGTTAAGAGCAATAACTGATTATTCATTCATGTTCCAATCCCTGAAATCTAGCCGGAGATGAAGTGCTGCCTTGCTTAAACGAATGTTCTCTGCATTAATAGATTAAGTCTAAGGGTAGGGTCAGGAATTCTAATGTCTCTCTGTAAACCGCACACATGCCATAATACTTGGAATAAATATTCAAACCAGTAATGGAGCCAGACCACTGTTCCTCTGTAGGCTGTGTTGCTTAATTTATCGTTAAATTTTTAATCATATTTGAGAATGTTTTGGTGAATATAGGCAGAGTTTGTTCTAATATAATTGCTCCTTTGCTTTCCCTGTCTTTTTCAGCTTTTTCCCAAATGGCAACAACTAAAAGACAGTTCAAAGGCTTGTTGATAGCATAAAAGTATAAGAGGTTCTGAACTTAGAGTGAAATCAGTAGAACTATCTGGGGCAGAGTAAGAGGCACTTGGGATCACTGTGGGACTTGCAACCAATTCTTAGAACAAAATTCCTGGCCTTTTCCCCATACACAGCTTACCATACATTTTCCTAGTGTCCAAACCTTGGAAACATTTTCTGTGAAATTATTCTGTACACCTCCATCCCCCTCTGTCATTTTTGCTCTTGTCTTTTTTGGTTGCATTTATTCTACATGCTAATATTGAAAAATGTATTATTCCTAATGGTGATGAGATATCATCTGTGATGCAAAAGAATGGCCGTTTCTGCACGGCCACGCTGGGGATTGGGTCAGCGTACATGACGCCAACCCAACCCCCCCGGGGCCATTTGCACGAATGGTCCCGGTAATGGACCCAGGAGGAGCGAGGGCAGCGCGGCTGCACTGTATTTGGCCCATGCGGAAAGGGCCAATGATGCTCTCTTTCAGACCCTCTCTTTTCTTCCCTTTCATTCTCCATTTTGAAAGGATTTAAACATTGTTTCTCTATCACATTAATGATGTAACATAAGAGCACAGAGAAACAAGTCAGGTCGATTGTATCATTTTTGTCAATTTCAGTCTGAATGTGTCACTCTAAGACAATTAAGGGCCAGAGAAATTGACAAGAGAAATTGCTTTTGCAAAAGGAAATTGACAAGATACTGCTGCAGTAACCAACCTTACTGTGGCGATCTCTTGTCAATTTCCTCTTGCAAAAGCCACTGTCATTGTCAATTTCACACAGTCTGTCTTCCCTTTAAGGTGACATTCCTCATTCAAGATGAAACTAATACAGTTAACCTGGCTTGTATCTTTGCCCTTACTTTACATCATTAATGTGATAGAGAAATTTTTTTTTAATGCTTTTGAAAATGGAGGATGAGGGGGAAGAGAAAATGGATGAAGGAATAGTTAGATTTCTATCCCGAGCCACTGATACGGGCCAGGTATTTGGTGGGGTGCAGAAATAAAGACCAGCATGATCATTTCTTTAATAATGGAATAGTCCAGATGCTTAAGAAAGTGTGGATGTTTCTTTAAAGGGAAAAAACTTGAGCACAGGATTGGTTCAGCATGAAGAATTTGAGAAGTTAGAGCAGAGTGTTTTTGAGCATGTGTGAAGCACACGGACTTCATTGCTGAATAATCTATGCTGTATTCCCATAATTCAAAGTTTGTTCCTGTAATCTAGAGTTAAAGGGAGAAGGTTTCCAGGTCAGAGAATATGAGCCACACCTTGGTTTGTGGCACATCCACACAGAAGAGAGAAGTAATCTGGATTTTCTCTAGCCATTTGGCTCTGCTTTTATACTCAAACTACTGCTGGATATATCTGGTGTGCTGCAGCATTCATTCAATGAATTAAACACTGGTATTGAAAAGTCCTGAAAGAACTCCAGTGGTTTACTACTGTTTCTTTTGGATGCTCGCCTATGGGCAAGAATAATAAGGTAGAATGCCTTTTTCAAGCCAGCTTCCTCTACATTTTCCCTTAGCCAATGCCAAGGAAGATGGGACAGCTGTTGTTTTCCTTCTCAGAATGGGGGCGAAGTGAAGAGAAGCAGTAGTCATTAAATGCCATTTGTAGAGGGCATGTAAACAGAACAGAAGGGAAGTATTTTATTGCTGAATTTAGGTGAGGAGTATACTCCTGCTTCTTCTTCTTCTTCTTTTATTTTTGAAAAGAGTGGTTTGCAAATACAAGAGCATATGTGTACTTTCCAGATTTTCCCCAGCTGGGGACCTTTTATATGTCTAACAGACAACAGTAGTGGCAGGAAAGAAAATGTGTGCAGTACAAGTAAGTGTCTCAGATCATTTATATAACACTACCATCCGGCTCCCAGGTGTGATGGCGAAATTGCAAGAAGATTACTAATAGGTTGATATTTTTGTCTCCCAGAAAGAGTATGCTGATAGTTCAATAGACAGCCTTACTTTGAAAATCATTATCTGCGCAGGCAGATGCTGGCTTATATATACAAACACAGCCTTTAGGCTGAACTTTGATGTAAACCTTTCTGCAAAGAACAGTTCCCAGGATGACCTTCAGTCTATGCTCAACAATTTAAATGTGAGCCAAGCCTATACAGGATCCACAGGTGATCATCACACAGCAAAAGAGTCCTTTTCAGATCTCCCCTTCCTAAGGTGAAATTGCTAATTGTCTTTCCCTTGTATCTGTGATACTCTGCCTATTTTAAGGAGTGGTTGCTTCTATATATCTTTGTGCTCCAACTGAGCTCACCAGGCAGCCATTTGTTGCCTATCCTACCACTTGGCCTATATATGGCATTCACCAGAGTGGGCCCTTTTCCAACGTGGCACTGGCTCTATGAAATAGGTTTCCTGAAGAGGTGAGGGAGCCTTCTCCTTGGAGATGTTGAGGAGGCACTGCAAGGTTTGCCAGGGTTTCTGAGGGAGTCTGAGCAGCAGGCATCTTTTCAGGGGGGTGAAGGGAGACATTTGTTTATTATCGCATATTGTTTTATTTTATTAGATTTATACCCCGCCCATTCTTGACCAAGGCTGGGCTCAAGGTGGCTTACAATAGAGTTAAAAACACAATCAGTCTCCCACCAGCTCATTGAGTAAACCACTGGTAGGCGTCTGATCCCACAGGGCATTCTGGAAACCCAGTAGATTCCAGTCATCTGCAAGTTGTCACATCTTGCTGTGTGGAGCTCAGGAGGCACTGAGGATTGGAGCCTGCAGAGCAAAAGTCCCAGGAAAATCTTAAGCAAAAGTTGCAGGTGCGACGGAGAAGTCCAGCAAGCACCACAAAATGTCGGGTGCTAGCAGCAGATGAAACTGACAAGAGACTTTAATGGTCAGGCAAAAAAGCCTCCTTCTCCTCCAAGGCCTTTTTTGTCCACTCAGTCCAAACTAAAAATTACGAGGAGTCTTTTTTGAAGATGTCTCCAGGACTTCTTATTTATGCTGTGCATAATTGGCCATAGTTAACTTGGATGAGACATTAAGTCATAATCATGGCAGCCCCAGCAAAGAGCTTCAAAGGCAAGTGAGGAGCCGAGGTTTTTTGCCATTGTTTTCCGCAGTTTAGTTGTCCTTGGGGCTGGATTAAGACCTTTACAGTGCATTCCAGAGCTGAGGCGGATGGGAAGGGTGCCATTTCATCACTGCTCTGCCGGCTCCACAGGGTCTTCTCGCAGCATGGGACACCTGAAAAAGTTTTTTTAACAAAAAAACCCAACTCCCCCATAGGGGAGAATAGAGATACTCTGTGACAATTGTGGCATATCTCTGTTGGCAGCTCTGCTGTTGTATGGGAACTGAGAGACTCTGGAGGCCAACTAAGGTTGGCCCTGCCCTCCTGGGACATCCCTGTAATGCCCCAGAACACCAGCATAGGTTGGGGGTGCCATGCAAGCACCAGCATGAGGCCAGGCGTCGTGGCTGGGCATTATGGGGTGCTGCAGTGTCTGGGCATGAGCAGATTTGTCCCTCTACCAGCCTAAATGCCCCAGAGAGGGCATTTACATTGGCGGAAATCTGCACCACATCCAGAGGGAGTTCCCTCCCTCACCGGATTGCACTGCCTGAGGCTCTAAACACAGAAAAGATCATGGTACCCCCATAAACTGCATATGTAATTAAAATAAAAACAATAGTAAATCTTAATATGTGCATATCTAATGAATAAATATCATTATTTGTATGAAACGAACACCTATTATTCCATTGCCTTCTTGCCTTGAAGAAACATAACATTTTAACTTATACCAATCAAAGATGCAAAATAATGTTTACTGTTCCTTACTTACAACTTTTATACTCCAAATTGTTTTCTCCTGCATTTTTAATTGCTAAGTCTGATCTTGTCCACAAAATTAATCTGATGCAACAAATCTGGTTCAATACTTAGCAGAGACAAGGAGAAAAAAAATACTCTATAGGGCCTTCTTGAGGCTCTCACGTGATTATTTTGCTAATGGTTAAGCAAGAGCTGATTGTCCTAAGGAGTCTGCTGCTAAGGAGTACTGATCTGCTTAACTTCCAATCTCCAACAAGATTGGACTATATGATGCCGCCTTTTCTCCCATGTATAATTAATAATTTATGTTAGGTTGGTTTAATATAATTTAAGCAGTATAAGATTCTGATGTACTTTTCGTGGTAGAAGTAATGCTCAAGGTTCAACTTAATGTATGCACTCCGCAAAATCAGGAGGCTGGCTCACACTGACTTGCCTGACTTGCAGAGGTCTGTGCTACTCTTTCGGCTGCTTTTCCTCCCAGGACTGACTTGCAAGGACACTCCCATGAGAAGAATTAATAGCGTAAGAAGCAAGCTTAGAAAAGCAGCTGTTTTCCTAAATATATTAAGCAATTTACATTAGGTAATGTAGCCTATAAAATTTTAATTTTGGATTAAATAAACCATATCCTTCAACATGACTGTTGCACTTTGACATTCAAAAGATGATGTATGAGCACATTTAGAGAATTTCTTCTCCAGGATGCTCCAATGGAGCAGGGTCAATAGTTGCCTAATGAAAGCAGTCAATAGCAATTTCTCTTAGTGAGCCCAAAGAAATTAGCATTAAACAACAGGTGTTATTGAGTAGAGTCTGATATGATTATGTGTTTGGGTTGTTAGAGGAAATAACTCTAGCAGGATTTGTAACCAGTAATGAATTGATAGGAAATTGTTTGACCAAGCTTATGTTCTTGAGGGATGCTGGGGGTTGCAACTTGGCATTGACAGCCCAATCCAGTTTCTGGAGGCAGCCGGGGATAACATAACTGCCGTGTTGCTTTACTGCCTCCAGGTGACTCCCAAGAGGCACAAGGAGGCGGGAGAAGCTAGAGATTCCCCAGCCAGTTGAAAGCCTTCCTTGAGAGAAAACGGAATTATGCCAGCCAAAAGGGTGGTGTAAGTCCATCTTTTTCACTGCCAATGTTCCACCTCTGGGAATTCCCCTTGAATGTCCCCAGGTGCATCAGTTTCCATGTTTCTGGTGTATTTCTGGAAGCAGCGTCTGGAAGTTGGTTGGGTGCTGCAGAGTTCAGGAGATCTCTGTGACACCCATTTACCTCCCTATTTGCCCTCCAAGCCGGTGTAAATGCCTCATACTCTGGTTTGGAGGACAAACACATTGGGGCAAGCCTGCTCGGACTTGTTTGGTTGTTCAGCCTGTGCCAATTCCAGTGTCCATTCAGCTCTACACACACACCCCAGTTTGGATTGGGCTGCTTGTCTACAATAAGTAAATAAATGGATCAGCTTGGAATTGGTTGCAAACTTCACGGTTCCGTATTTATTCAGTCCTTTCTGGCCTTGTTTCCCTATTCCAATGGTGGCGAACCTTTGGCACTCCAGATGTTATGGACTACAATTCCCTTCAGCCAATTTGGCCATGCTGACGGGCTGATGGGAATTGTAGTCCATAACATCTGGAGTGCCAAAGGTTTGCCACCACCTATTCTATCCAGACAGCCTGTTTTCAAAGCCTGAATCATCTGCTTCTTAGATCCTAATTGTAACCTTTTTCAAATGCTCGACTTGTTCCTGATTTGGAATCAGGAGCGGTGGAAGTCGTTTGGGCAGGGTTCTTCCACAGGTCTGCTCTCCCTGGGCATTTTCACATTTGTGGAGTCAGCTTATTTTCTTCCATGCATGCCTTAAATAATGAGAATTTTCAAGGGAGGGCGCTGTCGTTATCAGTGGCATGTTGAGTGGCATTACAGCACCCCCTTCTTTTTTTTAAAAAAATGGCCCTAAAATTAACAGCAACTAGTGTTGTACAGCTGCACATATGCAGTAGCCGAAGTTTGTGGAAACATCTATGGCCATGGACACACTATAGCTACCACTCACATTCAGTTAGCACTTAGCTTAAAATGTTTTTAATTGAAATGTAAATAGTTGTTCTATGGAAGCACTAATTTCACATATGAATAATGAAGTATTTATTGAAAGGGCTGTATGTGTAGAAATGGGTCACTGTAGCAATCTATAGGCTTACCCTCCTCTTCCTTTCCCCCATGAAATTTAAATCAATCTCATGTTCAAGGAAATGCCCATCTAGGGTCAGCATGGTAGAACAAAGTAAGGGGCTAACGTAGCTTTCTATGGAAATCTTCCCTGTGTACGGACAGGTGTATGCTTATTGGATCATGGCCATAGATTACAGAATAATAGTAGCCACAAAGTTGCATCCAAATAAATCAGTTGCATCCAAAAAAATATATACAATAGAGCATAACACTAAAATGAGCAAGCATTTCTCAAGCACATGAGAGTCAATACATCACACGTGTTGAATTTAGGCCATTATCAATCACTTAAAGCTATGTGTTCCTCCCAGAAATCTGTTAAACCACTGCAAAAATAGAAGCTCCATTTTCTCTGGAAGACCCATTCCCAGCTATGGATCAGGTCTGCTCCACCTGAACAGAGACTAATTGTTGAGCAATAATTTCAGCTGCCCTACAGCAGTAGCATCCAGATGAATGACTAACTGCTCAGTGGTAGCCAGTGCTAATGAGGTGCTAATGATACAGTTTCCAAGGAGCTCAGCAAAACACAGGTCAGTCTTTGTGCAGTTCTGGTAGAAATCTCAATTGGTGATTTGAGAGGAGAGTTCTAATCTTTCCTGGACAGTATTTTGCAAGGAACCGAACAGAAAAATGAATATTGCATTTGTTTCCTGGGGCACATTTTAGGTGATTTAGTTCAGACTGTATTGAGACACTGAGGAAGTGTTGCTCCTTTCAATTTTATATGTGCCAGAGGAACACGGAGGGAAATAAAATAATTTCCCTGCCATCAAGCATATGGCCTGGGCTTTCGCACGCACTCATCTAGTTGATTTATCTCTGCAGAAATACAGGTATTAGCACCAACTAAATAAATCTCTTGTACTTGATTAATTAACCTGAACAAATGCTACCTCTGGTGCTGAGCTTGTAATAATGAAAGAAGTAGTATTGCTGTACCCTGTATTGAAAAAAATGTGATTTCCATCTTCCTATTAAGAACATAAGAACATAAGTACAAGCCAGCTGGATCAGACCAGAATCCATCTAGTCCAGCTCTCTGCTACTCGCAGTGGCCCACCAGGTGCCATTGGGAGCTCACATGCAGGATGTGAAAGCAATGGCCTTCTGTGGCTGTTGCTCCCAAGCACCTGGTCTGTTAAGGCATTTGCAGTCTCAGATCAAAGAGGATCAAGATTGGTAGCCATAAATCGACTTCTCCTTCATAAATCTGTCCAAGCCCCTTTTAAAGCTATCCAGGTTAGTGGCCATCACCACCTCCTGTGGCAGCATATTCCAAACACCAATCACACATTGCGTGAAGAAGTGTTTCCTTTTATTAGTCCTAATTCTTCCCCCCAGCATTTTCAATGAATGCCCCCTGGTTCTAGTATTGTGAGAAAGAGAGAAAAATTTCTCTCTGTCAACATTTTCTATCCCACGCATAATTTTATAGACTTCAATCATATCCCTTCTCAGCCATCTCCTCTCCAAACTAAAGAGTCCCAAACGCTGCAGCCTCTCCTCATAAGGAAGGTGCTCCAGTCCCTCAATCATCCTCGTTGCCCTATTAGTATTGCCCTTGTGGTATACAGATCTTCATGAATGGGAAGAAGTATAGGAATGCATCCATCACCTCTACCTTCAGTCTCCACACCTTCACCCAAATCTGTGAACCAAATTTATGTGGATAGACTGTGTATTTGCAATCTTGGACTTGCAACCAGGTTCTCCAGCCATGCATACAAAGTTGTGGGCACACAGCTTATTCGTGTACTATTTGTAGGTTAGCTGATCAGGTCCCTCTATGCGAACCAGCTCTCTGGCGGATTCCGCACGGGTCAAAAACAGCGCCCCTGGGATGTTCCATGGGCACTTCTCACACGGCTGCTGCCTCTGCATCGAGGCAGTGCCATGCTTTCCCCATCCCCCTACCAGGGCAGAAACGCTGTTTTCTGTCTCACTCAATGAGCGAGGCTTTTGGGAAACAGTGTTTCCTAGCTAATGCCATGCAAATGGCACTGGGTTGGAGGCGCCACTTTTCGGTGCCTCCATGTCCCTCCACATTTACCTTCTCTCCCTGTGGAGCTCCTCAGAGAGTGAAGGTAAGTGTGGGGAAAGAAAACAGGCGCCTCCATGGGTTGCAGCCACTCTGGGGCCGCTCGCACCTCAGTGTACAAACGGCCCCAGGGCTCCACCTGCATCATATATGCCGGTGGGAAGCCACTGTAGTGGCCCATGCAGAATCTGCCTCTGAGTAGGAAGCACTTTTTCCAAGATGGCCTATTCACACATGCAAACTGCTGTTGATTTTTCAACACCCAGTTGATTGACATGCATGTCTGAACCTGACTGGTGTATTCACCAACATGGAGTTAGTTACTAGTGATGCCTGACATTAGGAAGGTTTGCTATGCTTCTTCCATCTCCAGTGTCAACCATCAGTGAAACACAATTCATTATATACAGTTGTTGCTTTGCTGGCTTTTGCCTGCTTTCGTGACTATATGCTGAGCTACTTTTCTCTACCCTCCAGCTGTTTTTTAATGCAGCCTTATCACATTCGGGTCAGGAGATACAACAAAGCAATATGACAAAAAGGTTGTATGTGTACAATTGCTTCAGAAGCAAACCTATATAAGATACCATGGTGGGATGCGGGACTAGCAATAAGGAAGCTCATTACACATGGTGAAAATTATTTATTCTGCATTTTCTGAGTGCTGAATGTTCCATTTCCATTGTTTTCTGTTTTTATATTCAATTCTGAATGGTGACTAGTGTTATCCCTACATTGCAGATATAAGAGCTGAAAAAGAGAGACTGTGGCTTGTGACTTGAAGCAGTCTTAGGGTTGGTTATCAAGCCATTGCATAGCACCCAAGGAGTTTTGGAGGTAGGCCAACAGGCAGAAATGATATTACATGATGCACTGACATCACTTCGAAGTGAAAACCTAGTCATGATGCCAGCATATCACGCCACACCCTGGAATCTCTCCGAAATTCAGTTTCAGGGTAATTCCAGAACATTGCCCGGTGTGCTGACTTCACATTCACATTTTGACCGGATGTGATGTCAGCAAGTTGTTGTTGTTGTTGTTGTTGTTGTTGTTATTTAAATTTGATAAACCGCCCACCCCCGAAGGGCTCTGGGCGGTGTACAGCAAAACCACAACTAAAACAATGTGCACAATGAATAAGTGATAAATAGTTAAAATACTTAACTCAGAATAAGCAGCATTCTAAAACCCAGTAAAACAATATTAATAATACTAATGATGGCTCCCAGTCCCAAGGTTGGGAGGGGACAGACAATACTGAAAGATGTCACACCGGTAGTGCCAATGATGGTACCGCATGCAACACAGGGACATCCAATCTGCGGCTGGCCTCCCCAAAAGCCCGGTGGAACAATTCGGTCTTACAGCCCCTGCGGAAATCACTAAGATCCCGCAGGGACCGCACCACTGGTGGAAGTGTGTTCCACCAGGCAGGGGCCAGGGCCGTAAAAGCCCTGGCCCAGGTAGACGCCAGCCGCATCACAGAGGGGCCAGGGATCATCAGCGAGTTGGCCTCAGCAGAACGCAGAGGCCTACCAGGGACATATGGGGTGAGACGCTTCATGTGTGCTCCCCCTCAAGGATCGGGTTGCAAGGGTGGCCAACCCACTGAGAGGTTGCCTGCCCAAAGCAAGCAAATGGTAAACCATGTGTATAGCTTAAACATGCAGGAAAGCTCTGAAGTCTTTTATTTAATTGACATTGTCCCCAAAACGTGAAGTATCACTACAACCCGAGAACATTTCATAAGGAAATAATTTATGGCTTGATCAGTTTTCACACTTCACATGGGCTTGTTTTAGGAATCTAGCACTTACAGCGCATTATTTAAACACAAATGATCACTCCATATTCATGATTTCCTTAATTAAACATTCGGTTCTGTGGCTTTGGGGTGAGATAGAGCAGTTGACTCACAGGCCTTCTCTGCTTGAGCAAATGGAGAACAACCTGCTGAACATGACAACATTTAATCTCTTTTTGGCTGGGGACAATAGTGCTTTGGTTTAAGGTGATGACATTAATCTCCGCCACTCTTCAGAAATGAACTGTCATGTAAAGGAACTTGTTCTTCATACTGTTGTGGCATATTTCCTAACAAATCCTCATCCCAAACATCGGTGGTGTTTTCTTTCCTATATATCAAATTGCTTCTGGGACATTTCCAATATAAAACCAATGAATAAATAAAACATTATGTGAATAGGCAGCAATATGTCAAATGAGATGCAGTGTAAGTAAGCATAAAGTGAAGCACATTGGGGGCCAAAATTTTTAACTTCACAGATGTATCTAGCCTTGCAATAACTGGCCATGAAAATTATCTTGGGCTTGCATTGGCTAGTGAAATTGAAAATGGAACTTAGTGTGTGGCACTTTGTGTTAAAAGACAAACTTTTGTGATCAGATGAAAATTAAAAATGAAACAGAGGAAAGGTTTCTGTAGAATTCATCCTAATTATAAAATGCACAACTTCCCTGCCCAAATGTTATTTCTGTGGAGGAAAAAGTCTCATTTTTTATTTCTCTATTATCTCACTGTTCTCCTCAAAGCATTTACATCAGCGGTGTTCAACCTATGGCCCTCCAGATGTTCATGGACTACAGTTTCCATAAACTCTGCCAATTGGCTTTGCTGGCAACGGCTGATGAAACATCTGGTTGAACACCTCTGATTTACCTAATTATTTTCTTGATTTTATCCTCATGACAACCCTGTGCGAGTATGGTCCATTCCACCCAGCCTAAATAAGACACACTGAGGTGCTTAAAAAGAGTCCTGGGAAGACATTCCACACAGCTTTCTTCCCAAGACCTCAGGAGGCCTTATTTTGGCTCAAGGCATTTTTTTTTCAGAACTCTTCAAAGTGCACCTTTTCCCCCTAAGCCGCCTGCAAGATGTCTCCTGCCTGGCTTTGCAGAATGCAGAGCTCCGGAGGCATCTTATTTTTCCTGCCTGCCCATTTTGCTCTCTCATCAGTTTCAACCTCAGCTTGTGTCCAACATTTTGTGTGCAGCTGAAGGGATTCTTCCTGCCCCCATTTGAAATTCTAAAGGTTGCCCCAGGATGTTTGCTTTGCAAACTCTGATCCTGGGCACCTTTTCAGCTCAGAAAGGACATAGTTATACTCAGCTGGTCCTGACTATATAGTTTTGCAATTTTCTTCCGATGAGTTGTCTCCATAACTACGCAGACACAAACGCAAGTGTCTTAGCTGCTCAGAAGACCATTGAGAAGCATTGGGTTGATTTGCCCTCCACAGACAGACTTGGTTGGTTTGCATAGGACAGGCAAAACCAGTGTTTCTCAGTGGGAGGTATATGGGTCTTCTGAGCAGCTAAGATTGTCATATTTGTGTCACAGCATAGCTATGGAGATAGCTCATAGAAAGCTGCCTCTTATTAAGACATCTCCCAGACATCTTATTTTAGGTGTGCAGAGACACATCTCACAAATGTCCTTTGTGTTGTATGGAACAGACCTATGTATCTGGCCCAGGATCACCAACAAGCTTCAGTGGCCCAGTGGAAGATTTGAACCTTGCTGTCTCACATCCTAGTCTGACATTCTAACCACTACACCACACTATTACAAAACATTAAAAAATTATAAAGTCTAATACCATCTTTAACATCCCATACAATTACAAACATTGACCCTATCTTAGTAATTTTTTTCTGATTGTACATTAACATAAAAGTATTTTCCAAATTTTCAAAATCCAGTCTTTTTAGGAGGTGCTGTGATACATTGTCATGTTGCTTTAAATAACAACTTCCCTTTCTGCAGCTAACACACATTCTTTCATATTACAAAGCAGCATGACAATAAGGTCTAGCAGCAAATTGTATCCTGTAATATCATAGGCTGTTTCCGCACGGCCGTCGAGGCGCCTCCACGCCGGCAAGAATTCTGCCGGCGTGGAGGCGGAGGCCGTTCGCATGCAAGCATGCGGACGGCCTCTGGAGAGGCCGGCAGATGGCAGGCAGCTCCGCGATGGAGAGCCTCTCCCCCCTTCTGTCCCTCACCTTGCCCCCGTCGTCGGCCTGTTGGCCGCCACGCTGCCCTCCGACCTCCAGGGGTCGGAGGACAGCGTGGGCAGGGCTTCGACGGCCAGCAGGCTGACGACGGGGACAAGGTGAGTGGGACGGGGAGGGGAAACAGCGTGTTCCCGGCGGTGCTGTTCGCACCGCGCTGCCGGGAACACGCAGTCTGGGGAAAAACAACCCTTTAAAGGTTTGTTTTTCAGGGCGGCCTGACGCCGCCCTGGGGGAGGGGGAGCGACGCCAGGTCGGCGCTGCTGCTTAGCAGCAGCGCCGCCTGTGTGAATGGCTCCCTGGGGATGGTGTTTATCCCGTCCCCAGGGCGCCATTTAAGGGCAAGATATCTCCTCAACTGGTAGAACAATTTCAACATTTCCACATTTGAATGTTTCTTCATGTAAACATTAGAGACATTGAAATAAAGCAGAGAGAGCTCAGTTCTACCATGGTACTTCCTCTCTCTCTCTCTCTCTCTCTCTCGCTCTCGCTCTCGCTCTCGCTCTCTCGCTCTCGCTCGCTCTCTGCCATACTATTTTATCCTTGCAGGTTATTGTTGTTGTTTTTTTCCAAATATGAATTAGCATTTGAACTCATGATCGCACCAACAATTTGATGAACAAGAACATCACCAACTGATTCTGCTGGTCATGTAGCTTAGTTTTTAGAATGTTTCAACTGAAGTCTGTAAGTCCATCTCCTAACTGTTTGGAGAACTTTCCTGCATCATTTGTGGAAGTTTCCTGTAATAGTATTTACTGTAACCATCCTCTATCAGTAGTTATATTCAGTTAGTTGACTTCATATTTGACAAATTGGAATAGTGCTGGAAAACTAACAGCCCAATCCAGAGTTCCAGGCGGCCAGAGATGGCATGATGTGGGAAGGCAGTGAAAATAAAATAAAACCCTAGTCATCGGAGAAGAAGCAAAAAACAAAAACCACATATCTTTAAGCAGACTTACACAACCGCCAAAAGTTGCATAAGTCCAGTTCCTCCAGTAGTGGCATACTTGGGTCAAAAGGCTAGTGGAAGATGAATAAAGTTTTCTCCACCCCTGGGAATGCCCCTAGCCATGCCAGAGCATTGTCTTGTGCTGGTGGGGCTGGGAAATTGCAGCTGCTTTTGGGGTCAGGCTCTGGCCACTTGCCCCCTCTGCTGGCGCATTTACCACTTGCACCAGTGAGGTGGGCACCAACACTGGTGCAAGATTACATGATAAGTTCACATACCCCCATCTGAACTGGACTGCCCAAGTAAGAACTTTCACTCATGAGCAGCAGTGGCATAGTGGTTAAGAGCAGGTGCATTCTAATCTGGAGGAACCAAGTTTGATTCCCTGCTCTCCCGCTTGAGCTGTGGAGGCTTATCTGGGGAATTCAGATTAGCCTGTGCACGCCAACACATGCCAGCTGGGTGACCTTGGGCTAGTCACAGCTTTTTGGAGCTCTCAGCCCCACCCACCTCACAGGGTGTTTGTTGTGAGGGAGGAAGGGCAACGAGATTGTAAGCCTCTTTGAGACTCCTACAGGAGAAAAAGGGGGGATATAAATCCAAACTCTTCTTCTTTTTCTACCCAAGAGCTAGTTAAGATGTTTGTTGGTTGAGAAATTATTAACATTATTATTCCTTATCTTTGTTTCCTTTTATACTCCATTTAATAAATATCAAGACTACAATGTATTTTTTATCAAGAATACATAGTACCTCTCTACCCATTTCTTTGCTTTGGAATCGCATCACAAGGATTAAGTATCAAATGGCATAAGAGCTTGAACTGAACTTTTGTATGGAAAGGAGTGCATGGTAGGTGAGGAGAGAATCAAATTTTGGGAGTTTATTTCCAGGCTATGACAACTTCCCTTAAATTTAATAAATTGAGTTGGTGGGGAGAATTGAGCTGCATAATACCAAATCAGCAACATTTTGCAAGAGGGAGTTGATAGAATTAGTTACTGCAGGGGGTAAAAAATTGCAATATGTAACCAGATACTGCCATATATTACTTACGTTTTGTGAACTTTTAGCTTTTGTAAGTCATACGCAGCAGATGGAATTGAACTGTCCTACTGTGAGCCTTGAAATTAATCCATTGCTGTTTAAAGCTTTGGGGGGGGAAACCCATGGGGTGTTAATATCAATGCACCAGTTGTATTCGTGTAATGTTTTGCTGAGTCTGTTGGTGGCTGAAAGAGAGCGGAGATGTAAAGAATAAAGGGTTTGCCCTCAGTGTATAAACACATGAGCTCAAAGGGGAACATTGTATGGAGGGCTTCTCAAACAAAAAGCTTATACTACAAAAAAGAAAAAAGGATTTGCCTTTAAGCATTAGTATATCTTTACCATTTAATGTTCTGTATCAGCCATATGGATGATGGATATATATTTGTACTTTTCATTTCTATTTCAGATATCCCATGTAGCACTCCATTGCCAGACAAGCAATTGGAAATAAGATGGCCAATATTATAGTACCCTATTTGGAACAATGTGTACAGGTCTTGCCCTGACCCAGATAGCCCCAGGCTAGCTTGATCTCATCAGATCTCAAAAGCTAAGGGGTGTCAGCCCTGGCTAGTACTTGGATGGACAACCTCCATACGAGGGTTGTGATGCAGAGGCAGGCAATGGCAAACCACCTCTGAATGTTTCTTGCCTTGAAAACTCTATAAGACCACCATAAGCCAGCTGTGATCTGACAATACAAAAAAAAGCAGGTCTCATTGTTATATGGTCAGCATTATGCTCAGTAAATAGCAACCTACTGGTGGTCCCTGGCCTAAAATATGCCTTCCTGCCATCAACCAGAACCAAAGCCTTTTTGGTTTTGGCTGCGGCTTGGTGGAACACCCTTTCAATTGAGGTCTGGACCATGTGGAATCTGTATCAGTTCTACAGGGCCTGCAAAACCAGGTCTCTGGTTGAGGGCAATGATGGTATTCCATCTTTTCATCCCTTTTTTCCTCTCATTTTCCCATTTTTCATTAGCGGTTTAGGGTGCCAGAAATAGAATTGTATTTTAAATTCGTATTTTAAATTTTTAAAAAGTTGCAGCTCCAGAAATTGTGCAGAACAGGGCAACAATATTATTACGGAGTTAGAGTATCATTCCCATGAGGATAACCGGAAGAGTCTGGGACTTTTCCGTTCAGGAAAAATGTGAATAAGGTGGGATATGACAAAGATTTATAAAATTATGCTTGAGGTAGAAAAAGGACTTGGTGGGGACACCCGATGAACTTGGTGAGAACTTGTTCATTCCATTATGAAATTCATTGTCAGTGATGGATGGCCATGAGTGTAGATGACTTTAAAAGGGAATTTGATTCATGGAGGACAGGACCATTGATCACCACCAGCCATCATGACCAAAGGGAACCTTGAAAAACCAGAAACAGTAGACTTCTGAATGCCAAAGCTAGAAGGCAACATCACAGGAAAAGCCTCCATGTCTTGTTTGTTGGCCCTCTAGAGCACATGGTTGCTTAGCATGTGAAACAAGATGCTGGAATGGATGGACCACTCATCTGAATTAGCATGGCTCTTTGTTCTTATGTTCTTTGCCATGTTCTGACTCCCAAGAGTGCTTAATATTAACAGCTTCTCACTGTGAAAACATTTGATGCAATAATATTAGAATATTGGTGCGACTCTGAAATGATGTTGGGTTTTTGATGGTTTAGTTTGCATTCTCACAGGTAATCTGGGACTTTAGTGTGACTTTTTCCTAACATTTTCTGGCTTAATCATCAGTCTGCCTAATTCAATATTAAGATAGTTATTGTATTTTTAAAGATTGGCATTTTCCCCCTCTTGCCAACCACTTCTGCATAATGTCACTAATAGCTTCTAATGCAATTTAGACTTAAGCAAAGATAAATCAGTCACATAGACAAGGATTTATGGTTCTTGCAAAATTGGCAGTAGGTGCATTAGATAACTAGTGTTGGACAAATAATGTATGCCATTAGGGTCCAAGGAATAAAGTAATGATTTGGCATCTGAAAAGCAGCATTTGCTTATCTGTAATATGCATTTGTATAATAAATAAACCACTTTGAGAGGTAATTGTCCTGTGCGTTTGGAGGTGGGGTGGAGGAGAGACCAACAAAATGACAGCAGCAGGCCACACGTATTTTTTTGACTATTCAGTGAACCTTGATATGTAAGCAAGTTGTATGCGTGTAGGTCTGTATGCGCAATGAAGAATCCTGCATTTTGCCACGCCCCAGGTGGTGTTCAAGTTGCATGATGAATGCGTGGAGGGCAGTTAGGGTTGCTAGTTATGGGTTGGGAAATACCTAGTGATTTGAGGGGTAAAACCTCAGGAGATCAAGAGGGTGGAGCATTATACGGCCCGCTTTAGAAGAACCTGTTGTCAAAATGGCGGCCGGGAGAAGCGGCGCGAGACTGGGATTATTTTAAAAAGCCTCTTTCGGTCATTCACGCGCACGTGCGCACTTCCCCCTCTTGGGAGCCCCGCCTTCTTACGCAGGTGCGGTGTCAGGAACAGGCGGGGAGGATCGCGAGAGAGTTTAAAAAAGCTGTAGTTCTCTCCCCACCCTTGGAGCCCCGCCACATTGCGCAAGCGCCGTGAGAGGAAAAGGTGACGAGGGTGGCGAGAGTGAGTGACTGTTGCTATGCGAACTGCCACCGAAGGGCAAGGAGCGGGAAGGGCTGACCTGAGCATGCCCCCTCTGGACAGGAGGAGGGCCCGGCCCTCCACAATATTTTCTGTTTCTTATGCGGCCCCATGGAAAAAATAATTGTCCACCCCTGGTGTAATGCCATAGAGTCCACCTTCCAAAGGTGCCATTTTCTCCAACTGAACTCTGTTGGCAGGGTAATAATTGGTAATCCCAGAGATCTCCAATCCTGAAGGTTTGCAACCCTAAAATCAGTATAGGGTTTAATAGCGTGTAATCCATTCCCCACCTTCCACATCTTCAGAATATTGGTCAGATTTCTGGAGCTTGTGTTTGATGTTGTATTTGAGTTAGCAATTATGAACATATCTTTTTTTAAGGATTGTATGAGTTATCTGGTACATCAAGGGAAGATTCAGGAAGAAGAGTTAGGTTCCTCTTTGAATTTACAAAAAAACCCAAAAACAAAAACTGGGAGAGATTCCATACATTTTGTGTTTCCAAATCTAACAATAATTGCTTCTTAACATTCCTCATTACCGATAATTAATGATAAATAATTATTTGTACAACATATTTAGCCATGCTTATTTATCTTACCATCTAATTGCACATACAACCGAACAAATAGCTTGTTGCAACAGTATTCCCAATGAACTCAGTGGTTTAAAACTTGCATTTAATTGGACATGATGGTAGACAGGATTCTGAACTAGTTTCACTGCTTTGATCCAGTATAGATGCTATTATGTTCCCATTTTCTCTCCTTCAGCACATTTGTGACTACTTTGCTATGCCTCCGTTGTCATTAACACTGGTCAATCGTATGTCTAATAACAGTGGTTGATATTCTTTAAGGGATAGAACAAGTTACAAAGGTAGGAGAGAAGATCACTGCTTGTTATTATTAGAAACTATCTTTGAAAAAGGAGTCAGCGCTGCCTCCATGTTTCCAGAGAGGGAAATGTCAACTATGCTTAAGAAAATATCTTGGAAAAGATAACTGTACAAGTGGAGGATCTGCAAAGACTCACAGGAGGGGGGAAACCCCTTCTCTCTGCTCTTCAGTTTCCTCCCAGTCCTTTCTGTTGCACATGTTCCTGCTCTCCATTACATTGTGAAACGCTCTTGGAACAGATCACACTAGCTCAACTTCAGTGTGGTATAGTGGTCAAGAGCAGGTGGACTCTCATCTGCAGAACAGGGTTTGATTCCCCACTCCTCCACATGAGTGGCAGAGTCTCATCTGGTGAACCAAATTTGTTTCCCCACTCCTACATTCCTGCTGGCTGACCTTGGACTAGTCGCAATTCTCTCCGAATTCTCTCAGCCCCACCTACCTCACAAGGTGTCTATTGTGGGGAGAGGAAAGGAAAGGAGTTTGTAAATCTCTTTGAGTCTGCTTACAAGAGAGAAAGAGGAGGTACGAATCCAAACTCCTCCTCCTCCTCCTCCTCCTTTATAAGATTCGAGTACAGGGTTTTCTTCTTGTTCCCAGATCTCCCAATAGCGAGATGGTTCAAATGTAAATCTGTACATATTTGGGGCTCAGCTGCTCAAAGCAGGCTTATTTTTATGTCTATACATTGTGCAACATCTAGCAGTTCCTAACCACTCACTCCTGTTCTGTCTTACATCTGACTCTATTTGCATGTTGTTTCAAGCAGCAGTTTATATTCTAATTATTACTTTGTGTGTGCTATTCCACAATTTTCAGAGTGTCATGCAGAGAACCTCCAAGAATGAAATTCTTTCCAGTTTAACCACAAATGGACCCTTCCACACATGCAGAATAATGCACCTTCAATCCATTTCCAATGTGCTTTGCAGCTGGATTTTACTGTGCAAAAAATTAAAATTTACTTGCAAACAATTGTGAAAGTGGATTGAAAGTGCATTATTCTGCATGTGCGGAAAGGGCTTATCTCTTGCTTTCAGATACTTGTTCGGGGGTCTTCCTGTAACTGGCTCTGTCGGATTTAACCACAGAAAATATTATTTTCAGCTGTAAGGTCTCTTTTCCACATCTATAATTCTTCCTTTTCTTAGTTGTTTCAGCTTCCAAATCCTTAGCCAATGTGCTGTCTCAGCTGCCAAATCTTTAGCCAATGTCTGACCTGACTGTACAATGGGTGTTCTTGGCCTTTAAACTCTGGGGTTCCCATGTAATATCTCACCATTGGATGCTTTCCACACCTCACTTCAACCTTTCCCTTTTCATGTTTATCATTTTATCCACCCCTTTTCATGTCAGCTGATCTGTACCTCTTTTACATTTTTCCCCAATGGAAGCATGGAGCTTAACTCTGACATATATTTTAAACGGTTATTCTTTTTCTCCATACTTCAGATTTGCATATGCCTTATCTCTTGTTTCTCACCCCTTGTGGATTTTTAAATTAGCATGGGAAGGATGCCATGGGAATTAGAAATATGATCCATAAAGATTGAGGTTGAAAAGCAAAATTGTGTGTAGTGAGTCAATTTTAACCTCTTATTTCTGAGATATCTCTGTTAAAGATAACCTCTTTCTGACATGGTTATAAATTGCTAATCTTACTCAGTCATGTGCTTGAGAATACTTCTAAGAAATCTGCTTCTAGCAATTTTGTTGGAATGGATTTTGAGTGGTAAAGCATCATGTATAACAATCTATGCTCTCTTCATAACAAAAAGTTACATTTCCCTTTTTATCTTTTCCCCTGTCACATTCAGGCTGGGTCTTTTATCTCTATGTAAATATGGCCAACAGTGTCCTAAGTGGAAAAAGTTTGCCTTTAGGGGACTTGAGAATGAATAGATTTAACAAAAACTATTTTAGCCTAATTCTTGTCCGTCTTTAATTAGTTATCAAGGTTAAGGGGGTGGGGTCAAGCACCTGGAGCTGTTTCAGGGCTAATGTGTCAAAGAAAAATGAATCCTTACACTGAGAAGGAAATGATGCTGCTTAGGGGCTCAGTAATTCTCTGACCCCATGTCAACCATTAGTTCTCCTAATGGCAGTTGAGGGTACAAATGATTCTTGCGTTGCAGGTGGCTTCGAGGCTCCCGCTACATCTAAGGGCGGCTTTGAAAAGCGAAAACCAAATGGAATAACACAGTTAAGCTTTATGGGCAAATTGAAAAGATGAGATTTTATCTGTTGACCCTGCATTTCTCTGCCAAGTCTTTCCACCTCTAAAATCCAATCGTCAGTTATTCAAGGAAAGGGAACACCACATATTAATGATACAGTTGCTCATAATCCACCATCACAACCACATCTAATTTGACTAGTGTCAGTTTCCTAATTAGATAAAGTGCCCGGAGCTCACACTTGGAGCACTCAGGAACTAAATACTGTGTGCTTTTGTTGCATGAGAAAAGCAGCAGAGATAAAGTTTCCAACTCAATTTATGACCCACTTTTTTTTCTTTTTCTTAAAAAGCCTAAATATTTTATTAGTTTTAAACAAATAAAATAGATAAGGTGACAGCACAAAGGAATAACCAAGTAATAATTAGAAGGCAGTTTCCACCGCATTTTCCTCTATCCCTACATCTTTCTCTCTAATTCGAGCCAAACCAGGGACAATATGCAGTCTCTAGTTACATTTGTTGGGTCCCCCTGTGGCAAGTAAAAACTGACTCCAGGCAGCCAAGCAGGGCTTTTAAAATGTTTTGTGTTTGCCACAATTGAAGATCAACCTTGCAAATAAAAAAAGTTTACTCTTAATTTATGATCAGAAAGAAGAATATCAAACTTTTTGCACAGTTTTCCTCCCTGGTTTCCAGACGGGAGAATTGTGTGGTATGTGTGTATGTAAGAAGGGAGTTGAGAATATATGAAGTTTTTGAATGGATTCTTTTTTACAGTGATCATTATGAAGGTGGGCTCAGTCACCTGGGTTTATATCAGAATGAAACTGAAAACCACCCAGCTATCTGCCAAAATATTAATATTTTCTGAGCACTATTAGAGTTCTTCCCTCTCTCCTTTCTTTTCTCCATGATTTCCTTTCTTTTTCCTCTTCCTGCTTCTCATTACTTACCTTCTAGAATTCATAGCAGGTTCCTCTCTTTCTGGTCATCCTCCTCTTGGCCCCTTCTTCACCAGAGGTATGTGAGGCATACTTTCTGCACCTTGTGGATTATATTCTCTAGGGCACAGGTGTCAAACTTGAAGCCCCCCCAGGTGTTATGGACTACAGTTCCCATCACCCCTTGCCAGCATGATGCTGGCAGGGGATGATGGTAACTGTAGTCCACAACTACAGTCCGCGAGTTTGACACCTATGCCCTAGGTCCGCGAGTTTGACACCTATGCCCTAGGGCACTTCTTAGCATCTGAAAAGCAGTAGGCTACCATGGGGAATGTATCCTCAGGCTACTCAAAGAATTCATTGATTCTATGGGTGAAAGGAGGCAAATGGGATAATGCCAAGTGGGGTGCAGAGATATTCTATGCCTGCCTGCTTCCACCATACCCACCACCATCAAGTGAGTGAAGGTGAAGATGTATAATATAAACCCAAGTAAAATACAGAGGTGGATTCCGGACAGCATAAATGTAATGTCTGTAGGGCATCACAAAAAGATCCGTTTGGGGATTTTGTATTTCCACAGCATGTGAGAACAGAAGCTTTGACAGCGAAATGGGTCTTTATTCCTGCCTGGTACACAGATCTCTTGTCAGTTTCACAGTGGTACCCACCATTTTGTGTGCTGCAGCAAATTCTCCGTGGAGATTCCCCATGGAGGTTTCCTCTGCTTGCAGCTCATTTGTTTGCTATTTCACTGTACAGGTTTGTTGAGCCTAGCAATCCCATCTTTCCTTTTCTGTTGTTGATGATGTTTTGAGGGGGCTGTCTGTGAAGCTACGGCAACACAAATATGCACATATTGCAGCCTCTATAGTCATGTCGCCGTAGCTTCTGGAAAAGTCAATTTCAACTTCTCATGTCTGCTTTTGCAGTTGAATGAACTGGTATTGTGAGGATAGCAAGGGCAGAAAATAAACATGAGTCTTGTGATACCTTAAGGACTAATAAGCTTTCAGAGACTACAGCCTACATAGTCAGATAGCTCACCAGATCCTCTAAATAATAAGGACATAGTCCTGTCAGAAGAGCGAGCAGATGTTCCCATAACCTATGTGGGAGAAATAGGTCTATCTGAACACAGAATTTCATTATAATCATTATGCTGTCTGAAAGGTTTTCAGTTCTGTATAAACTTGCAAATTGGCACAATTTCCCTGACTGTGTGAATGCTGTCTTTGAAAGACTGCATTTATGGTGGGAGTTGGTCATTTGCTTTGTGATCAGCAATTGCTGGACAGCGTGAGTTGCTAGAGCGTATATGTGATTGTTACAGTTTAAGGTATGTGGAGTTTCTTTCTCCCATCCTTTAGAACCAGGTATAGTGTAGTCTTCAACATCCATTTTTGTTGTGATTTTTTTGTAGCGTGCGCAGCGTGTGACTTGTTTGGACACCAAGGGTATGTCTGTTTTGCCATGCTACCAGCACTTATCTTTCTTGAGTTGCCAAATGCCTTCCTGTGCTTGGTCTGTTAGCCAGAACTATAATAGGCTTTAAGAAAGGAATGCTTTCTTTTGTCTGCCTGCAATTTTGTGAAAGAAAAGATACATTTATTTAGAGGGACAATCTTTGAAAATTTCATCACAATCAGGTAGACAGCAAAAGGTAACAATGAAAAAAGTTCCCATTGACAATAACAGAAATAGAAATGAAAGTATAAGCAAAATACAGGGTGGTAATAGAGAAAAAGTAAGATTAAATCTGTTCAAATATATACCCTATCTCAGCTGATGATGTGCAAGAAGGTAGAGCTGCAATCAACTGGTGAGTAATTTTCTTTTTCTGAAAGAGCCCTCTCTCAAACAAGCTATTATCTCATGCCTAATAAAGCTGTCTGTCCAAGGCAACACCTGCTGTTCATTTAACACAAAACAGGATTTATTCTTCTAGAAAACCTTTTAATCATAACATTTTAAAAAAATCAGCAATCCCAAACATGTAGTTAACCACAGCTGCCTTTGTTGTCATGCATTGTGAAAAGTTTAACTGAACAATGGGTATCCAAATGCCAGAGCAATGATCTTGGCAGCTATTTCTGTTTAAATATTTCTTAAATTTATGGTGAAGTAAATTGTTTCCAAAACAAATTGCTTTACATATCCAGCAAAGAGACTATATCAGTGGTGGCGAACCTTTGGCACTCCAGATGTTATGGACTACAATTCCCAGCAGCCCCTGCCAGCATGGCCAATTGGCCATGCTGGCAGGGGCTGATGGGAATTGTAGTCCATAACATCTGGAGTACCAAAGGTTCGCCACCACGGGACTATATAGACACAATCCATGAAAAACTCATGGGAAAATTTCCTCACCGGTCCCTGCTTTGTCCTCTGGCTTCTGGCACTCCCAAGCCAACTTTCTCTACAGTTTTCCCTCACTTCCACCTCCTTCGTCCACCTGCACCATACTCCATCTCCCCTTTTACCCTGAAAACTGATCAATTGTCTCTTTCTCTCTCTTGCCCTCCCACTTTGCCCTCTTTCCTCACTGCTCTGCTTGCGTACCCACCCTCACCCCACATACCCCTCATCACCATTGTCCCTATCAATTCTCTTCTCCCCAACCTGACCCCAAAGCCCTCACCATTCTTGCCATTCCATCTCTCTCCTTGTCACGGTGCCCACTCACCACTATCATCACCACTTTGCCCAACAGCTTTCTCTTGACCCCACCATCTGTTGATCCTCACCATTATTCAGCATTCTGTCCATCCACCCTCTCCACTATGCCATTCCCCCCTTTCCATGTTTCTGTCTTCTACCCACTTCTTCCCATCCATGTGCTTCCAGAGTTGTCCCATCAGCTACCCTCCCCAGACTTTCCCGATGGCTGACTGTTCTGAACTGAGACGATTCTGGTATGGAGGTGGGTGAGTAAGGAAGCCCTATCTTCTTCTCACCCACCCAGTTACCTCCAGGTCAGAGGAGAGAATGTTGTTAGTGCAGAAGAGCCTCCCAGTTATCCTTTCAGACCTACCTACACCAATGCCACTGGTTCTGCGTGTAGGAAGCAGTGAGGGAAGCAGTATATATATTATGAGAAGAGTTACATGATGGATGAGCCACTGAGAATAGTTGTTTCATGTAGAGTTGGAGATCTTTTATATAGGGTTAAATGTATTGAAGTATAGAACACTGTTTCGCTGTTCTTAGAACAGGTGTATAAGAACTAGTAAATAAGTGAAATGTTAAATTAAGTCTTCCTTTCCCCATTGTTAATGTTCAATGGCATTTAACAGAGTCAGCGTGGTATAGTGGTTAAGAGCAGATGGATTCTAATCTGGAGAACTGGGTTTGATTCCCCACTTCTCCACTTGAGTGGCAGAGGCTTATCTGGTGAACTAGATATGTTTCTTCACTTCTACATCCCTGCTGGCTGACCTTGGGCTAGCCACAGTTTGTCCAAAACTCTCTCAGTTCCACATACCGTGGGGAGAGAAGGGAAAGGAGTTTGTAAGCCACCTTAAGGTGGCTTATAGGAGAGAAAGTCAGAGTCTAAATCCAAACTCCTCCTCCTCCTCCTCTTTGCTTTACAGTGTTCATGTAGGGTACTGTAGCATGGACATAAGGGAATACATTCCAAACTCAAACATGCAATTAAAGTAAAAAAATTCTGAATTAAATGGCAAATGGCTTTGGAAAATATACTTTCGTAATACAAATTAATGGCATGGGTATAACCAGTTAAGCTATTAATCAAGCCTCTTGTTCTAGTGGCATAGTGCTGAAAATAATATCAGATTGGTTATACATTTTTTGCATGAAAATAAAGATGAATGTGTCATTATGTAGGAAGAAACTCATATTGTGGAGTGACAGTGCACAGAGATCCAATGATCATTTTGGGGAGCGCTGTTGAGTGCTTCAGCTATTGTTATGTTTGATCTAAAGGGAAAAGCAATGCTGTGTTTTGACTTTGCCACTGAAAATCAAGGACACAGTTGTTTTTGTAAATAAGAGGGTTGTCTTTTTTCCTATGGAAAAGCAATTCCAGTTGTTACTTTCTAAGCAACAAATAGAACAATAGCATAGACAACCAAAATGGTTAAAAAGCCCCACACCAGAAGAAGCTTAAGAGTGTGAGATTTGGGTGATGGGCAGCGCAATCCAGAGTCCTGGGGGTGACCAGAGATGGCACCACTGCAGTATTGCCCTGCTGCCTACAAAGGGCTTTTTGGCACCCCAGGGAGGCAAAAAAAGATCCCTTCCTTCCACCAAAAAGTCCCCATTAGGCTTAATGGATGTACGCCACCCAAAAGCTATGCCGGTCGAGCTGCCGGCAGTGGGTGCTGACACGGCATCCTCGCTGCATCTGGACATCTCAGTGGGCCACAGCAATAGTCCACCAGCATATTTGCCCCTCCACTAGAATAGGTGCCCCAGAGAAGGCAAATACATTAGTGTAGGCCCACTCTATAGTGGAACCTTGGTTTTAGTTGGTAATCCATCCAAAAAGAATCGATGAAAACCAAAACCGATGAAAACCGAGGCAAACTTTCCATAGGAATCATTGTAAATCCAATTAATCCATTCTAGGCACTCCAAAAAACATACCAAAAACACATTTTTGGTGAATAAACATAATATTTAATGCTGAAAACAGTAACAAACAATAACACTAGGACCAGCTTCAGAACCAGTGGACCAATGTCTCACCAGAAAGCTGTCCAAATAGGTCTGTTTCGATGCCTCTTTAAGATTTATCTGAAATGGGGCAAGACATTGTCATTAAAATAGAGGCAGATTGGAAAAAAGGGGACTATACAAATTCATGAAGCATTATCTATGGCTGTTTTGCCATGGTGACTCTATAGCATGGTGACTCTATAGCTATTGCATTCATAGACTTCATATGTTCCATGACTAGGCTTCAGAAATGAATCCGTATTACTCGCTAATTTAGAAGGTTCAAATTAATTCTCCATACTTTATGCATCATGGCAGAGCTATTGCACAATGACAAGGAGATACACTCATCTGTTTAATTGTGCTAGAGAACGGTCCAGGTTGTAATTCCCCTCTCCACCCCGAAGAAACCCAGAGAAGTTTCTCAGAGGTGTATACAGGAATGGGACTTGTAAAGATATCGTTTGTCTTCCTTGGAAGGAAGGAAACAATATTTTGTGCGCTTGCTACAGGAGATCTAATCAAATCTGGGAACCCATAGAAGAACAAAATGAGTTTCCAGCATTGATTCCATCAGTCTGATAAGCTGCCCCTTACTTCTTAGTGATGTGCAGAAGATATGTAGGCCAGGAACCTCGAAAACTGATACAAATGAGTCTGTGTCATCTTGGGGTTTTTTTGAGGGGGGGTGTTGAAGGGGGGGTAGAGAATAGCAAAATCCAATCATCTTCCATTGTTAGACATTCTCCTCTACAATAACTAATACCTTGGTGAATGATAAACGTGAACTCTAATGAATGAGTTTGTCCTTTTGCAATACAAATGCATGCTGCAAAGGTAAAAAAAGAATACAACTTAGCAATGATGTTTTTAGTCTCTTGAAAAGCACTGGTGCTTATTTTAATTTGGATTCCCAACCATAAGAGCTGTCTTCTCCAGAGATTTCCCTAGGAAAACATCAAAAAGGGCCTCAGCTTTATGAACATCCTTCTACTCCACTCCCTATTTTCCTCACCATATGAAGAAATAAATGATCAAACTGAACAACTCTCAAGAAGTAGAAGTTAACAATAATTCTGGCTTGAACTTTACTCGGGGGGGTGGGTGGGTGGGTGGGTATGAATCAGAGGTCTGGTGCTGCATATTATTTGTCCAGTTAGAAATGTCACTCCTGAGCCCTGAGCTATTTTAAGCCATGGTAGGGAGGATGGTCCAGGTTAATCCAGTCTTGTCAGATCCTAGCAGCCAAGCAGGGTTTGTCCTGGTCAGTGGTGGAGTTACAAGGGGACAGGGGGAGGTGTGTTGCACCAGGTGCACACCCGGTGTGTGAAAATCGCCCCCCCCCAAAAAAAACTTCCCCTCTTTGCCACGCCACGCCAGGCCAGGCCTGTCCCCACCCCACCAGCCTGGCCCGTTTTCAACTTGCAGAAAGCTGTTTTCTGCTGACTGGAAAAGGTAAGTGGGGGACTGCCTGGGCAGGGGGAGGGGCCACAGAGGAGCAGAAAACACGGAGTGTGCCCCAGGCACACTCCTGCCCAGCTACGGCCCTGGTCCTAGTTAGTACTTGGATGGGAGACCACCATGGAAATCCAAGCTCACAATTCAGATTCAGGGAAAGGCAAGCCACTTGTGACCATTTCATATCTTGAAAACACTCCAAGGTCACCATAAGTCAATTGATGACTAGATGGCACTTTCTACCACCAGGGAAGAAAGAAGACGCTTGAATTTTATTCCTTCTGTCTTCAAGAAGCACTGAGGAGAGATTTTCAGGTGAAAAAATGTTTCAGAGAGAAACAAAATGATCTCCTACTCCATCACTGTGTCTAGATCCATATGCCCTCCAAAGCTATTTCATAGAAATAGATCACATATTTATTCATTTACATCCCTATTTATTTATAATGTTTATTTATTTACTTTTATCTATATATCACCTCCCCAGAATACTTACTTGAAGTGATTTTAAAACAATAAGAACTTAACAAGGAAGAAACATTGTTAAAAATCAGGTAGGACATAAATGTGCATAAAACAATGAGCAGCCTCAAACAGTCTCAGGCTAAAAAACGATCAAGCCCCCCAGTAAGGACTGAATAAAAATGAAAATGTTTCAACCTAGTGCCTAAAAGAGAGAAGGTGCCAGATGAACAGCATTCTTCAGGCAAGGGGCCACTGTTGGAAAAGCCATGCCTCAACGCATGCCTCATATTGACCTTGCTATCTTCATTGTTACTCACATGCTACACTTCATTGTTACTCACTTGCCAGGCCACTCCTATTCAGATGCCCTCACCTATTGACCTTTACTCACAGGTATATATACTCCACTTGCTTTCCTTTCCTACTATCAGATCCTCTGAAGATGCCAGCCACAGATGCAGGTGAAATGTCAGGAGAGAATGCTGCTAGAACACGGCTATAGAGCCCAGAAACCACACAGCACCCCTTCCATATACTGCTTGGCTAACATGACAATGAATGTTACCTTTGATAAATACGCTGGGAGCTGTCAATTAAAATGAATGTGTTTGTTTTTTTCAGTCAGCAGGAATTAGCGAGGCAATGCTTGTTTAATTATAAAACATATGTGTGCTTTGTTAGTTTCCATCTGTCTCTTTGCTGATTTGCAGTTAAATGACCAGAAGAAAAAGATGTTCCCTGTGGCTGGCTATTCAAGGCAAATGACTCTTCTCTAATAGTTATATTATGCTTTGTGCTTTTGTGCATATATGTATGAAACTATGTACGTATATATGTGTTGTTTTTCATTCTACTTGATCTTGTTTTTATTCTTCGAATATAGAGAGTTTAGAAGTAAACAAAAAAAGTTCTGTACTTGAAACTAGTGATATTTCCAAATCTAACTTAACTTACCCCTACAGACATGCATTTGTGCACAACAGGATTTTCTTTACATGACTCAGGTCACACAAATAAATACGCTTCTTTGAATAACTGGGGAAATGTTGTATTCTTCCAGTATAATTTGTGAGGCTCGGGAACTCCATGAAACCTCAAACCTTGATTTGATCATGTCCAATACAGATAGGTGTAACTCTAGACATTTAAACTGGGTACCCTGTTTTTTCCAGTCCCTTTCATCTGTCATTGTTGTTTCTTTCTGTGTCTTTCTACAAAAGCTGAAGGCGGGGAAGAAAAGCCTTTCATATCCTGTGTAACTCTGGACAGAGGAAAATATAGATATATCTAGGGTAAAGAAAGGTAGTTGCCTGACATTTAATCTTCATGAAGACTGACATGGAGAGGAGTGCTAACCTTCTACAGTATTTTTAGTATAATGTTCTGTGGCGCTTTATTGATCATCGCCGGTGTCCGTCTCTGTGTATAACGATAACTGCTTCAGAAGCAGAAAAGAGATTGAATGAGAACTTCAGAAATGTCAGCTTTTTACTGATAGATCTGTCAATAGTTAACGCTCCCTCATCCCTCTGCTCCGGTGAGAACTGTTTGTCTTGGTCACCTAAAATACTCTTGCATATTGACAACAGAGGTTGCAAGTCAATGGACAGAGCTTTGGTCTCCAGCAAAGTGCCATGATTCCCCCCCCCCCCCCTCAAAGCAAAATGATGGTTCTGGGGAAAGAGAGAGAGGAAGCTGTTTGATAACTAGCTCATTTTCAGTATCTAGGCTATTTTGTGGAGGAGTCCTCTTTTAGTAACATACTGATGAAAAAAATGAAGTCTTATTCAGCCACATTACAGGCCCCAATCAAAGAGGGATTTTTTTTGCCAAATTGCTTTTGTGCAGAGCTGGAGTGAGGGGGAACTGCGCCCAGGACACGCATGCGCCCTGCACCCCTGCCACGCCCCTGGAATACCCCCAGAATGCCCCACCACACCATGCCCCCTCACCGGCACGTTCCCAGTGCGTTGCGCACCCCCTTTCCCTTGGCGCTACGCCACTGCTTTTGTGGTTTTGTATCTTGTGGAAAATAGGTCTGTAATGTCATCCATAATCCTGATGAGTTGAACATACCCATTTCTCAAGGCAACCAAAGGAAGTTAGACACACAGAATCATGTATCACATTGGTGCAATACTGGAAGGCAGAAACATTTCTCACAGTGTGTGTGCAATAGTGATCTCACCTTTAAGTGTTCACCTGCCTGAATATTTTGAAAGCAGCAGGGATAAATGTCTTCTCTATCAAGAAGAAGAAAAAGCGTTTGATTTACAACCTGTTTTTCTCTACCATAAGAGGCTTACAATCATCTTCTCCTCCCACAACAGACACCTTGTAAGGAAGTGAGGCTTGGAGAGTTCAGAAGAGTGATGCTTCCAGTGTGGGAAAAGAATGTTCTGTGATACAGAACTGTGATGCTTATTCTGTGCCTACAGAATCTCCACAGTTTATTCCATAGAAGAATATTTGGACCTTCCCGGTCCAATCTGCTTCTCCTCTTGTATTGATTCAAACAATAGATTGCTACACTGTTAAGTATCAGCTGATAGTTTAGTACAGGGGTCTGCAACCCCCGGCTCCAGAACCGCATGTGGCTCTTTCAGCCTTATGCTGCAGCTCCACGTGGCCTGGAGGTCGGAGGGTAGTGTGGGCATGTCCCTCCAGCCCTCCAGAGCTGGAAGGAAAGGTGAGTGGAGGGGCCAAACCGCTCCAGCTCGGTAGATCTTCGGGGCCATGAAAAATGGGTCCAAATGGCTCTTTGGATGGTAAAAGTTGCTGACCCCTGGTTTAGTAGAATAAGTGTTTGAGGGTGCAATTGGAGGCTAGAAATCTGTGGTGCAGCAGCTTTGTCTTGAAAATCACTGGGCTGGGTGGGATGATTTGGACTGGAGCCACAATACAGGGGCTAGAGTGGTTTAGCCTTTCTGTTCCACAAAGAAATATACCTTCAGCCAATCTACTATTAGACCTAGAGGTGAAGAAACATCTACTGGGGTTAGTATGTGGCTGGGGTGGAAACCATTTCTCTTGGAGTCACATCCTAACACTTTTCTCTTTTGGTGCTCTACTTTGTACTCCAAGGAGAGATAGTTTGCTGAGTGGTAGCAAGAGAACCTGTTTTGCTGGGGAATCTTGTGGAAAAGGCTTTTGTTTTGGTGTAGTTGGAAGAACTGAAATGGGATTTTTTTTTTCATGAGTGAAATAATTAGGAACCTCTAACCAAGATTATGAATATATAGTAGGTACAGTTTGAGGTCACATGATATAACAACCAAGATAAGCGTGTCTGAAGTTGGGTCACTGCCTACATGGGTAGATCTTCTGGGAATATCCCAAGAAGATACTGAATTCTGTAGGGAAATAATGGTGGGATAAAAATTGAATTAAATAAATAAATAGGAATCACACGAAGAATTAAATGTGATCATTTTCCTAGCAGGCACTTCTTTCTTTCTACTTCCACAACAGAATTAGCATGCTCCACATCAAAAGTGCAATCCAAGAATGTTCTCTGTTTATTTGGCTGTTTCCTCCAGTCAGATGTGTGTAGATTTATCTTTGCCAGCGAGTCAGCGCTGTGTGAAGCTCTCTACCCAAAAGCCTGTGAGGGGTAAGCCAATCAATTGCACAAGTATGAAGTAATAAAGGAAACAAACACATGTACTTAGAGGAAGTGCTACTGTAAAATAAATTACTTGGTGATTATCTTGTCACCAACCTGCTTGTACTTGCTGTCTGGTGCTGGGATGCTTTTATCAAGCCCTGCAGCAAACATCAGTGTAAGTATACACCAGTTAATACACCAGCAAGTTGCATCACCGTGCTCTGAATAATTTCCATTTTCTTGAAAAATTGACTGTTTCCATTATTTGATTGTCAGTGTTTTTGTTGCCGCTCTCTGTTTACTAACAATTATTAAACTGAACAGCTGTGTTCAAAAACATCATTCACATTTTTTTAAAAAGTTCCAGTTAAGGCAGCTCTATTTTTTTTATTTGTATCAGTGTAATTCACAAATGGAAGAGTCTACCAGCGAAGAATTACCAGATACATTACAACATTATTCAAATAATTCAAAACGCTGGAAGTGATCCAGTTTGATTTATTTTATTTATTGTACTCATTCATAATATTTTAAGCTGTCTTTCTACGCAACTAGGGCCCCTTCCGCACACGCAAAATAATGCGTTTTCAAACCACTTTCACAACTGTTTGCAAGTGGATTTTGCTATTCCGCACAGCTTCAAAGAGCACTGAAGGCAGTTTGAAAGTGCATTATTCTGCATGTGCGGAATGAGCCTTAGGGTTTCCAAACAATAAAAACATTAAAATCAGCTTAAAAATATAGATATATTTAAAACAGCGTAAGCAGTTAAAGCACATAGACACATGAGCAGGAAAAACAGTCTTAAGATAATACTTTCAGGAATCTAGTTTTTTGTATCAGGAGGACGTTATGCTTTATAGCACTGTTACGTTGTTTTCTTTGTTTCAGGAAAACTTAAATGAAGCTAAAGCTTTTCCTCAGAACTGTCTCATATTCTGCGGACCACATGTAGAACAGATGTAAAAGTAATTCCCAACACCAAAACGACATGACTAAATATTTCTTGCCAACAATTCATTATAATTTAGCAGTTTCTGAACATGTATGTTACAGTTTATTGCACCGCCAGTACACATCAGAAACTTTTTAACTATGGAAGGCTCTAGTATATTCTTACTCTCTAAAGATATCTAATCTAATGACTAATGAAGTAAAGTGAATAATTTTCTCTGCAGTATCCTAGTAAGTGTGTAGAATATCCATGCCAGTGCTGCTAACATACATCACTAGTAGATCCCAAGGGGGATTTGGAAGTTTAAGCTATGATCAGTTCTTATTAATGTGTTCTTGATTGTTTCTGTCGATATTGCTATTTCTTGAGGTATGGATGTTGCATATGCATATGCATCCAGGGAAAATGTTTTAATCAATAAATGTAAGGAGACTCAAAGAGGCTTGCATTCTCCTTTCCCTTCCTCCCCACAACAAACACCCTGTGAGGTGGGTGGGGCTGAGAGAGAAGAACTGTGACTAGTATAAGCTGACCATCCGTCCCGCTTTTGGCGGGACATTCACGGCTTGAAAGAACTTGTCCCGCGTCCCACGGGTTTTCCCCAATGTCCCGGGTTCTGGAAGGCTGCCGCACTGCCTTCTGGGGCGCAAGGCAGTGCGGCAGCCTCCTGCGCTGTCACAAGAGTATACTGCTTAGGGCGCTGCCGCTTCCGCCCTGTGACAGGGTGGGAAACGGCAGCGCCCCAGAAGGCAGTGCGCTCCGTGTGTGTGTGCGAGTGTGTGTGGCTGCGCGAGTGTGTGTGCGCGAGTGTGTGTGGCTCCGTGTGTGTGCGCGAGTGTGTGTAGCTGCGCAAGTGTGTGCGTCTGAGTGTGTGTGGCTCCGTGTGTGTGTGCGAGTGTGTGTGGCTGCACAAGTGTGTGTGCGCGAGTGTGTGTGGCTCCTTGTGTGTGGCTGCGCGAGTGTGTGTGTGCGAGTGTGTGTGGCTCCGTGTGTGTGTGCGCGAGTGTGTGTGGCTGCGCTAGTGTGTGTGTACGCACGCGCGCGGGGGGGTCGCCTGCCCCTTCCCGGTTCTTGAAGGTGACCATCTGGTCACCTTAGACTAGTAGTCCAAGGTTACCCAGCTGGCATGTGTTGGAGTATACCAGCCAATCTGGTTCACCAGATAATCCTCCACAGCTCAAGCGGCAGCGTGGGGAATCAAACCCCGTTCTCCAGATTAGAGTGCACCTGTTCTTAACTAGGTGCACTTACTCTTAACCAAGTGCACTCTCTTATACAGAGAGAGAGTCTTTTTTTTCCTCAAATGAAAGACTATAATGAATACGGTTGCCAGCTTTAAGGTGGGGGCCAGAGATCTCCTAGAATCACAAATGTTATCCAGGTTACAGACATCAGTTCCCTTGGACAAAACTGCTGTTTTGCAGGGTGGACTGTATGACAATATTACCTCAGTGATGTCCCTATATGCCACAAACTCTTCCCAAGCTCCACTTCCAAATGTCCAGGAATTTCCCAACCCAGAGAGACTGGAAGGCTAAAAGATTGTATATTAGTATATTCGTGTGTGCAACTAATCTGTCCATACATTTGTTTACCTTTTATCCAGAACCCCCACAGTTACCCCGTAACGGGAAACAAAAATGAGCGCTTGGATCGGCGTTAAAGGATTTAGCACAATCTTGTAACCTCTTTATTTTTCTGATATCAAGGCAATATTTACATTATTAGGACGCTGAGAATCAATGCTGTAAAGAGACTTTACATAGGAAAGCCGCCAGCTCTTCCTGTAGTGGCACATTATCAACTAAACAAGTCCATTTCACTGCATTCAATATTATAAAAATCCCAATAATAAAGTCTGATTCTTGGAAAAGTGAATTCCTGCTTGGATAGATAATTTCAGCTTTGCAAGTGGTTATTGATGATTTATCATTACGAGACTGAGTAAATCTTTGAAACCTGGTTAAATCTTGCAGAATATTTCTCGTAAATGGCTATCTGTAGTCCTGCAAAGACTTTACACAATTGTATATATTTTTCCCCAAACTGTATTTATTTTCTCCCAAACTATGGCCGTTTCCGCACGGGCAAAATATGACGTCAGTCAGCGAACGGAAAAAGAAGTTGCCGCCAGGAGTTTGAAGAGCTGCTGCCTCGCTATACGAGCGGGCGTGAGGGTGCGCAGAGTCGCTACCGTCATGCATAAAACGCTTTAAACCGGGCGCCAAGATCGGTGTATTCAGAAAACGCTTAAAACCACTCTTTTCCCCCATGTGACGATCGACGCCGTAAGCGACTTCGGCGCTAACAGCCGCCACGATATCAGCTCGTCGCCAAAAATGGCGCCGGGCCTGCATCGGCTTCGCGTGCTGCAGGCGCTTAACATCGCCAGACGCGCCGGGCTTCCGTAGCCGCTTCCGTGCGTAACCAGCCACATTTCTATGGGGCTGCGGACGTCAGCTCCGCTCTTCTGTCTGTGTGAACGCTTTTTTTGGGATGCGTCGCAATTTGCGACGTCATCGCGTCGCTGCTTTTGGCCGTGCGGAAACGGCCTATGTTTATAGATCACTGTAACATAACGACACCTCTCCATTTTTTCCCTTGTAGATGATGATTTTTTTCATGAACTCCCAGAAACCTTCCCTTCCGATCCTCCGGAACCCCTTCCACACTTCCTCATTGAGCCCGAAGAAGCCTACATTGTAAAGAACAAACCCGTGAACCTCTACTGCAAAGCCAGCCCTGCTACACAGATCTATTTCAAATGTAACAGTGAATGGGTTCATCAAAAGGACCATGTGGTAGATGAGAGAGTTGATGAAACATCTGGTAAGTCATTGTTTTGGGGACACATTATGACTCTGCAACAGAAAACTTTTGTTTACTACACCACTAAAAAGTGCCTGGGGATAACATTTATTGGGATTAAACTCCTGTTATTATGTGTTTACAAAGCAGATATTTTTTGAAGCTGGATTTAGGCCAGTGGTGGCAAACCTTTTGGCACTCCAGATGTTGGCCATGCTGGCAGGGGCTGATGGGAATTATAGTCAATAACATCTGGAGTGCCAAAGGTTCGCCACCACGGCTTTAGGCTCAAGAATCAGTCATGCGATTGCTCCACATTGTTTTCAGATCAGGGTTATGTTCAATCTCCTCTGATTTGAAAAAAAAATGCTATGTTTCATGATTGAGATTCCAGATGGTAACAGTCATCTTGCCACTTTCCAAATAAAAGAAGGGAGGGGAACATATTACTGCATAAGGGAAGACAAAACCTGGAATATTCCATAGGGGAACAATGAGATCTTGGCCAGTGACAAACTTGGTCAACACAGTGCCAAGCATGCAACGCTGTATGCTCTGCTTCTTGGAGCTAAAAGATCTATACCAGGTAATTGTTGCCTGTTCAGCTAGCTGAAACTTCACAATTAATTTACCTTTGTTCATAAGCCAACAACGATTATGGGATTTGTCTATGCTCAGTTACGTGCATGATTTGCTAAGTCAGAATGTTTCTCTGTCAAGTTGTTTCAACAGAGTGGAATCTTTACTG
This sequence comes from Sphaerodactylus townsendi, assembly GCF_021028975.2. Taxonomy (NCBI): domain Eukaryota; kingdom Metazoa; phylum Chordata; class Lepidosauria; order Squamata; family Sphaerodactylidae; genus Sphaerodactylus; species Sphaerodactylus townsendi. The sequence goes on from NC_059434.1 coordinate 71,054,821, forward strand.
TTTGAGAAGTTCTGCAGCTGAAATAATTTGCTGAGTCAGAATATTTGTCTAGTTGTGGGTAATCAGGAGCTCTTCCAGAGTAAATTTAGGAACTCACAATCCATCAAATTTTGGTAGGGCTGATTGAATCAGCATACACCATGCTGGTAGGGGCTGATTGGAAATTGTAGTTCCTGAACATCTGGAGAGTCAAGAGGTTCTACCCCTGGTCTTGGTCTAAGCACCTCAAGTTCTATAGAGTTGTATTCTTTCTATTCTTTAGGGAGTTAACATTCTTTTTTGCTTACATAAAGATGTTATACCTTTCTAAGTTCATTAGGTTTGTTATATCCTTCTAAATCCATTGACTTCACAGGACTTAGAAGGGTGTAACTAAGTTACTGAACTTAGGAAGGTATAACTTCTTTATGTAACTATATAGAATGTGTACCTAAAAATATTTTTTTACTATGCAGATATCTTCATTTGCTATTATCCTTTCCCAAGGTCTACTTCTCTGGCCCCTGCTTTCAGAGATAATAGCTAAAGATTGGATTGCCTTTTCTGTGGTTCAATCTTGACTTTGAAATTTCTTCCTCACACTTATTCAGCTTTGGATACCATGTAACTTGCCCAGGTTCTCTGTTAAGTTTTTGCATGTTTTCTGTTTTTTGTGCCCATTGTTGCTATGATTTACTGCTAATTTTTTTAAAAAAATTATTACTGTATGTATTTATTGTGGCTGTTTATCTTCCACCTGTGCTTAATGATCTGTTAATGCTGTTTCTATCTGCCATTGTTTTAATAGGAAATCCTTTTAATTGCCACTTTTAATAGGCTTCCATTCTACTCTGTGCTGGTTTCTATTAGTGCACGTTGCAGTTATTTATTTTTAATGAATTGCACTGTGAGCAAACTAATCCATTTTTTTAATGGAGAGATGGAATTATAAATATTATAAACAATAAATAAATAAAATATTGGGAAGGGATTTTCTTTGTTCTGCTGTGTTGGCAGAAGCACCTGTAGGCGAAAATGCTGTTTGCTGCTTTAGCAAGAAGCTCTTGCTGGCTTGTAAAATTAAGCTTCGAGTTTCTTCTAACTGGGAAAGACTGGATTGTTTGTTTAGATGCTCACCCTTCTTTTGACATCCCAGGTTAAAGGGGGGGGGGTAGGATTCAGTGCTCCTGTGGATGGCTGGAGTTCTGGAAGTGGTTTTTATTGGCTGTTCCCAGTGGTGGGATTCAAATATTTTAACAACCGGTTCCAGTGGTGGGATTCAAATAATTTAACAACTGGTTGTTTACAAGCACTACTTTAACAACCGGTTCTGCCGAAGCAGTGCGAACCTGCTGAATCCCACCACTGGCTGTACCTTCCCCCTTCTTTCTATCCCCAAAACTGATGCCGCAGGATGGGAGAAGTGATTGCTGAGTGGAACAATATGTATGTGGTACAGGAACTCGTATGGTAGGAAAGCGGGGTATTAATAAAATAAAATAGGTAATACAACAGTGACTATGTGTGACAAGAATTCTGCTTTGTGCTATACAGTAGTACCTCGAAAATCGATGCCTTCGACAATTGTCGATTTCAGAAATCGACAATTGCCAGGTGCCAATTTCCGCTCTCAAAAATCATCGGCCGCCTCGATTTTCGGCAGCTGCCGAGGTAAGCAAACGTAGTTGCGCGTACACAAACAACGTTTGCGCACACGCAAACGGCGTTTGCACACGCACAAACGGTGTCGCCATTTTCGAAAATCGACGATAATCTCCAGATGGATTATGGTGATTTTCGAGGTACCACTGTACTCTGTCTCACAAAAAGATGTTACAATGTATATTCCTCCACCACAGAACTCAGCATGCCAGACCTTCTTTGTTGTAGAACAGGGGTCTGCAACCTGCGGCTCTCCAGATGTTCATGGATTACACATCCCATCAGCCCCTGCCAACATAGCCAATTGCCATGCTGGCAGGAGCTGTAGTCCATGAACAACTGGAGAGCCGCAGGTTGCAGACCCTGTTGTAGAATGTTCCAGCTGGGTTCTAGTGCCTACCCAGCCCTGCCCCATCCATTTGAAAATCTGATGATAGTAATTCAATTAATGTTCTTCTGTCAAAGTACAATGTTCAGTAATGCACAAAATAATGGTTTTGACAAAGGCAGCACTTAAAAATGAATGATAATTCCCATATTCCTTTAGGACTATATTCAAATGTGGAACCATACATTTTTCTCAACCACTTCACCTCAACTGTCCTTACTGACATCATATCTGAGACAGAGTATGTAAGGAAGGAGTTAGTGGGAGCAGTTAGGGTGCTTGTGTTGGATGTCAAAGCTATTACAATCTGAAAGTGCATCCATCAGCAGATGTTTGATTCAGTTAGTGCTCATACTAACAACTGACCATTGATTGTTCCTTTATTATAGTATACATCCTAGTGCTTGAATGGTGAGTCTTGTCCCCAGCTCTTTTAGACAACTTCCCACAGTCCTTAAGATTCCCAACCTCCAGGTGATGCCCGACGAGCTCCTGGGGTTACAACTGATCTTCAGGTGACTGAGATCACCCTAGAGGAAATGGCGCCTTTGCAAGGGAGACTCTGTGGCATAGTCCACTGAAGTCTCTCTCCTCTCCAAACCCAGTCTCCATTCCCAAAATGCCCAGCAATTTTCCCAGCCCAGAGCTGGCACCAATAACAGTTCTAGCCATAACACCAGCAATGTTATAACTCTAGCTCACCCTCTTCCTGTCACTTGACTCTGATCTCTTGTTCTTGTAACTCAAAGAGTCCGAGGTTCAGAAAATATGAAGGCCACTAAACTATTTAGCAATTGAACCAGCCCATCCATCTGACCATCTCTAGCATTAGTTGCCCAAAACAACTGTCTCCAGAGGTGAAGTAGTGAAATATATTTCAGCATGGATGCATTCGATTCATGTGCAAAAAATGTTTTTTTTAACTTGGAACACACACTGGTTAAGCATGCATGTGTTCCTAGCGACTTTATACTGGTCTTTACCTGCTTAGGTATAGTAATAGCAACAATTTCCTACATGCTATCCCACCATGTCTGTATTTGTCCTTCAGAGAGTAATGCTTCAACTTTTGTCCCAGTCATCTTCAGTTTGGTAGATAAAAATAAAAGCTTGATCAATACCCCTCTCTTTATTTACTGTTGTTTCAATCCTGACATTGCAAATTTATGCATTGTTAGTAGGACTTAGATGAAAGTAAACATCTGTGCAGCGAACTCCGTGAGAACAATATTTGGGGTGTGTTTGGTTTTTTTTACTAAAAAGAAGGATCCAAGGAACATAGACTTCTGAAGCTGGGACAAATAAAGCCACCACAGAAAATCTTGCACCTTTGGTCCTTTCTGCACAACATACATAAGACATCATAGCGACGTCTTTAAAAAAAGCTTTTACTCATTATTATTATTTTTTGGTCGGGACAGCACAGACAAATAAAGCGTGGGAGGAGAAACTAGGTTTTTCTCCCGCCCGATCTGCAAGCTGTCACTTTCAATTTGTCCACAGCTCATGCCTGCCATTTTCTGCTGCAAGGATTCACCGTTCTGCCCACCATTAGCTGAGCTGTTTCCAATGCGGGTTCCTCTGCTTGCATCGCAGGCAACCGCTATTTCAGCTTGTATAGTACATGAATAAACTTAGTTTCCCCTGCAGATTACATACACATGTCAGTTTTTTCGAAATGGTGTCTTTGAAGCTCCAAGACACTTTATTGAAAAAAAAATGGGGAAAACAACATGTGTGCATCATCAGCAGGGAACACTAAGTTTGTCCTCGTCTTTACAAGCTGAAACACTGGCTGCCTGCAATGCAAGCAGAAGAAACTGCCCCGGAAACAGCTCAGCTAGTGGCAGGCAACACTGTGTATCCAGGGAGCAGCAGAAAATGGGGGCAGGAGAAACCAAAAGAGCTTTAAACTTGGGCTTGAAAAATAAGATGCTTCCTGCTTTCTGCACATCAAGCAGGAAACATCTTCAGTCCATCTTGGGGGTGGGGAACATCACTAGTTTAGCATTTCAGGTTGAGCAGAAATCATTCCGGTTGAGCAGAAATAAACTGTCCTGAGGATGTCTTGGATTTGGAAAAAGCTGGGTGAACTTCCTCCCCAAAACACTTCTTTTCACGTCCTCAATACTTTTATTTGTGGTATGCAGAAAACGCATAACTTAGCTGGGCACGTGGTACAGGAAATGTTAATGGTAGCAAGGAGTGAGTAACAATTACAAGAATAGGGTGCAGATGTCACCCGCTTTATACTTCTCTCTCATTTGGTTGACTAAAGTGTACACGAGCATTCTTTATCATACTTAAAAAGTGCACATTGTCAAGCCTGTATTATGATGCTTGAGACATAAAACTTCATTACCATTACCCATACAAGTGGGGATTTTCTGTTATTCATAATTGGAGCATGGTAACCATGGTGGCAGACACTACCCTCTCCATAGGTTCCATTTCTATGCATACCAGTTTACATGACTAGGCATCAGTGATACAAATCCTAGAGCAGGCCAGACCGACCACAGCAGCATGGCTTAGTGGTTAAGAGCAGGGAATTCTAATCAGGAGAGCCTGGTTTGACTTCCCACTTTTCCACATGAGCAGTGAACTCTAATCTGGTGAACCAGATTTGTTTTGTCTCTTCTACTCATGAAGCCTGCTAGGTGACCTTGGATTAGTCACAGTTCTCTCAGAACTTATCAGCTTCACCTACCTCAGAGGAAGTGAGGTAGTTTGTAAGCCACTTTGAGACTTTTTACAGTTGAGAAAAGCAGGGTATAAATCCAAACTCCTCCTCTTCTTCAGTTGTAATTCCTTTCTGCAATGCATACAAAAATGTATATCTTCATAAGGCTAAGTAGGGTCTAGTTTGAGTATACATTTTTCTTGATGTTGTATGTGTATTCACAATGACAAATGAGTGTACAAAGTGCTGTCTGCACAGAGTTAAAAGATCCATTGACTTCATTTAATATTATGAAGAAACCTAAGAGGCTTAGAAGAAATCCCAAGGGTTACAAACATATTTATGTCGATGATGTGATTCTCCTCATTTTGAAATATTAGTAATCAATACAGTCTGAGTCATAGAAAATAAAGAAGTAGGACTTAGTGCTGTGTGATAGCTATGAAAAATGACTGGCTAACAAGGCAGATGCTTTCTTTCGAATAAGGATGTCATCAGCATTTGGTCTAATGGCTAAAAAAATATAACTCATCCAGATGACTTGCAAATCTCATGTGAGTTGGGCTTTCGGTTTTCTCAGCTCATGTATTTGCAGAGCGTTCAGAAGTGTACACTTTGCTGTCCTGGTATTTACAATAGGAAGATAAGAAAGCACTGAAGGATTCTAATTATTTGGCTTGGAAAGGTGTAACATGGTACTGTTAAAATTATAGAAAGGTTAAAATCATAGAATCACAGAGTTGGAAGAGACCACAAGGACCATCGCAAATATTCCACAGCCATTGCAGGTGCCTGCAGCAACTCCCTGACTATCCATATTTCGTAGTCTTCAACAGTGTTTCCTTCAAAAAGTCTTGCTTATTTAAATTGTGCCCTCAAGATCTCACTTTTAAGAAACTCCTAGCCATTATGCACTCCCTTTTCCTACTATTTTTAACCACAGAATCGCACCCAGTAACTTACTAAAATCTGCTTTCTTAAAGTCTAAAATGCATGTATGACTATGCTTAGCATCCCCTTTCCACTGTGTAACAAACTCCAGGAGAACATGATCACTCCCACTGAAGGATCCTACCACTTCCACCCCACTATCAGGTCATCGTTAGTCACTGCACCATAATAACTATCAACCATCATGCTGTATTTCAGTAACAAAATCTGGCACGTGTGTGTATAACTGGGTATCAACAAGGATAAATCTTTCTTTACCCATTCTTAAAACAAAATCTAAATGGATATCAGGCTGTAATGATGAGTTATAGTTTGTTTGTATGTGGTAATGTAACCCCTATGTTCAGAATGGGATGACCCAGAAGGGGGTGGAGACTGAAAGCAGCAGAAGACTGCAAAGCTCATGAAGTTTGGAGGAAGCAAGGTTACCAGGCTGGGACCTTGATGATGATGATGATGATGATGATGATGATGATGATGATGATGATGATGATGATGATGATGATGATGATGATGATGATGATTGTAGATTTCACAGCTGCCAGATCTTTAGCTGGTTGTTGGCCTTCATTACAATTTGAGCCTCACCCAGAGGCCTAGGAAGTTGTAATATATCAGCGTAGTATTTGTGTGGATCCCAGCAGGGCTGCCTTCTGAATTTGACAGATGTTAATTTTGTCAATTCAAAGATGTTTTAAGTGCTGCCCTAGTGTTTTTGGGATGGCGCCCAGCGTGCCGATTACCACTGGGACTACCTCAGCTGGTTTGTGCCATATTATTATTATTATTATTATTATTATTATTATTATTATTATTATTATTATTATTATTATTATTATTATTATTATTATTATTAATAATAATAATTAATTCAATTTAGTATACCACCCTGCCCCAAAGGGCTCAGGGCGGTTTACAAGCCAACCAAACACAATACATTACAGCTAGAAAACAATTGAATAATCTCAGTTAAAACAATAAATACAATAAAAACAGTAGCAGCAGTAACCTTTCCATAATAAAATAAAATAAATAAATGGTGCCCTTATAAGCCCTTAACACCTTGTTTAAGGGTTTTGTGTATGTAAATGGGTAAGAGTTCTTTTGGAAACCTTCATCTTGAATCCAGTTCACCAAGCTTCTGGAGTCTTCATGAGCAGGAAGATTGGACTTGGCATTATCAAACTGTAATTAGAAGGACTTGGAATGAAACTTGAACAGGACCTTGGAGTGTTGAGTTAAATGTTAACGTTTGATAATTGTCATATGATAAGAAAAGTAAACCAATTGGTTTAAAAATGTTAGTTGTTACAAACTCCTTCCAAGTTCTGCCCCACAGAACCCATAAACTGAGTTACAGTAATATGGTCTTTGGTTTACACACTTTGGTAGACAGTCCCCTCTACCCCAGGGTACTAGTATGCACACAATCTTGCTGTCTCTTTCCCATTGAGAGTTCACAGAACTTTCAATTCATGGAATTACATATCCGTAAAAAAAAAGCACCCATTTCAACAAGGCTGGGTTTTCACACTACCTTTTGAATCTAATCCGATGCCTTGTTAAGCCATTTAAGCCAAATAAAACTAAATGCTCGCTCTCTCCCTCTCTGTGTGTCACTTCCATTATGTGTACCCTTTCCTTGATTTGATCTCCGTAGCAGTTCAGTTTCCTTAACAATTCATTAGGATCACATGACTCCCAAATACTAACTACTGTACAATTGAGTGTCAACTGTATACATGAAAAACTGGGTTGAATTATTCTCTTCCACTGGGATCCAAATAAGTTTGCTTATGTAACAGCTCAGTTGCACAGCAATTTGTAATATATCCTTTTGGATGAGGCAAAATAGATCAAGATTACAAAGCAGTTTTGTGTGACTTGTGAATGCAGTCTTATTTATTTTTCTCAGATGCTTAAACTCTTAATAGGTGGGTTGTAAATACTTATCTGGCCATGCAATAGTTGTTAACCTGTGAGAAGAAGATTAAGTTCATATGTATCAGTCCTTCGTTATAGCCCCATCAATGTGTGTATTGCAAGAAGAAAAGCCCATTATAAGTTTCTGAAATGCCATCTTAGAACCAGAGTGTCTTCTATGCCTTCAAATAGGAAGATGTGCCAAGTATAACAAAACAAGTTTATAGTACTGGTGGAGTGGCTGGTCATGCATTTTGTCCTTACAGACAGGTGTTAGGTAGAGATTAGAAGGGCAGAGGATCAGGAATGTGAAACGTAGGCATATAGGGGAGAAAATACTTTGCAGAGCAACTTATCTTGAATTGTGATGGAGAGAGGGAGTGAGAGAGAGAGTGAAAAATCTTTTCAGGGATGTAGAGAATTACACGTTCATGAACTCTGAAGTACCAGAAAGACCAAACCAAATGAAACATGTGCTATGGCTAGTGGATCTTTTTTCATGAGTAGAATTTATTTATGACATTCATAAATAAGAAGCTAAGCAGTACCTTATGTGCCAACTATGACTGAAAATGAAGACGGCATGGAGGCAGTGGAAGAGTTGCCCTAAATCCTTATGAGAATAGCGGAGAAGGAGCAGAGGAACTGTCCTTGGGGGCTTAATTATTTTAACAAGTAGAAGTAGTCTTATTCTACTTTCTAACTAAAGCTACGAAGTAATCAATATAGATTCTGTAAGGGACAGTATTTTAAGCAAAGAACTGAAATGGGTTTGGGAGTATATTAAACTGCATTCCCAAGGGATCAACATTCACTGTAAGATTATGGGATTGGTTGCTACGCTGGATAAGTAAATGCAGATCTGCTGTCAAGTCTTTGGCTGTTTCTGCACAGCCAATTACAGCGTTGTGCCATCGGTGTTACTGGCAACGCTGCAGCAATGGAGCGTTCTCATGGCCAGCTGCTCCGTGGACAGGTAGCGCATCGGCTGGACTGTGGCGCTTCACATGGCTGCACTTCGCAAACGGTATTCTTTTTTTCCCAGCGTCACAAGTGTTCATTGCCCGGATTGGCCATTGTGGGCTGCCATTGTGGGGGCGGGCTCTACGGCACTGATTCCTGGTGGGCGCTTCACACGATGCTGGCTGCGGAACACCGTTGTTGAAAAGACTAGCTAGTTTAGCGATTTTCTAATACACCGTTGCTTGGCCACTGGAGCATTGCTGCATTGCTGCAGCGTCGTTTCTGCAGTGGTGTGCATGCAAAGTCTCCACCCATAATGCTGTTTTACCATTGTTTTACCAGATTTTTTTGCCCACGCGGAAACGGCCTTAGCCTCCAGATTGAATCTTCTTGGTGGTAAGAGGCAACTATAGAGCTACATAAGAAGGTTGGGGAGGTTATGTCAAAACTTGCCAGAAGATTGCCTAGCTTTTGCTTCACCAACCCCCTCCTCTGGCATTCAATTTCGCAAAGTATAATGGAATACAGTTCAAATTTCCTTCCTCCTGTGTTCATTTCCATATGTCCCATCTATATTCGCCCATTTCAGGGACGAATCCGCAATTGGGAGCAGTGTGAAGCTGCACTGGCAGATTTGCCTTCCCTGGGACACTTGCCCTAGTGAAGCGGAGAATCCACCAGCGTAGTGGAGGCAGGATGTGGACAGAAATCCAATGCTAGCTCCCACCCATCCATTGCCCCAGTTGCCCCAGCACCTTTTGGGTGGCATAAATTCGTTAAGCCCAATGGGGGCTTCCTGGTGGTGGGGAGGGTTTTTTGTGTGTTTTTGGTCTCCCTACACTGTTGTGAAGTTTCCTTGGGAGTGATGGGCCAACACAGCCATGGCACTGTGGCCAGGCACCTGTTCCATTGGAGGGGGCTGCCCATCTCATTGGGTGTGTCTAGGGAACATGATGCAAAAATCCTTGACGGTCAACCTGCTGCTTCTACACATTCTTACCAAGGCTCATTCCACACATGCAGAATAATGCACTTTCAAACTGCTTTCCGTGCTCTTTGAAGCTGTGCGGAATGGCAAAATCCACTTGCAAACAGTTGTGAAAGTGATTTGAAAATGCATTATTTTGCATGTGCGGAAGGGGCCTTGGCAAGACTCCTTCCAATGTCACTAAGTGTGAATGATCCCAGAATTTGATTTAATATCACTTAGAAACTTCAGTATAAAGAGCTTTGTCCTTTCAGATGATAGTAGAAGTGTCCAGACTCAACCTACTGACTGATTTGACATCAGAATTGTAAAATGCCAGTGTTTCACAGCCATACAAAGAAGAATACGGCAAACAATTGTTTTGCTGTATTCAATGGCTGCTCTAAATTTTAATATTATATTCATGTTCTTTATAGTTCGCCTTTGTTACTTGGACTCAAGGAAGATTCCACAGCCAATACAGTTAACAGGATGGGAGATTCATTAAACAATGCAATAAGATTAGGTTGTAGAAATCTAAAACCAGGACTGAAACAAATCATAAGTATTAATATGATACATTAAATGTGCATACATTACATAGTAGGATCCCAGTTTTAGCAAGTGATACACAGCAATATAGACTACAATCCCAAATAATTTATTCAAGTAACTTTGTAAATCATTTAGTACAGTGCAACCCTATTACCTGTATAGAAAAGCAATCTTGAATAATTCCATTTTGCAGAGTTTGCAGAAAGCTTGAAGAGTGGAAGCCTTCCTGACCTCTTCAAGCAGGCCATTCCATAATGTAGGGGCTACAACAGAGACGACACATATAAATTATGAAACACAGTCTTGCCTTTATTTTACAGCCTTAGAGATAAATTTAAAGATGGTGATTTCTTTAAATGTGATGTCTAAACCCAGACTTTAAACATATTTCCTAACTATACAAAGCCTTCTGTGAGGAGTTGTAGAAGCACAGTGAGATTATGGGTGATAAGAGTCTTCAGACATCTGATCAGAAAACCTCCTCAGTACATCTAGTGATTCTGGCTTTCAGTCAATAGTGGTTAAAAGCGATGCTATTAGGCCAATAATAAATGTATATTCTTTGGTCAGAATCTTTTAACATACCTGCCAGCACAGCAGAGAAACAGAGGCATCAAAGAATGAGTGGTACATGAGCAGTGCTGCCAAATGCCAGATGCAAATAGAATCCCTCCTTGTAATGGCTCTTAGTCACAGCAAACACAGCAATCCTCAGACATGCTGATACCACAGCAGAAGGGTTTAATAGAGAGAGAAGCCTGGAGACATGAAGTCTCTGAACATAGACCGAGAACAAGAACTACAGGCTTATTAAACATCAGGTATACTAAGGGAAACAATCCTACTTAAAGGAACATACATCACACTCATGTTTGGTCTGGGCCTTTAAATGGTTTCATGTGTGGGATTCTTCCAGCCATACTTCCAGAGTACCTGGTGAAGACTACATCCCACTTGTTACTGGATAGCTATATTTCACCACAATTGTTATTATGCTCCCATAACATCTTAGTCATACAGTTTTTCTCCGTTGGTATAAAATATATCCTCACAGTTTCCTTTTATTATGTAAGACAAGTTAGGTTGCTGTCATTTTTAAGTGTCTCTCAGGCTTCTCCTCTGCTTTCCTTCGCATCTTTCTTTCAGCTGTTTCAGCATGAAGAGGCCCATAAGCATTGTTGTTGAAAGCTTTGCACCTTCTAAATCAGCTTTTTAAAAAATCAGTCTTAAGTGAATAAAGAGTAGACATCAGACAGTAAGAAGGGAAAACATTCACTTTTACCTTGAAAAAACACTGTAAATGGAAGAGTCCTACACATTAAACCTCTTAAAGACCCAGACCAGACACTGAGGGATTGTGCTAGTACAACAAAGATGTTGATACAATATGTTAACTATTTGAATGCTCTTAACGTTAATAAGTCTGTCAAGGAAAAGTCTCCAGAACAAACAAAATGAATTTCAACAGAGAAAAAAGTACTACACTTAGGCAGAAAAAAATGAAATGCACAGATATAGGATGGGTGACACCTGGCTTGACAGCACTACATGTGAAAGGGATCTGGGAATCTTCCGCACATGCAGAATAATACGCTTTCAAACCACTTTCACAATTGTTTTCAAGTGGGTTTTGCTATTTTGCACAGTAAAATCCAGCTGCAAAGTACATTGAAAGTGGATTTAAAGTGCATTATTCTGCATGTGCGGAAGGGGCCTTAGTAGACCACAAACTGAACATGAATCAGCAGTGTGATATGGCAGCCAAGAAAGTCAGTGCAATTCTGGGATGCATCAATAGGAGTATAGTGTCTAGAATAGATCGAAGGATGTAATTGTACCAGGAGGAAGCAATAGATGATTGCCGGACTACAGGTGGTGATCTGGGGGCAAACTGGGGGTTGAACATGGAGGAATGATGCAATTTACTTTGGGACCCTATGTGGGGGGTGGGGAGGAAGGTGTAAATGAAGTAAATAAATGTCAGGCTTTTTATGGCGGCTGAATTCATGACTTTCTTTCAGTATTAATGTCTATGTTCATTTTTCTTTAATTTAAAAAATCTGATTGTTGTGCTATTAATGAAACTTAGATTTTGCTCGTAAAACACTTTGCATAAAAATAAATTTTTAAAATACCATATAATGGCTATGGATTGTGCCTTGGGAAAAGGAACATGAGAAAGAGCCTACCAGCTTCCTGCCATTCAATGGCACATCATTCCTTTCTTCCCTATGGTGTGGACCAACTTAAATCTTTTCTAATCCCCACAAGCGAGGAATGTGTGTTTGTAGCAAGTGGCTGCTGTTTCCAGACTCCTTTTATTTCTCTGTACAGTCATCAGGGGAGGGGGGATGACGTGGAATAGCCCAACCTTACCAGATCTCAGAAGCTAAACAGGGTCAGCCAGTGGCGTATCAAGAGAAAATGGAGCCCAGTGCAAAACCTGAGTTTTCCCTCCCATGGGCAAGCTCCCAAACCCCACATAAATTATCACCTGTAGTAGGACTCTGAATACCACCGACTTCCAGCTAGACAAACACTCCAGCCCATTCCATGGGTGACTTTTCATCCCTGCAAAAACAAACAGGTGGCATGCGCACCGCCCTCATTCATTCGCCGTCCCACAAAGCAACCCGAGTTAAGAAGCCAAAGCGCCCCAAAGGAGTCCTGGTGCCTTCCCCCATCCCAGGGAGAGCCCTTCCCTCTTAATCTGGATCAGAGCTTTCCCTTGACATGGAAAGGCCCAGCTTTATGCCTCTCTTTTGGTTGCCCCTCTCCAGGGTGTGCCAAGGACCCTGCCTGCCGAGGAACTCTGTGTAACTCGCAGGCCTACATGGCCTGCACAGTCCCCTCCCTCCCTGTCCATGACAGAGCCAGTTGGTACCTGTTGCTAAACACAATCCGATCCTTGTGGCTCCATCCCAACATGAGGCTGCCCAGAGTCCATAGGCAGGCGGCAAAGAGGGTCAGAAAGAGTAGGGCCCCAAGGGCCAGCATTGGCCACATGCCTCTGTCCCGCACCACCCAGCCCCACCCAGATAAGTCCAAGGCGGGGCTGTTCCTGGCCTCATACACTCTGTTAGTTAGGAGGAAAGGATAAGGGGGTGGGGGTGGGGGCGATTTTCCACCCCCACAAAATTCTGGGGTAAGTTCTTGGAAGGAAGACTGTCAAGGAAGGCTCTGCAGAGGCAGGCAGTGGAAAGCTACCTCTGCCTCTTGCTTGCCGCGAAAGCCCCTTGCTAGCATCACAATAAGTGCGACTTGATGGCACTTTACACACATACACACACACTGTTCAGGCTCACTGAGCCCTGTTCTTAGGTTATGCTCACTGGCGTTCCTGCCTAGGGACATGGGGTACCCCTTGTCCCCGGGCGCATCGATTGAGGTCACTTGGGGGGCGCCAAAACATCCTCTGACACAGGGAGGGATTGAGCAAGTCCTAGAAAGCAGGCATTGAAGCAGCAGACTGCTCCCAGTGCCTGTCGTAGCCCCGCCCACTCTGTACGGTGGCCTGGAGTGTCCAGGGGGCGGGGGAGAAGTCCCACTGGGCTCCCAGGAGCAGGACTGGGGAGCTCCGCCTCCCCTCCCTCTAACCCAGCGTGCCTTATTCGCCTTAAATTAAGTGTGGCATTGCTCAGAAGCCTTCTCCCCGGCAGCCGGGCGCTGTGCACAGGAAAAGGCAAGCTGAGCAGGGAGCCCAGCAGCAGCAGCAGCACTGAAGATGATGCTGACTTGCTTGGTAAACCTTCAGATGGGGGGTGACTTGTGAGAGATTTACATGCTTAAAAGTTAATTCCCACTTGCACTGGCTTGGAGCTGTTTCTCAGGCTAGCAGCCTACCTCACAGGGTTGGTGTGAGGACACAATTAGGAAAGTGGTGGGGAGAGAGCCATGCCTGTTTTGCTGGGGGGTAGGAGGTGATTTGTGAGAGATGATGCTGACATTTGCTTGGTAAACCTTCAGATGGGGGGTGACTTGTGAGAGATTTACATGCTTAAAAGTTAATTCCCACTTGCACTGGCTTGGAGCTCTTTCTGAGGCTAACAACCTACCTCATAGGGTTGGTGTGAGGACACAATTAAGAAAGAGAGTTGGTGGGGAGAAAGCCATGTATGTTTTGCTGGTGGTGGGAGGTGTTTTGTGAGCTGGTGCAAAAAATCATTGTTTGGTCGTTGTGGGGGAGGGTGGTCGTCCATACCTGGGGTGGGGGTGGGGGGGCACCAAACTCAGATTTTGTCCCCGGGCTCCAGTTTGCCTAGATTCGCCCCTGGTTATGCTCACAATATGGAAGCTACTCCTTCAAGTTTTTCAGGCTCCCTCACAGAAACCCACGATTTGTTCCCATGACAGTACTCCTTTTCCTGAGAAATGGGACATGGAAGGTATGGAAAAGATTGTTACAGCTGTCAGATCTAGATATGATCAGAACAAGGTATTTCACGCAGCAGGCACAGGTATCTATGCATACCACAAAGCTGTAACATTTTTATTCTAAATGTCTTGGTAGACCTTTTCAAAAGGTCTTTACCTTTTCACAAACACCCATTAGGTTGACACCCCATTTATTCCCTTCCAAGAGTAACTGTCCCTTAATGGTGATGAGGTACGTTAAAGACTTCTGGTCTCTCAGAGGTTCAGAGTGTGTTTAAAATTTGGGAGCAGGCTTTAAATTCCCAGAACTGTTGCCTGTCTGGAGAAAGTCACTTAACTTGACAGTGCCCTAGGAAAGAGTATGGGAGGGCAGAAATGTTTGAAAGGTTTTCTTTCTTTCTTTTTTAAAAAAAACCTCAAGATTTGAAGTTAGCTGTGAAATATGATCCCTAACTGACAGCGGAGGGGGAGAAAACGGGCGATTTTAGACTTCTACCCTTGTACTGCTGTTCTGCACTTTCATAGCTGAGAGAAAAGAAAAACAAGCTCTCAGCCCGGCTCCCTAGTGACCCCATGTGTCACTTTGCTGACTGTACTTACTCCTTCAATGTCTTCACCAGTCACCGAAAAGTAACACAGCATTAAGATCATGGGAATAAGGCATTTTTCGGCCAAACAGCATCTCAAAACATTAGTATGAACAACTGAAAAGTTCAAATTAAAAAAAAATAAAACTCTCTTCTAAATTAACAATTGTATTTATTCTTAATTTCTTCTCATCCCCTTTCTTTAGTTGTTCTTAAGTTGCATGCATCGTTCCACATAGAGTTCCAGTTGGCTAGGATGCTTCCTCCCTCTGGTTTTTCCTCAACTTTTCCTATGAAAGCACTAAATTAGAATTTCAGCCTTTTTCCTGAATGTGGAGGTTCATCTGCCAGCTTTAAGATGCCTCTAAAGTGCTTCGGCTTTGCAGAAGCACTACTTCTGAAGGTCTATGTCATTAAAACGGTCATGAACCAAGAATGAGAAGTTTACTTTTTTCATATTTTTCTTTTTTGAACTGCAGATGTTATCAAATACGCTTGAAGATTTGTTTTCCCCAACTGATCTCTCTCTCTCTCTCTCTCTCTCTCTCTCTCTCTCTCTCTCTCTCTCTCTCTCTCATTTGAATGTTTCATCCATAAAGAAACATGAAGCCACCATGGACTTTATGTCAAGAACAAGAGTAGCTACTGTTTCTTCTCTTTGCCATGGTTCTCCTCATGGACCTTTCCTTCCCGTGCTCCTCTTTGCCCTGCTCAGTCCTTCAAGGCTTTGTTTGGGGATCCCCAAATATGACAGTAAAAAAAAACTACTGAATGACAGGAAGCTCTGACCAACAAGGACTGCTTGTCACAAATGTATCTACATTAATGAACCAAATTCTAAACCTAGTTAAGGAATTGTTTTAACCCAACCCCCACCCCCCCCACCCCCCCAAGCCAGTAAAGTGTAGTGGTTAAACAGCTTGGCCATTGAGCTTAATTCTGAAGTCGAGGAATATACTGGCTGGCTGGAACTATGGTCCATCCTTTGGAAAGGACAATTAACTCTTGCTATCATTTAATCAAAAAGCAAATAATTAATTATAATTAAATTTGCAGTTATAATCAGGGCCAGTTTTTATTAGGCATGGCTTTAGACAGCAAATTATGAGCTCCATTAACAGACAGCAAGTTATCAATTATATAATACTGCCTTTTTAGCAGGAAACCAATACATCCTTCTCCATGTTTCCATTTTATTCCATTTTATTCTAACAAAAACAGCCCTGTGAGGTAGATTAGGCTGAGACAGATTATTGCTCCCAGGACACCCAAGGAGCTTCTGTAGCAGGCTAGGGATTAGAACCTGAGTTTCCAACACTGTTGTCCAATACTTTGACCTCTACAGCATGCTTGATATTTCCATTCAGACAGTTGGGTGCATTTACTTAAGTTGTGTTTACCCTGTCTCTTAAAAAGAAATATTTTCCCAGGGTCACTTACAATAAAAGATAACATATAATACAATACAGTTTCAACAATAATAGTGTTAAAAATAAATTGAAAGAGCCAATAAAACAGAAGCAGCAAGTCATAAAATGGCAGGCATACTAAAAAGTAACAGTAACTTTATTTAAAATATTTAACTTGAATAAAAGCTCAGGCATATGAAATAGTTTTGTACTGATCTTAAAACTTAATAAATAAGTTACCAGATATACCCCTCTGGGAAGGGTAGCAGAAAACCAGGATGCTATCAATGAAAAAAAAAACCCTTTTTAGAGGTGACCGGAGCTGTGGCATGTTGTATAAAATAAAGCAAAGTGGTGTGTGATAAGATAGTATTATGGTTGGAATATATTCAGGAATGAAACCAGTTGACAGATCTTTAATACAACCAATGTCAGGTCCGTGTTCCACTGAACAGGTTTGATGGCATGATCAGATCATCTAAAATTTCCAAAAATTGTTCAAAGTCACCCTTACATACAGTGCTGAATTGCAGAAATCAAATCTGGATGTTATCAAGGAATACATCAATATGGCTAGTCTATCCCTGTGCACATCATCTTTTTATCTTAGCATGGCTCAGCTAATCAGTGTGGCATAATGATTAGGGTGCTGGTGTAAGATTGGAATATGCTGCCACAGGAGGTGGTGATGGCCACTAACCTGGATAGCTTTAAAAAGGGCTTGGACAGATTTATGGAGGAGAAATCGATCTATGGCTACCAATCTTGATCCTCCTTGATCTCAGATTGCAAATGCCTTAGCAGACCAGGTGCTCGGGAGCAGCAGCAGCAGAAGGCCATTGCTTTCACATCCTGCACGTGAGCTCCCAAAGGCACCTGGTGGGCCACTGCGAATAGCAGAGAGCTGGACTAGATGGACTGTGGTCTGATCCAGCAGGCTAGTTCTTACGTTCTTAAGATTAGGGAGCCTAGGTTCAGGTTTCCACTCAGCCATAAAACACACTGGATTCTCTCTCAGCCTAACTTCCCTCACAGGATTAGTGTGAGGACAAAATGGAGCAGAGTGTGCCCCCTGTGTACTTTGGAAGAGGGGGGAGGGGTTGGGCTAATGATAATTTATGAAAAGTCAGGATACATTTTCACTAACAAGCAGGATAGAAACATAAGAATCATGTGGTATTTCACATCAATTGTAAAAAGCCTCACTGATGAGAAGGTGTCATTGGGGGAAGGAACATCATCACAACACATTCAGATAGGCTTATATAAATGAGGTGCCAAGAAGAGGACATTCAGGGACTTGCATAACAGAGGGCTTCCTGAAGGTAACAGCTAGGAGATAGAGGACTTCCCCAACCAAAGTTAGGAAGGGAAGAGAAAATTAGGATGGTTAAAGAAAGAGGGAAAACTTCAATTTCTGAATGTCATGGTCATCCTCAAAACAAACCAACAATTAGGTCACAGAGTGTATAGAAAACCACCCCACATAGACCAATATCTACAAAAAAACCCACCAATCACCACCTGCAACAAAAAAGGGAATAGAATAGAATAGAATCTTTATTGGCCAAGTGTGATTGGACACACAAGGAATTTGTCTCCGGTGCATATGCTCTCAGTGTATATAAAAGAAAATACATTTGTCAAGAATCATAAGGTACAGCACTTAATGATTGCCATATAGGTCTAGTAAGCAATCAGGAAACAATCAATAGTAATAAAAACATAAAATGTAAAATCATAAAATAAAATGAAAGTATAATCAAAACAGATCTATGAACTTCACCTTCCCACTGATGAACTGAATCACCTAGACTGGGCTCTGCAGTGGAACAGCTACTCAAGAACAGATATTAGAAGAGCTAATATTAGAAGAGCTAAAAAACAGGACTGAGGAAAAACAGCCCCCCACAGGGACTGTATTTCTACCTTATATCAAGGGAATCACCAATCAAATGGAAAAGCTGATAGAAAAACATAACCTTTAAGCAGTCTTCAGGCCCACCAGAAAAATACAACAAATGCTATGATCAGCAAATAACAAGAGAGACTCCCTTACCTCTGCAGTGATCAATCGCATATCATGCAGCTGTGGACAAGGCTACATAGGGACTATAAAACGCATCATTCTGGCAACAATTAAAGAACATGAAAGGCACTAATGACTACTCTAACCTGAGAAATCAGCAGTGGCCAAACATGCTCTAAACCAAGCCAGATATAGGATCTTATTTGAAATTCTTTACTACAAAGGGAAGCCACTGAAATTCACAAACACTGGGACAGTTTCAATACAAAGGAAGAGAGTTTGCAAAACAACAAAACCTGGCTACCAGTATTAAAAATCAGAGACATTTAAATGCAACTACAAATGAACTCTACCCAGACACATGCAAATACAAAAGCAATTGCAGATGCACATGCAAATGCAACTGTAAATGAACTCCACCCAGGCACATAAACATACACATCCGCTTCACTCCTCCCACACACACACACACACACACACACCTGTGAGCTAGACAAACATATACCCTACCACACAATCACTCTACAATGGGCCACAAAGAGGAACACATCCTACTGTGAAATGCCTCTGAAGATGCCAGCGTGTATAACATTAGGAGCAAAAACTACCAGAACATGACCACACAACCTGGAAAACCCACAACAGCCAGTTCATTCCAGCCACTAAAGCCTTTGACAATACGTTGCCCTCTTTCTCTCTACCACTCAGATAATGCCAAGTTTCTTAGAGGTCCAGTTGGCAGACTTCAGAAAGGGTGAGAGGATGAAGGAAGGTATGAACTGGGCATCCGTGTGATAGGACGTTCATGTAGAGTGCCTTATTCCTAGCATATTTCTGCATGGTAGAGAGAATGAAGGTGTGCATTCACTTACACATCCAGAACCTGAGTTACAGTATCAACTCTGCAATATTACTAGGCACATTCCTCAGCTTTAGGGAAAGGATGCAGTGCACATTTTTAAACTAATTTCTCTTTTGAGGTTATTTTCAACCAGCTTCCTAAAGGTTCCAGTTGATAATCACAGAAAATGAGGTATGAAAGAAGCAGATGTTTTTTATATACAATCATCACTTTCCCATTTATATGACAGGAAACGTTTTGCTTAGCTGTTTTTCATCTGAAGAAGACTGTTTATATTTAACATTTTTTGAAGAAGCAAACTCTGCAAGGTATGTGCTTTGAAGCATTTGAACAAAAACTCTTAGGACTGTTTGAGGTTTGTATTATTGAGTCCCGTAACCAGGATTCCTTTCTCAGCGTAGCTTCAACTCTTCTGCCCTCTTTTGTAATAATAACTCTTTTGTAAAGTATTGAAGCTGTGTCATTTAAATTAATAATTTGGAGTCCCATCAAGACTGTGTCAGTAAAGAGAAACTGAATTTGTAAACCAGAAAGATAATCAACATCACAAATATATGCATAACTACATAGAGCTAAGTCCTACTAAGTTAAGGTGACCAGATGGTCACCTTTGTGAACCGGGACGGGCGGCCGCACACGCAGCCGCAGGAGCGCACGGCCTTCTGGGGCCAGGGCAGGAAACGGGAACGCCCCAGAAGGCCGCGCATATGGCTCCTGGGCGGCCACGCTGAGGCTACCGTGCACTAATTATGCCCAGAAGGCAGCGGCAGCCTTCCAAAAAATCAATCGCTTGAAAAAACCCGTGGGACGCGGGACAAATTGTTTTAAGGCGGGACTGTCCCGCCAAAAGCGGGATGTCTGGTCAGCCTATATTAAGTTCACTGCTGCAAATTGTAAGTCCCCTTCTACATGTAAATATTGCTCACCTTCTGAGAAACCAGAATGACAATGACTTTTGAGAGGCGGATTCCGCTTGGGCCAAAATCAGAGGCGTGAAGGTGGTAAAAACACCATTTTGGGGAAGGACTTCGTACAGCTACTGCTGGTGAAGTGAAGTCGCAATGGCCTATTTTCCCCAAACCGGTATACATCGTTTAGCAAATCTTTTCAAAAATTCCGTTCTGCAACTGGCGCTGAGCGAGCGACCAGGCAGGAGACTCTTCTGTTTTGATGTTTTTTTAAAATTTCCAGCTCACTTCCGCGTAGCCACACAGGCTCACAGGGTCATATCCGGGTCTCACGGGATGTCAGCGTGGCTGTGGGGGTTCATGTGTGCATTCCTGTGTAGCTATGCAGAAATGGACGGCCAACAAAAAAAACCCCTGCTGCGCCTCTGTGCGAAGGCCCTGCAGCCCGGCCGATTTGTATGCCCGGCCATACGAACGCCCCGGGGCAGGTATGTTTCCGTTGACGCTGACTGCAATCCACTGTTTTTAACCTGTGTGGAATCCACTAGAGGCAAAACATAACAATTGTGCACCGCCCAGAGCCCTTCAGGGGAGGGCGGTATATATAACTAATAAATAAATAAAATAAATAAACAATGAAACACACATACCCCCGATTTCTTTTAAGTACATAAATCCTAACCTCACTTGGGACTATAATGTTTACCAGTTTGATAAAATAGGGGAAAGGTGTCTGTCTTTTTCTGATGAAACCCAAATAAGATTTTTACCTATTCTTATTTAAAAGTTAAAGATAATTTCACTTGAAGGGACAACAAAAATTGCTTGTTATGTGAACAAGGCACTGTGGTGGTTATTTCTTTTCTTTATTTGTGGTGATGGTCCATATATGGCCTAGGACTATACATGAACCATCACCATCCCAGTCAGCTGGCTGGAAGGGGACTTATTGGGAATGCAAGGAGGCTACTTTTTGCACAGATACCAGCATCCAGCATTGCCTCTGATCTGCCGATGTCTCTTCCAGTCCATACTGGAAGTGACCTCACTGCTAACATTGCTGCCCAACTGGTATAGGCCTCCCCTTATTGTTGGTAAATCCCTGTGCCCCTTGCCGATGTCCAGGAGGGACCTCGCGACATTAATATGGTGCTTTGTGCTGGAGACGCTACATAGACAAATCTTATCCAGGCAGTGGCCATTCTGAGGAGGGAGTACTGTTTGGCCACTTCACAATCTCATTGCCCCTTCATGCACAGTGTTCAGAGATGGGATCCAGCAGGTTCTCACCAGTTCCCGAGAGTGGGTTACTAATTATTTGTGTGTGCTGAGAGGGGGTTACTAATTGGGCCCGCTTTTCCATCTCCACGCCCTCGCCTCCCCTAGAGGCATACTGCCTTTGAACGTGAAGGTTCCATATAGCAGTTGCGACTAATAATGTAACTCCCTGAACTGGGTTAATCCCTTCCAGGTACTGCAATTCATTGATTCTCAGCCTTTCGTACCTTTTATCTCACCAGTCTCTATCAAAGAACCTGTATGTTTCACCATTACTGTGTTCAGATTTGTGAGTTGGGGCATTTTCTATAATGTGATGATGATTTAGAAATGACCTGGTGCAAAAAAAAAAAAAATTGGGGGTCGTGGTGGGGTGGCTGCTCATGGGGGGCATCCATCTCAGGTTTTGCCCAGGGCTCAGGTTTGCCTAGGTACGCCTCTGCCCCCTTTGCTGAGGGGGGGCTGGCGAGGGAACCTGTTACTAAAATTTTTGGATCCCACCACTGACAGTGTTCCATGAAAGTCTTCATTAGTCCATGCATCTCACAGGAACTTAGGCTGCATCGTTGTGAGATGATTTCTCACACTAAGAATCAGAACTTTGCAGGAAGGAGTGTTACATGGTACAGTTCTCTCTTGCAGGCAAGCCGACATCTGAACAAGGTCACTGAATAAGAAACAGGTTGTTCCTTCGTTTTATCACAATCTTTGAAAAGAAGGCAAAGCCCAAAAGGGAAGTAATAAAAATATATAAAGCAGAATTAACAATGCTTTGCAAATTTTATATTTCACGTTTTAAAACTGAAATATGAAAGGGTTCATTCAAAAGGGGAGCAAAAGAATTTAGATTAAGGAATTAAGGAAGAAGTGGAGCAGAGAAGGATATGGCAGAAGGGGTGGGGTTGAAGGCTTTTGTGAGAATAAATACAAACTGAGCAGGAGACAGAGGAATAAAGAAAGAAGAAAAGATAAACTAATAAATAAGTAGCTGGAAGGGGAAAGGAAGAGGGAGAGGAGGTGTAGGAGGGAGGTGAAGAGCTGCAGAGGCAAGATTCCCCTGTGGCTTGGCGCACAGAGGCTGCAAGGAACACCTCAGGGCTTTCCCCCCACATGACACAGCACTTGGCCAGGCTAGAGTCACTGCACTCGGAGACTGCTGCCCCCTGATGGCCCTTGCCTGCTAGTGGCTTGGTGCTTTCCCTGCTCCCTACTCTCTGTCGGCTTTTGGAGGTGTTCAGCTCTCCCCAGCAGGGTGCCTCTGAATAGAGATAGGTGACTGGGCAGGCTCAGTGGCAGCCATTCAAGAGCCTGGCCAGGCTGGAGCAGCTGCACTCTGCTGCTGCCCTCTTGGTTATGCAGGGACGGAGCAGGCCCTTGCCTGCTTTCGGCTCCACCCCCGCCCCCGCTATCAGCTTTTAGAGGCACTCATCAGCAGGGCACCTCTGACCTCAGGGAGCAGCAGGCGGATGGGCAGCAACTGGAAGCAAAGGTTAGCCAGGACTTTTTACAAAGGGGCAACCAGAGTGCCCCCACTCAAGTGGTGGCCAGAGCATATGCCCTAGCTTGCCCCCAGCCCTCGTTACACATCTGATTGGGCATGAAACACCATAGAGGGACAAATAGTTCCATTTCTTTAGCAAGCACAGTTAGCTAATAGAGCTATGGTATATGAGTTCAAACTATTTTTTCGCCTACGCCTTCAGGAAATGGCATCACATGACATCCCTGTGGAGGTTCTCCTCCTCCAAAATCCACCTTTCCCATGCTCAAGCACTCACATTTTCGGATATTTGTAACCAAAAGTTGGCAGCCCTCCTTTCTACTTATTCTATTTTCTCCAGTAATTACATCTGTAATTTCATCTGAGGGATACCCAAATTACTACAATTGACATTTATTGAGATTAATGGCAGGTACCATGTAAGCCTAATTGGGCTAATGTTAACACCTGAATCATAGCAGTTAGTATATACGGTATTGTTACTGCTTTTGTGGCTTGCGTTTTGTGTTGATTGTAGAATTGTATTTTTGTGGATAAATTTTAATGTTGTTAAATGCTTCATTCTATGAAGTGGGACTTTTTTTTTAAAAAAAATGAACCCATAGCTTTTCTATATATTTCACATAAACTGAAATAGAAAGTGAATTTGGATGTTTTGCTACAAGGAAAACAGCTTTAATAAGACTGGCTCAGATTTCACACATCCCTGAGGGTCTTTTAGTGGACCACCCACACTAGCTTCCTTTTCTATAAAGGGAACATTTAGCTATGCTGGGCTCATAGAAGCTGCAGGTCTTTCCCATACTTGGTATGTCACTAGAAGCTTTCCAGAATTATGATATTATGAAACAGAGCCAATAGAATCAATTATTAAATTGATTATGAAACAAAGCTAATAAACCTCAATCGACTTCTCTTGAAAGTATGATACCGTGTTTCCCCAAAAATAAGACAGTGTCTTATATTAATTTTTGCTCCCAAAGATGCGCTATGTCTTATTTTCAGGGGATGTCTTATTTTTCCGCTCCACAGCTGCATGCTCTGGTGTTCTGTTTGACGGGCATTCTTCCAAACAAAAACTTTGCTACGTCTTACTTTCAGGGGATGGTTTATATTTAGCACTTCAGCAAAACCTCTACTACGTCTTATTCTCAAGGGATGTCTTATTTTCGGGGAAACAGGGTATGTTGTGCCTTCTGTGAACATCAGGATAGCATTGGATGTCATGGACTCCAGGCCATTCTTTATAAAAGTTCAAGAAGAACAAAGGGGAAGTTTATAGAACACCTGCTAAAATATCTGTTTGTCATATCCCAATCTTCCTGAAAGCATAGCTAAGTTTGAGCTTGGACTTATCAGTCCTCTGCGTTGTTGGGGAGGGGGCGTTGTTTGTATTTTTTTTTGTCTGGGCTTAAGTCAAAACATGTCACAAGTCACCATGTATTACTTGCAGATATGTTGAGAGAACAGTGTTCTCATACTTACCCAACTCATCAGGAATTGTGGCTTGGCGGGGAGAGGGGTGTCAGCTTGTAGAATATAGCTTCCAGAGCCTGATTTGGTCTTTTCTATTTAAACAGAAAATCAACCCATGCTGCAAGATGAGCAGAGAGGTTTAATTCAAATCAGGGTCGAGCAAAGCAGAAAACGTCTCATAATAGAGAAAGAAGATATTGTTTCCTTTTCTGCGTTTAGAAAATGGAGGGTTATAAGGTGGATGGATGAGTTCCGCTGCCCTAAGCTGTTGTGACTTTATTACTCACTATGGAAAACAGTGGAAGCAATACCATAAATGAACACGCAAGGCGTTTCATTACTAATTCCAAGTTATGGTTTTTATACAGTGTTTAGCCCTTTTTTTAGCATTCCGGGCCTCAGCAAACTCATGCAATTATTCCTCTACAATTAAGTTTGTTATGACATAACTTTAAATGGAAAGCACATGCTTCTGAGGCCTGGTGTCGAAATTTATGCAAATGTATTAATGCATGCAAATTTGTAATTTCCTGGATTTTGCTCAGAGGTTACTGGCAGTTATTCAGTTGTGGATTTGGTCTGTGCAAATAAGTGACTGATGCTGTTTCTGGCCTGGTTGAAAACAGATGAAGCATTTAACTCATTTTTTATTCTTAACTCTAAAATCCCTCTGAAAGAACGTTTTGAACGCTTGCTTAGAAGTGTATCGGCATCGTGTTTCATAACCTCCTCTAACTTAATTACTTATAAGAGTCACTCAGGTTAGGGAGATCGGGCATTATCCAGTGGCGGTTGCAGTGGAGAAGAATTACCAACTTTCATTCCCTAAGCAGCAATTATGATGTCAAAAAAGCTGAAACAAAAGACCCCACTAGCTGATGCTGACCATATGCATTGTTCCTGCCTGCCTAGTACACTTAGGGTTGCCACTTATGCGTTGGGAAATTCCTGGAGATTATAGGGATGGAGACTTAGAAGGGTGGGATTTGGGGAGGAGAAAGATCTCAGTTTGGTATAATACCATAGAGTCTACCCTCCAAAGCAGCCAGAGAAAACCTGCAAACAAACAGGCAAGGGAAAACTGAAACCGTTCCTGCTTGGCGGCAAAAATGGCTGTCCACCAGCATAATTAATGCTGGTCGATGCATGAGGCCGTTCACACGGTCTCTTGAGGACAGTGCCGAGGCTACTGCAACCCGCACAGGTGGCTCCGCACGGAGCTACCTGTGGGTTGTCCCATTCACCAACCTCTCCTCCCTGCACAGCTCTGGACTGCTTGAGGGACACACCCACATTGTCTTCAAGGGTCAGAGGGCAGCCATCCAGAGCTGCGCAGGGAGGAGAGGTAGGTGAACGGGAGGAGAGGTAGGTGAACGGGAACCAAAAGTGGTGCCCAACAGCGGTGCCCTCACGCCAGTACGCTTTGCATCGCACTGGCAGGAAGACGTTGCTTTTGAAAAAACTCACTCCCTGGTGGTATTGGGGGGGATATCAGAAGATGCGGCGAGGTAGCAAGGATCTCTTTCAGTTCTCAAAGTATTTAAATACAATTCATTATACTTGTAGCTCATTCCACAGCTGATGGGCCGACAGGGACGGCACCTCTCAGTGCCATCCTGTGCCTCCAAAGGGATTTTCTGCAGCACATAAAGGCCAGAAGAAGAAAAACCAACCCGCCACCGACAATCCCCCATATGGGGATTATGGTTGTGTAACTTTGAGAACCCCTGTGCTGGTGCATGGGGGCTGGAAGGGCAATAGAAGCTAAGGCTGGCGCCATCCCTTGGCCTGCCCCTGGAATGCTTACCTCGAGGAACACTGGTGCAGCTTTGGGCACCTGCAGGTCTTGGCAAGGACAGTGGCTTCCTGGTCGGGCTCTGTGGAACCACGCAGCATCTGCCCAAGTTGCCCCTCTGCCAGCGCATTTCATTCTCTATGCTGCAAGGTTATGTTCTTGCTCTCTGAAGTCTGTAGAAACTATAGAGCATATGTTATTAAAGTGTCCCCTTTATGAGGAGGCAAGGAAAAAATGCCTGTCACATCTACTACACAAAATGACATATTGTTCTGATAAAGTTTGTTGTGAAAAACTATTACAAGATAAGAAGGAGAATATTACTAAATGGGTAGCAAAATTCTGTCTATTCATTATGAAAAAGAAAAAAATGATCTGAATATAGATGGATAGTGCTGGAATACGGGAGAGAGATCTGCATTCTTGTTTTGTTTGTAGATATTTTGGAGTTTTGTAATATATCTGGTCATTGACTGTAAATAAAGTCTTCTTCATTCTCTATTTTACATCTGAACAAACTTTTTGTTCCTTTTGAAACATCTTTTTAATAAAGTAGGACCAGATGTTTACTCCTACTGTTGTATAAACCAGCACGGTTATCATTACTAAAGTACGAATAAACTTTGGTTTGCTACCCTAATAGTTATAAAAATTCAGGCGCTGCAGAGGCATTCCATTCCTTAAGTTATCATTCCCCTTGTGATGCTCTATAGCCGTAGATTACCACAAAGAAACACTTTCTGCTGTTCCATGTGATCTACAGTATCACATTATATGCCCTCATAATAAGTTCTTTGCCATCGCAAATCCTTTAACAAATTTCATTTTCTCTAACTCGCCCAGGAAGTGTTATAGTATTAAGGATTTCAATTGCATTAGCAAAGGCTGATAGATTTTGTTTAGTTTTCTTGATACAATGCTGAAGGAATATCCGTTTCCAGCTGTTGAAATTGTACAGCCACCTTTCTGATTTGATCTGACAAGAAGTTTATGTCACTTCCTGAACTGTTATTTCTGAAGCAAATATTGAACAAGGCTAGTGAAAGTGGATACGTGTAAAGCTAGTAGGTCAGCATCACGCACTAAGTTTTTGTTTTGTTTTTGTCTAAGAGTGCAGATTGGCTAAAATATTATGGTTTGGATGTTATACTTTGTCTTCTTGAATTCTTCACCCATTATGGAAGTGGCTCGTCATTGCAGAGAGCATTCCTATCATGGTAGACAGTTTTCACCTTCTTGAAAGACAATGGTTGTGAAGTGCCCATTACTTCAGGAATGTATACACAGTAGTGGAAGACTACCTCCATATATGCATATTTTAATGAATTAAATTTAATTTTAGTAAGTTGATAGAGCATTGAAAAATACTAACATATCATTTAAAGATATGCTCTTTATGACTAACTGGTGCTGCCAAAAATATAAAGAGAATTATAGAAGGTTATATTTTTGTTTTATGAATTAAAATATTTACATCGCACCTTATTCGTCACTCTGAAGAGAGCTGACAGGAGCAAATACATTTAGAAAATGCATGAAACATATGCTAATGCCATGATTGCCAAGCTGTGTGGCACCAGTGTGACATGGAAGATAAAAGGGCTTGGAACAATATTGGAAGGATCCGCCATTCTGTGCTCACTGGGGAAGGGATGCCTCATATTGTGACTTGTTCAGCATGCCATACCTTCACATAGAATCATACCAGCTTGCTCCATTTCCAGGCATACACGGTCATAGTTCAGTATT
This sequence comes from Sphaerodactylus townsendi, assembly GCF_021028975.2. Lineage (NCBI taxonomy): Eukaryota > Metazoa > Chordata > Lepidosauria > Squamata > Sphaerodactylidae > Sphaerodactylus > Sphaerodactylus townsendi. Next base: position 71,082,860 of record NC_059434.1, read on the forward strand.
TGCAGGGAGTCCTTGCGCTCAAACTAGAATGCATATCAAAGTTCAAAGACCTTTATTAGGCATTAAACTAGAATGCATATGTAGGCACCTCCACATGAAAAAGCAGCATTTCCGGTCGTGTGAAAGGCATGCATACAGGTGTACAAGATTAATCTTCACCAGTGTATTATATGGATAATGATTGCTTACAAGGGACATGCAACCGAATTTGCTAGTGCTGTGTGTTATAGATCAGTTCCAGTATTTTTTTTAATGTTGAGGGCTTGCCTTTTTATTTATTGACGTACAGTGCAGACAACTGCATATGACAGAGCATGACAGTCTAAAAAATGTAACTAATTGATGATTTCCTCAATGGCACATTCTGTAACACTCAAGGCAAAATGAAGGGGCATTCTTTGTTTTCATGACTTGCAGGGCTGCCCAAACTATACAATCGTGGACATTCATGTTATGAATATGACCTTGTAGTGCATGTGGCAGGAAGGCTGAAAATAGAACTCCAGCCTATGGCTCATAAACATTAGTTTAGGCAGGGTCAAACTGCATACTGTGTTCCAAGTCTCTTGTAATTACACCTCTAGCATTCATATATAGAAGCGGGACCCCAGTGTGGTTTGGGGCAGGAGTTTTTGAGTAAAACATAGTTTGAGAAATACCAGGTTTTAATAACCGTGGTCTTCAATGTGCAAAGTCTCCAATACTGTAATTTTATTGAGGCCTGTGATATATCAGCCTAAGAGCATGACTAAGATTTGAATAAAATATCTGCATTTTGGGTGCTGCAAACATTTGCTTACAGTACCATTGGTCAGTAAGGGTTGGGCATTCTTCCACATCATGGAAACTTCAAAATGATCAAGGAAATGTTTTGTATGAGTTTTGCTGCTAGTATAATTTCAGATTAAAAGGTACTGATTTGGCTCTCTGAGGCCCTTTCTTCTCAGTACAAATGAAACATTTTGCAGACTTTTTAAAAAAACTGTTTGGGCTTTTTTTGTCTGTAAAGTGCAGAAAAAAAATGCTGCCAGCCAAAACAGTTCTTTTGCAGCCTCCCGTTGCCTCCACTAGCTGATGAAGCTTGTCAGTTTTATTTATTATTATTATTATTATTATTTATTTATTTATTTAATTTGTATACCGCCCGATCCCCGAAGGGCTCCGAAGTTTCATCTGCCATTTTGTGCTACAGAGATTCTCTGTCCCTGCCTCCATTTGCTGAAGGTTTCCCATGGAGGTTTCCTTTGGTAGCAGCTCATCCACACACAATTTCACTCCTAAAAGTACATGAATAAAGTTTGTTTGCCTAGTGACCCCAAGCATGTGTTGTTTTTTCTTTCTGTTTTGTTTTGTTTGGAGGGAGGTGTCTGTGAACTGGAAAGACCTAGCAATTGCTACTTGATAGGAGATAAACCAGCCCTCTGAGTGGCTCTGATTCTCATATCGTGTTGTCATAGCTACACAGACACTTCCCTCAAAACAAGAGAAAATGACACATGCGCAGGATCACTATGTTAGCACAGGGTAAGAGTAAGCTAATAAGCTTGAGCCGACAAGGGCTAATTAAATAAATAATTTTTATTCCAAACCCTCAGAGGGTCAGTTTTAGAATCAGAGGAGTCGCCCTGAGTATACAAAAGTCACAGTTCTTATAGGATAAAGACAGCTGATGCATCATAAATGTTGCAAAGCCAAACCCTGTCAATCCATGACGTTTCAATATTCCCATCATTGTTAATCATGGCGATACATTGTTAAATAGCATTCTTAAGAATATAGTTTCTCACGTGGCTTGACTCTCTTTGCTTTAATTCTGCTTGGTCAAGTTGCGATTTTCCTCTACACACACACTTTCTCAGCTCATTTGTTGGCTAGAAAGTAAAAGCATCTTTTCTTTGGAATGTGGGAAGAGACAACAGGGGCTGTTTTGGGGAAAGCTTAAAGTACCTTTGCTATTTCTGGAGCCATAATTCTTGAATACTAAAATGTCTTCAAGCAAACTTCTTGCTTAAGTTATACATATAAGAGCACCTACTTCAGTTGAAATAATCATTTAAATGCTTTATTTCTATTTTCTATTTTCTGGGTCCTCATAATAGCTTTTAGATATGTTTTAGTTGAAGACATTATTTTCATGAGCTTTGTCTTTTCACACAAGCATAAGATGTATCTTTTTCTGGAATGTAGGAACATTGAATGCTTTTTCTTAACAAAGACACTTTTTCATGATTCTGTGAAATGACTTTAAGCTGTATTTCGGCCAGAATCTTTTTCTCTCCATTATTTTCCTAAATAATGGGGAGAAGGAAGAAATAACCTTCTGGTAAATCTAAAACCCTTTCCTTTTTCTCTTTCTCTCTCTTTCTCTCACTTTCTACCACTTTCTATCATTCTTTCTTTCTTCTGTGCTTACAACTAGACGAAACAAACTTTATTAATGTACTTTTAAGTGAAATTATGTGCAGATATGCTGCTAGCAGAGGAACCCTTTGTGGGAAATCTTCAGCAAATGGAGGCAGGGACAGAGAATCTCTGCAGCGCAGAATGGCAGCTGGGAATGGGGAAAATGAAAGCAAGAGGTTTAAAATTACTGAGCAGGAAGAATAATACATTTCCTGCTTGCCTGCTCTGTCCCCAGCAAGCAGGGAACAACTCGGCCACATTTTGGAGGGAAAAGATTGCTTGTTTAGCGATTGTTGAAAAACCAGAGTTGGTAGGAAAAAACCTGACATGAGGATGTCTTGGGGAAGAAAACTGGAGAGTTCCTCCAAAAATACTTTTTATAATGGCCTCAAGATGCTGTATTTGTGCTGTGCAGAATCAGCCTAAGAGAGGTAAATTCACATGAGCCCTGTTCATAGAAAATCATGCATCCACTAAAGGTGTTTTGGGAAAGCACAGCAGCAAGGCCCCACCTCCTCTTCCATTACCACCATCACAGTTGACCTCCCATTAGATATGAATGCAGATCATGTTTATACCACTGGGCTTTTCCCACTCAATTCGGAAGCATTATCAAAGCAAGATTTCTGATCACACTAAGAGAATCCTATTATCCATACAGATGTATATGCACAAGCACCACTCAAAGTTTCCAATGAATCTGTGGAGATACATTCCTACTCCTACCGATCGAAGCACAGAACCGCTTCATTAATCTTCTAGATAGTTTCAGTTTGTTTTGTTGCTAGGTTAATTAAATGCTGTTACAGTTTATTTTTTTCCTTTAGTCACCTTCTCAGCAAGATGTGATGACTAGCTACACAACCACCTTATTTTAATCGCATGTTACATTATTGTTATTGTTATTTAACAATTCTTCTGATTATTAAAGCACAGGGAATATCTTAGCGGAAATACATTTGTTCTAGTTAGGGTTATTTCAGAAATTCAAAGGAACCAAGAAAGAAAAAAAGCCAGGTGATATTATGAATGTTTCCAGATATTGTGTACAGGAGCAAGATTTGTCTGAACATTTGTTATAAAGTTTTGAGATAAACATGAAATATTATTGTTTGCTGACAGGACTGATTGTCCGAGAAGTGAGCATTGAGATTTCACGCCAGCAAGTTGAAGAACTCTTTGGACCAGAAGATTACTGGTGCCAATGTGTGGCCTGGAGCTCTGCAGGCACTACCAAAAGCCGGAAGGCCTACGTTCGGATTGCATGTAAGTAGTTCCTTTCTTACATCTGCATGAGAAATCTCTTTTTGCAGCTAGAAGTTGTCGTCTTGGTACATTGGTACCTCGGTAATTGCCAATTTCTGAGATCGCCGATCGCTGGGCGCCATCTTCCGCACTCAGAAGTTGTCGGAAGCCTCGGTTTCCGTCTGCTTCCGAGGCTACGCAAACGGTGTTGCGCATGCACAAACGGCGTACCTCGGAATACGCTGTTTTCGGTGTTCACCGGCCGTTGCCAGACAGATTACCGGCGAACACCAAGGTTCCACTGTAATTAAGTCATGACTGCTGTTTATCAACATATGATCCAGCAGTATCAATGTGCTGATACATTTTCAAATGCATAAGTTTATGAAGCTTTAAATGTCATTAAGTCATTATGCTGTACTGAAGTTGTTGGGATATTAGCAGGAAAAATCCTCTATAAAAAAAGGGGTGGTGGTAGTACAGATATACTAGCAACATCATAAAACAAGAAAAGTATACCAGAACCAGGTTACACTCAAATGTCTTTATTGTTATATAATAAATGAAATCATGTCTTGTTTCTTTTTTTCAAATATAAACGTTATTCTATTTTGTGTGTAACTTTGGTTTTTGTGTGTAACTTTGGTTTGGGTACACTTTTTTTTCTTTATGATGTGGGGCCAGGACCGCGTCTCTGGTCCTACACAGCTGAATTAGTTTAAGACTAAATTAGAAAACACCCAAGAAGCAATTTTGAAACAGAAGATAAGTTTACTGGACAGCATAAGAATCTGACCAGGGTGTCCCCTTAAGGGTAAGAGGCACACCCCTTCATACAAAGGGACCAATTTTTATAGACACAAAATACAGACGTCACACAATCATCATCATAAGATTTACGTACATAGTCCATACCTCTTTCACGTGCTACAAGCATGTACTTTAAAAATCTCATTGGATAGATGTGTCTCCTGGTCACATGAAGACAGCCTCTATTCTATGTATTACATTCCTTCTGTTACTCAAACGCTGCATGTTTTTAGTGCGTGTCCTCTACCCATATACAAAGGGCAGCCATAAAACTAGCTTCTGTCTCCAAGAATAACTTGTTATTCTTGGTTTGCTCCCAAAGAGAGAGGTCCTTAAGGTATGCAGCATTTTGACATACTTTTAAATCATAAAACTTTTCTTTACTAGTTAGAAATGATTTAACTTCAAATGATTTTACAAATATTGATTCTAACAACAATTATACCTTCAATTCTAAGACAATAGAATTATGATCAAATACAAGTAAATGTGAATCACTCATTATCATATCTGTGTTCATTCAGCATAAATAGAAAAACACTTTTTCCTTATTTAATTTATCACATTGATTTAGCTATCCCCTATTGCTGGTTCTAACCCAGAAAAACAAGGTTATAAATTTATATGGCTTCTGTCATATAGTAACCTGTAGTTACAAGACCTTAAAGATGTCTATCTGTACTTGCCTGCATCTTCACTGAGAAGCTGCTAACATGCAGGCCTGCTGGTCCCTATACAGAGAACCATTTTGATTCATCAAATCTTTGGTTCAGGCAACTTCCATGTTTCTTGATTAAATACAAATTTTATACATTCTGGCCCATCTCCACAATGATATTGCTGGGGTATTAGCAGGAGCAATCTAGACACTTATCTTATCTCAAAATTTCTTGCTGGGTCATAAGCCCTGGCTGGCAGTTCTGAATAAGCTAAACCAAATGGCGGTTGCAGTCTGACAGTGCTGTAGGGTCCAACTAGGCCTCAGAAATGATTGTAATAGGTATAGGCTCACCTCAACAGATGTAGGCTCATCCCTGCTACAAGATGCAAAAAGCAAGCCATGTCTGTGTCAGTGTTATGGCAGCCAGGGTCAAAGGTGACTCTGTGGTCAGTGCAGCAGCCATTAAGATTCAGCTCGCTGTTTTAGCATCCACATCTACTCCTGTAATTCAGAGTTACAGGAATATCTATTGCTGGTTATTAACTCATGATGTCCTGCTTGCACTGTTCCTAATTCTACTTGTTTATTTATTTGTATTTATTTTGTATATTTCTGCTATGAAATCCAGTATTTTAGGACTTCAAAGGAAAATAGTGGCACAATGGTTAACAGTACTTTTTTATTATAGTTAAATCAATGTATAGAGTAACTTGTACCAAAAAAAAGGTTTTTAGAACAGAAGCTTGTGATCTACATTTTTACCGTAGGGTTAGAATTTGAAGAAAATCATCCCCCAATAGACATGAGGTTTTAATAATTGATAAAAACTCTAGCATAATCACTTGCAAAATACTGTATGTTGTATGGAGCTATGACCAATTTGCTTTTCAAATATATGACTCATGTTCCAGTGTTTGTTTACTTGGTTGAATGTCAACTTACAAACCTACATCTATCAGATTTTCATTTCCATTGTTAATATTTTTTTCAGCACTGCCAATGAAATTAAGATTAACAGTGCTTTCTCAATTCACATAACAAATCTGAGCATTTATTTCCCTTGACAAGCACTTGAACTCCCGTCATGTGGATCTATTAATATGTCATATTTGAAGCACATCTCAAGTAATGTTCTCCAATCCAAAGAAACTGTCTGCAGTCAAACATGTTATGCTATCCATATGAAGTTCCTGACAGGATGAGTGCGATCCCACGATGATAGATTAGATCAGTGTTTCCCAACCTTTTCGAGATCAGGGTACCCTTGATCTCACTCCTCATATCTCACGGTACCCCTGCCGCCACCCTCCACCTTCCCCTCCCATTGCCCCTGCTTGCCACACTCCCCACCTTCCCCTCCCAGGGTGAAGGGAAGCACTGGGGGGGGGGTGGCTGCTGACCTTGTGGCAGGCCCTGCCCCATGGGCCAGCTCCATGTCCTTGCTGGCGCCGGTGGGAGACACCACAAAAATGAGGGGGGGCAGTAGTGTTGCCGCGGTACCCCTGGGACATGCTCACGGCACCCCAGGGTACCACGGTACCCTGGTTGAGAATGGCTGGATTAGATCTATGCAGTCATTTCATTGTGCTGCTTTTACTAGTCCTAATGGAGGTATCCTGATCCAACGGAATGAGATAACCAAAAAAGCCAACTTAACCTTATTGACATTCATCTTCATATTAAATCCTTCCTTCTCCTGTCACATCTGTATCTGCCCCCCCTCCACTGACATAACTTAAGGCAAACAGTTCCTAGCAACACAGATATCCAGTTCATTATACAAATATTTAATTTTCATTACTTTTCCAATAGAGGACCACCTTTGTAATACACTGTTTGCACTGGAGACTCTCATTTTGCTATCAGATGAATGAAATGAGTTTACCCTGACTTAACAGTGTAAGGAACCACATCACTCAGCCAAGGTTTCCTTTGCCTTTGGGAACAAGAAACAAACAGCTCTGGGTGAATGTTCACTAGCAACTGACTGGCTGACTGGCATTTAGGTTGGCATTTTAGCGAAAGAGTGTGGGGTTTTTTTGGTAGTAAAATGAATGAATTCCCCAGAAAAGCCTTTTTGTGGATATATGCGTAGAATGCACTTTTTTTCTCTCCATGGGCTCTGTAGAAGCAATTAGAAGAATTTATAAATGGTGCTGTTAGCTTTCAAAACTAGAGTTGTTCTGGTGCCTGCTCATTGCCTTCCAACAATTATCTCTGATTCTCCTGATCTGGCTTCTTTTCCATCTGGTGATAACTTATTTTGTGACCAGCTCCAGTGGATGAATAGAGAAGGAAAAGTGTTGCCCGGTCTTTCTGAATCCTATCTAATAGTCAGAGCGGTTTTCACACATGTGTGTTTGTCATTGAATGGCTTTTTCACAGAGGCTGTTTCCGCACAAATGCGGAAGCGGCCAGGTCGGCATACTCGACGCCGACCCGACGACGCTAGGACCGTCCTCCCTCGGCGACGCGCCGGAGGCCCAGGAACAAGGTAAGTACAGGGAGGGAGGGGGGGAAGTGCCAGGAAGCCGCTGCCATTTGCACAGCAGTGGCTTCCAGCCGGCGTTTCCTCAACAAGTGCGCTTCGAAGCGCACTGGGAAAACGCCGGCGTCGGGATGGGCGGCCGGCACGAGGGCGGCGCGGCTGCGATGCAGCTGCACCCCCTGTGCGAATGGCGGCCTGGGGACGGCGTTTTTGCCGTCCCCAAGCCACCGTTTATGGCCCGTGCGGAAAGGGCCTGAGTGAAACGTGTGAATAGGCCATCACAGACTCCGATCCTGGGCACCTTTTCAGTCCAAAGAGTACTCAGCTCAAATCTTGCCGATTCTGGCAATATATAGTATTCCTATTTTTAAAAAATATATATTGGAGGAGCTGTATTCGAAGATACACATACAAAAATATGAGAATATTAGCTGCTCGGAAGAACAGTCTACCACCCATTGAGAAGCATTGGGTAGACCTGCCATAGAAAACTGTCTTAGTTTTTCTGTGCAGTAAGAAAAACTATGATTGCCCGAATTGCCATGATAAGCTGAGTACAACTATGTACCCCTCGGGCTGAAAAAGCATCCAGGATCAGAGCCTGCAGAGCAAACTCCCTGGGGAAACCATTAGCAAATGGAGAAAAGGAGAATCCTTTCAGCAGCACACAAAATGTCAGATGCTAACTGGGGAGGAAACTGACCAGAGAGCTTAACCGTCAGCCAGGAAACATAAAACACCTCCTGAGCTCCTGAACTCCACACAGCCATGCAGGAGACGTTTGCAGATGACTTGAAGGAAAAATGTCCTTCTTCTAGCGTCTTCGAAATAAAATGGGTTGAGATAAGGCGTCCTGAGGACATCTTGGGGGAAAAACTGGGTGGAGTTCCTTCCCACGATGCCCTTTTTAATGTCCTCAGGACGTCTTATTTGTGCTGTGCAAAATGAACCATAGCTGAACCTTAGCCAGCCCGTGTGTTTTTGGAACAAGGAAAAGGGCTTTCCTCTTAACCTTCTCACTATCTTCTTAGCATCTGGAACAGATAAGCTCAGATAAGACAGTGAGATTACTAAAGTTTCTGGAGGAGAAAAGAGTTAAACTACTGCCTCTGCATTGTTGCCAACTTGCCCTTTTTCCTGGCTGACTGACATGGTGGTAGTTGTAGTTCTCTGTCCTTTCTTCCTCCTGACTGCTGCCTTCATGTTGGGATGAGAGATTGGAGCTGTGGAGAGGATGGAAGAATTGTTGGAGAATGTAAACCAGATATTTCCATCCCTGACTGTAGACCTGCTGCTTGCAGCTTGCAACTTGCCTGTCCTCTTGCCCCTGCAGCAGTGGGTGTTACAGAGTGAAATCACCTGCCAACCACAAACCCCATGGGGCAATGACCTTGTGCATGTTCTTTAAACTTGGTGTGGGTGCCACACTGGGGAACAGTGCCCAGAAGAGCCATGGATAACATGTCTGAGGCTGATTCTGCATGGGCCAAAAACAGCTGTGTGAAAACAGTCTGAAAATGGTATAAACCTTTTTACACTCCCGCACACGCAAAATAATGCGTTTTCAAACCACTTTCACAACTGTTTGAAAGTGGATTTTGCTATTCCGCACAGCTTCAAAGAGCACTGAAAGCAGTTTGAAAGTGCATTATTCTGCATGTGCAGAATGAGCCACTGTTTTAAACCCTTTTACACCATTTTCACACCATTTTCACACCACTGTTTTTGGTCCATGCGGAATCAGCCAAAGAGTCATATGTGGCTCCTGAGTCACCGAGTATTACTTATCTAAATGCATTTTCCTATTGAAGTGATATGAATTTTAAATTTCAGGCACTCTGAAGATTTAGTGCAAAAATAAGTACCTTTGTACTGCTATAGTTAAGGAGAGGAATGGAGTGTTAGGCAGCATTGCATAGATACAGGGTAGAACATATGATTTGTCTTCTTATGATCTCAGGGGACTCTGGTTAAAATATCTCAGGTAGTTGAGCTGTGAAGGACTTCCAGCTGAGCTGCTGTCAATTGGCTCACCTTGTCACCTGGATGGACCACTTTAAGGTTGGATCCTGGGCCTATTTAGAAAGAGAAAGTTTGTGTAGCAAAGCATCTTCACAGCTTATCTATTACATGTCTATCAGTCCTTTGTATGTTTTTATCTGTTCAGATACTTAATTGTTCTAAATATTTTACACATTTGTATTTTAAACACGAGATCTGGTGTAATATAGAGCTTACAGTGGCAGACTCTAGTCTGGAGAACCAAGGTTGATTCCCCACTCCTGCACATGAAACCTGCTGGATGATCTTGAACCAGTCACAGTTCTCTCAGAACTCTTCTAGCTCATGCAGAGACAACCAAGGGTAGACCATCTTTAAATGTCTCTTGCCTTGAAAACTCTACGAGGTCATCATGAGTTAGCTATGACTTGATGGCACATTTTAAGCACTGATTTAATGTTTGAAATGCTTAAAATGTTCAAAATGTTTTAATGTTGGCTGCCCCAGGGACTCTGAGTTAGTTGGAAAGTCATTATAGAAATGTTTTAAATGGCTGACTGACTGAATCCTTTCATAGTTCTTATAGAGGTTTAGAAGGGCAAACAAATATCCTTATACAGACACTAACACAAGTATTTAACACAACTCTTTTACTGGGATTATGCTTCAGGCAACAAACAGACCTTTGTAGTCTTCAGGGACCTTTGTAACAGATAAATACTGAACTTTAAATATCCATTCAAAGTGCTAGCTTGGAGCCCAAGAGAACCTTAGAAATGTTTCACCAGTTCTTTTAGATGTCAAAAATAAAACCACTTTAAATTATGAAGTAGATTTTGGTGCTTTGCCAGGTAACACATAATAGATTGCGGGCATGTTATATTTAGACCTTTAATTGAAATGACTGTGATTTAATGAAACAGGGCAATGTTGTTAAGGCTATGGGTGTGTAATTACCTGTCCTGCAATGACATACATAGATGGTAGTTCCCCAATTTCAAGCTGAAGTCTTTCAGTAGTTCTCATAACTGCTGGTGTTTTATTGTTTCCATTCAGCCAGGCACTCCATGGCATTCTTACTTGGTAATTGGAACACCACCACACCATTGGGTAGCTACCACACCATTGGGTAGTCAAGTCAGCAGGCAATTGTGAGTTATGTGGGATTTTGTCTTAATCTTATCATAGAAAACTTCTGTTGCCCAAAGTTTCTCACGTAATTGTGTGTGTGTGTTTTAAAAATGTGTGTGTGTGTGTGTGTGTGTGTGTGTGTACACACACTGCCTAAGGGATGAAATGGCTGACGAAGAATCCCCGCCAACTTTCCCCCAAACCCAGGAGCCTCCCCTGCCCCAAAGAATATGGGCTGCTCTCCTGGAGGGAAGACGGAGGAGGAGGGGTCCCCTGCCCAAAGGTCATTATTGTCTACTCAGAAAGATAGTAGCTTGAAAGCTAAGGGGTCTCGCGTAGTGCTCTTACCTACTGCCGAATCCTTTAACTAGAGAGGCCAAGGACTGAACATGGGAGCTAAATGTTCTACCACTGTGCCTTCCTCATTAGCTTTCATGCTATCATTTTAGAGGCAGGAAGGGTGGAGGGGGAAATCACACTACAAAATGCAAAAGGCATAGTAGCAAGATAGCTTTGGGTATAACCTCCCAATGTAGAAGCGGAAATATGTTTTGATATTAAAATTTATGCTTATGGGCTTATTTCTTTCGGTGAACAACTGAATTCAATTATTTTGCATAATTAGTACATAATCCTCTATTTTTGATTGACAGAGTAATGGATGTTTTGGAATTAAACCTTTGGCCTGAAATTTATGAAAAGTGATAGAACTAAGTTTTCTGAAAACGGAGATTGTGACTGTACTTTCTCACACAACTTTCAGACCTTTTCCTCACAGACATAATTTAAGTTACAACAGGAAAGGAGCAGCTCATCACTGTGTAAGGATACATTCCGCCCAGAGTTTGGGGTAGGCTACATGTGAGGGGGAGCCAAATTCATATTGTGGGTAGTGCACAGTGCTACAGTGTAAAGATCTAATGGCTTACCCAATTAGTGATGGCACCCATCCTTTTTGAGTTTCCTTCTGCAGAGCACATGAACTAGCTGTGTTGGTACAAGAACAGCCCCTTTTCAATCATCTCTGGAAAATGGAAGGCAAGAAATGAAGCATACTAAGCCACACGAGCTGGAAATGTTTGCTCAAAAAATGACATCAGCTCTGTGTCTTCTTTTGGGATCCATTTTGGTGTCATGGCTAAAACGTTGGATGTGAACTGAGGACACCCAGATTCAAATCCAGTTTTTAATGCTGCTTTTCCATCCAAATAGAGTGTTGAAGGTGGCAAACATGTAAGCATAAAAACATTTGAACATTAAAACAGCATTTCAGTTAATATGTAAGAATCAGTAAAAACATAAAAACGTATTAACATACACCACAAAACCAGGGTCTATAACCAGAGGTGGGATCCAGCAGGTTCTCACAGGTTCCCGTGAGTAGGTTACTAATTATTTGTGTGTGCCAAGAGGGGGTTACTAATTGGTGATTTTGCCTCGTGATTTTTGCCTTAGTTACGCCCCTCCTCTCAACAGTAGCGTGCAGAACTTGAAGCAGTCTAGCAGGAGGTGCACCGGCGTGCATGGCGGCCTGCACCTGCGTGCATTCGTTTCCCGCCCAAGCACCGGCGCAGCGGCTGCGTCCTTGCCCAGCAATGCCCCGCCCCTGGAATGCCCAGCCACGCCCCGTCGTGCCCCGCCCAGCCCCATTGGCGCTACGCCACAGTTTGAATCCCACCACCATGGGAACCTTTTACTACAATTTTTGGATCCCACCACTGTCTATAACAGTTATTGAGGGTATGCCAATGAAACAAACTCTTGACCCATTGACTGAAGATAAGGATAGAAGGAGACAGGTAGATCTCCTTAAGGAAAGATTTCATTCCACAACCAAGAAGGCTGTTTCTTGAGTAGCCACCTATCTAGTTTAGGGTGGTGGAGGGCACCCAAAACAGGGCCTCCAAAAAATTAGTGGATTACTAGGTTTGTATATAAGATAAATTGATGACAAACAGCACAGACACTGTGCCGGCCATAGCCATGCTTGTGAGACCCCAGCAGCAGCTGCAGCTCCACCTCTATGGAGGGGCTTCACCTGCCAGGGAACACTTCTGAGGCACATGGTTTAGCCATCTGAATGACATTTACTGATCTCTGGAGGAAGTGGTCTACAACTGCAACTTCTTCATCTCCTGTTGCTACACAAAGATGTGATCTTGCAAAGCAGTAGGTGCCATGATTACTTGGCTAGATGGTCCACAAAGTGCAGTGGGGCAACTGCCAGCCAGCCCAAACTGCGGTTGTTCCTGCCCCTTACCCCCACCCTGCACCTGGGGTGAGCAAGTGCCAGTATGAGTCTACCAGCATCCTTTTTCCACCCAGCATCGTGAGCACCTTTCCTGGGTTCACTTTCCTGGGCATGTGCCTTATTACGTGACATAGTGCCAATTGGCCCTTTCTTGGATTGTTGCCATACACTCACACTGCAAAGTGTGGGAGAGAATATTGTCAAGGAAGTTCATGGTGAGGGAAATGAGGGAGGCAGGTGCCAATTCCTGGGTTGGGGTAGCTGTTTGATTGTTCCTTTGGGATGAGCCTCTGAAGATCAGTAAGACACAATGGCATAGTGTGGGCTTTTCTGTCCCCCTTAGGTATTAGTGCTAAGCACTCCTTTATTGGTGCTAAGTACTGATTCTTCTCCTGACACAAAACAGCAATGCCTGGCACTATGTGCATGGCAAAGACCTCTGAATTCTGTGACTCACACCCTACCTCCTGAACTATGGGCTGTTCTGGCTGGGGTTCATGTAGTGCTAGGAGGGGTGCTGTGATTGGGCAAGGGAGAGTGCTTGGCTACTGCAGGAGAAGGGGTTATTGGTTGCAGCTGTAGTCAGTATCCTCTTCTCCACCTAGGCTTCTGGGAAGGGGGGAGTCTTTGGTGGGGCACTTAGCCTGTCCCTTTGTATGGGCACCTATGGAATTAGCTCCCTTCTTTTTCTGGCGTAAGTTTCCACCATTTTGGTGGTGGGCTGACTTAGGGAACAGAATATATTTGTACCTCAGAGGTATGGCAGCACAGCATCTTATAGACTTGGGCACACTGTGCCCCCCAGGATTGTGCTGAATGAAACAAAACTTGTCTACATATCCTATAAAAACTAACAGAACTCCACTGGCACCATAAAGGCTAACATTGTGCCAGCCGTAGCCATGCATGTGAGTCCCCAACAGTATATAATGAAGGAAGCTCTAGACTAGAGCCTTCTTCAGGTACTTGTAGTGGGTCCTATACACAGGCATTTGCATATGAGGTTATGGGTAGAGGAAACATACAAATGGGTCAAAGAGCCATGGAGAACCATTCACCTGCAAATTTTTACTGCTGTAGACTAACACAGCTACCCCTCTGGAGTTATTAATATGTTTGGTGTTTTCTTGTTCTTTATGCTTTGCTGTTATGTCACTTCAATATGAGGCTCATTTCACATATACAAACTAGCACTCTGGACTAGAGTAGTTTGACTAAATGTTTGGGGTTTTTCCCCCCTTCGATAAAAACCAGTATGTAAGCATTTTCTCTTGGTGCTGTTTAAGCGTCTGTGCTAAAACTGGTAGGGCCACAGATGCTTAATAGCCCATATGCCTATAAGAAAAAACTGCTTTCTTTGAACCCAGGTTGGTAATTAGAAGACAGGCTGATGGGCTAGATTTGGCAGCTACTAGTTGGCAATGTTCTTTTTAAATTAAATGTGTGTTGCAGAGGAAAACAAGGAAAAAGACTTTTGCAATGGAGCACAGTTGGCGAACATCTTTACTTTCTTACTATTCAGTGGCTTTCAGCCTGATCTTTACACATTCTGAATCAGAGGAAGTTAGACGTTGAGGGGCGACTGTGTGATTGGTCAAATGGGATGCATGGTAAATAAGTATACCTGCCACTGACAAGCCACACGAGGAAAATGAACTATGACTGGCTGTCAACCCCTAGTTCCAAAGAGAAAACATATTGGCTGCTGTGATCGCCATGGGAGCTGGAGTCTCAAACAGGACTGTACCTCACACACAAAAAACCCCTCATGTTTATTGGCTCTTCTATTTTGAGATACTTTCCCTTCTGCTAAGTTTTAGGGGGCAGCACTAAATTAGCTCTGAGAGGCTCATTCCGCACATGCAGAATAATGCACTTTCAAACTGCTTTCAGTGCTCTTTGAAGCTGTGCGGAATGGCAAAATCCACTTGCAAACAGTTGTGAAAGTGGTTTGAAAACGCATTTTTTGCGTGTGCGGAAGGGGCCAGAGAGAAATATTTTTTGCTCATAATGTTTCTCCCACCAGCCATAAATGTTGGCAAACCGTTAGGAGCAAAAACTACCAGATCTCGGCCACCCAGTCCTGAGAACTCACCACAACCGATTGATTTGGGCTGTGAAAGCCTTCAACAGTGCAATCTTTCACGTCACCTACAGCCTGGCCCTTAA
The DNA here is from genome assembly GCF_021028975.2 of Sphaerodactylus townsendi. Taxonomy (NCBI): domain Eukaryota; kingdom Metazoa; phylum Chordata; class Lepidosauria; order Squamata; family Sphaerodactylidae; genus Sphaerodactylus; species Sphaerodactylus townsendi. The sequence goes on from NC_059434.1 coordinate 71,098,019, forward strand.
ATTTGCAATGCCAGAGATTGAACCGGTGCCTTCTGCATGCAAAACAGAGGCTCTTCCACTCAGCCACTTCCCCAGAAGGAGTAAACAGCATTTGCCTGTTATTAGCACAAGATAGCTGCAATTTGCAGTCTCTTTACTCCTGAGTAGATCCCCTGAACTGAAAGGCATTGCTTTGGAATATTCCAATTGTAGATATTGTACAGTGCAGGGCAACTGTAGGAGGACAGAAGGGGGAAAGCTCTTCTGCTTTATGATACTTGACTAGAGATTTTTCATTTTTAATAAGTACATTAAAATGAAGGCTATTATATTTGGTGGGAGGAGAAAAAAGCATAAAGTGCTCTGCTTGCAGCCGTTACTTCCTTTAATGGTCAGATCTGGCGATTTCCACACAAGTCGCACTGTGCCACGGTGACATAATTAGTGCCTTTCCCCCCTCTTAGCATTTCCAAAACAGAGATTTGTTTTCTCCTCTTTTTCTATTCTGACAAAACTTGCATTACTGTTTGGTGAGAACGTAGAATTAGTGCGCCCTCTGTAGGACGCTTTCTGAAGGCCATTGAAATAGGGGGAAATGGTCTTCAGCATCTCAGTTCACTGAGCATATAGCAGAATTAAGCAAAAAATAATTTGAAAGAATGTGCATCTCCCCTCCCACCCACAAAAATCAGTATGCATTTGTTTTATAATTGCAGGGTTAGGGTTGACTTTGAAGGCATGTGTGTATAATTTTTTAAAAATGTGGGATGGGAGTTCTTCCGGCAGCATACTATGATTTAGATGTCTTATATTGAAGTTCATACACAGGGCTGAAAGTCAGACACAAACAGCTGTTGCTCCATTCCTCTGAATCCTGAGGACATTGTAAGCAGGGATGTGTGTGCACAGCTTTCCTCTGCATTGGGGTGAATGACGGGTTCCCTGGTTCTGTGACATATTATGTGGTGTTTTAGATCACTGAAACAGTCAGAGCCTGAATGTATTATTCTTTTTTTTCTCCCATTTTGTCAGCTTAACTGATGTGGTCTGGGAGTTCCATATTTCTCCAGCATTCACAGGCCTGATTCAGTGTTTGAGCAGTGAGCCTTGCCTAGGGTCGGCAGCTCTGGGTTGGGAAATACTTGGAGATTTTGGGGGGTGGGTGGGTTGGGGTGGGCATGGTTTGTGAAGGAGAGAGACTTCAATGGGACTTAATGTCATACAGTCCACCTTCCAAAACCGCCATTTTCTACATTATCTCTGTTGCCTGGAGAGCAGTTGTAATCCCAGGGAATCTCCAGCTATCAACTGGAGGCTGGCAACCCTATGCCATTCCACAATTTGAAATAGATCCACAGAACTTCTGTGTGTGTGTGTGTGTGTGTGTGTGTGTGTGTGTGTGTGTGTGTGTGTGTGTGTGTGTGTGTGTGTGTGTGTGTGTATAAAAGGGAAAATAGGAATAAAGCATTCTCGGCTAATTTATTGTCGAAGGCTTTCACAGCTGGATTCAACTGGTTCTGGTGGGTTTTCTGGGATGTGGCCGTGGTCTGGTGGATCTTGTTCCTAATGTTTTGCCTGCATCTGTGGCTGGCATCTTCAGAGGTGTATCACAGAGAGAAATCTGTTACACACTGCATCCACTCACTACCAGACCACAGCCACACAGCCCGGAAAACCCATCAGAACTGTATCACAGAGGGAAATCTATTACACACTGCATCCACTCACTACCAGACCACAGCCACACAACCCAGAAAACCCATCAGAACCATTCTTGGCTAGTTTGCCTACTGCTGTCTTAAATGTTCACTTGCATGGTCTGACTTATTGTTAACCACATATTGCTAATATACTCCAGTTTACACTATTGTAACTTCACCCTGAAACTCTTTGAAATATGTTAGTGACAATCTGAGACGCTTTCTGATGAAGTCTTACCATTACAAAAAGTAATTTAGCTGTCTCTCTGTGCCCTGTAACCTAGCAATTTTAATTAGCATGTAGATGAGATACCTGGTTGTCTGATGGCAAACCTAGAAATAGGTTATATGTTATTAATTTTTTGAGAAACTGAATGTCAAATAAAGATGACCTTTTTGTTTCTTATTCCACTAAACATCACCTAGCAACATAGTAATGAGAGGATGCTAATACATTTTTCAAATGTTAAGTCCTGAAATAGATATGTTAAGTTTGTGTACAGATTGGTGTTTTTTCCCCCCAAAAAATAACAAATGAGTTTTAAAATAACCTTTAGCAAAGTCTATGATAAGTAAGTCTCTGTGGCAAGGTGTATTTAAGGAATTTTAGAGAAAGGTTGGGCTGACCTAGATAGCCCAGCCTAGCAAGTTTGGATGTGGCTAGTACTTGGATGGGAGACCACCAAGGAAGATCTAGGTCAGTGGTTCTCAACCTGTGGGTCGGGACCCCTTTGGGGGTCGAACAACCCTTTCACAGGGGTCACCTAAGACTCTCTGCATCAGTGTTCTCCATCTGTAAAATAGATAAATGTTAGGGTTGGAGGTCACCCCAACATGAGGAACTGTATTAAAGAGTCGCGGCATTAGGAAGGTTGAGAACCACTGATCTAGGTTATTTTGCAAGTGAAGGTAATGGCAAACCACCTCTATTAGTCACTTTCCTTTGAAATCCTGTGGTGTTACTGCCAGTCAGCTGCAACTTGACAGCATTTCACAAACCTAGGTCCATTCTGCACAGCACAAAAAAAGACATCCAGGGGACGTCTTAAAAAGAGGCCGCTTGTGGGTGCTTTCCAGACATCAAAGGCATCAGTGGGGAAAAGAGATTGTTTCCCACCCAACCACTTTGCTCTCTGGTCAGTTTCACCCTCAGCTTACGCCGGACATTTTGTGTGCAGTTGAAGGAATTCTCCCTGCTGCCATTTTCTGAAGGTTGCCCCAGGATGTTTGCTCTGCAGGCTTCAATCCTGGGTACCTTTTCAGCCCCAAAAGTACATAGTTGTACTCAACTTGTCTTGCCGATTCTGGACTACAAATCCAGGCTCGTGCTTTGTCAATATAATTGCAGAAAGAAGAGAAAATCAGTCAATCGCCCTTGATGGACTTCAGCTTCCACTGGATCGTCCTCATTTTTAACTTTGATAGCCAGTAACCATTTCCTCCTGCTACATTTACTTTGATTCCTTTGGTTTAGGGCTGTCATCTTCCTATGATCTTAGTCCCCTGTACTTTTCTTACACCTCTGGTGCTTTTCAATCTCTTACATGTCTTAGGCCGTTTCCGCACGGCCAAAAGCAGCGACGCGATGACGTCGCAAATTGCGACGCATCCCAAAAAAAGCGTTCACACAGACAGGCGGAGCTGCGGGCGTCCGCAGCCCCGCAGAAATGCACGGTTCGCGACGAAGCCGCCTGGCGGAAGCCGCTCAGCGACAGTTGCTTCATGACTTGGCGGTCGCGCAGGTCCGACGCCATTTTTTTTGACGACAGCCCGCGGCGGCTGTTCGCATGAAAAGGCCGCATAAGGCCACATGGGGAAAAGAGTGGTTTTAAGCGCTTGAATACACCGCCTTCGCCGGTTTAGCTGCTGACGGCGCCGACGCACTTCGCTGCGCCGTATGAACGCTCTCGCCTGACGCCCGCTAAGCATCGCATCGCCATATTTTGCCCGTGCGGAAACGGCCTTAGCTTTTCTCCATTTGAGGCCTTATGTCTGCACTCAAGTAATATTTGTAAAAGATCATAACAAATTGCTTTCTGGTACGTTTCCAATTCCATCAAATAACTGGTGGGTGTCTTAGGATCAAATACAGCTTCAAAAATACATTTTAAAGGAAGCAATCTATATCACTTAATGATTTGCTGCTGTTGGACTTAATTGGGAGGATTTTTCAAAAGTTGTTTTATTTAAAAGGACCCTTTTCCAGAATTTTGTTTTAAGAAACTGAAGTACAAATAGTATTTGTACGTCTACTACTGTGTACTGGTAAGATGAATGTGTCAGTGAAAGGTGGGAAAGTCTGCTTGATTCAATCTCCTTTCATGAAAAAACATTTGTACAAAAAAGGAATTTAAAAGCAAAAAAATTAAACAGAACAGTCACATATTCATTACTGACAGAGTTCAGCTGACCTTTTTCTTCAAGGTTCAGAACTTTTACTTTTTATTTCAAAAGTACATTTTCACATCCCTGTATTTATAATCCTGACAGTTCTGTAAAAACATAGTTTGAGGGTCACCAAAATATTATATTGAAGTACATTAAAGGAACAAGGAAAAGTCTATGAGCTAAAATTGTTCTGATGGATAAAGTCCTGTATTGCTTGCTTTCTGAAAGTTATCAGAAATAGTAAGTAATACATCACTCTGTTATAGCAAAATAAAAGGACTTTTGTACTTTAGTTGTTGTTTGCTGTTCATTGGGCTGTGGAGAACATTCGATTTTCCTTTGGCACAGCTCTATTTTACATATTAGATAGGATTGTCAAGGACAGCAGGAATCCAATTTCCTACCTTTTCTCAGATAAAACCACTTTTTTAAAAGAAGTGACTTCCTTGTTGGTTCAGGCTCACCAATATTTTGAATGACTCGGTGCACACTGAGAATGTTCACTTTTTGGAAAGGAAAAATAACAATAAAGTATGGAATCAGAACAGTTATTTTCAGATTTTGAATAGGTAACATTGCCAAATTTAAGTAGGGAAATTCTTGGATATTTGGGGGGGTGGAATAGGTTCCTAGATGCCCTCCCCCATGTGCTGTTCAGTTGGCTGACAGGAGGACTTAACATCAGCAAAATGAGAGCTAGAGCTCTGTTGCCAGTGATTCAGCAATGTCACTTCAGATACCCTCTAGAAATTATGTCATCACAAACAGCGTCTACCATAGAGTTTTTACCCAAATACCAGAGCATCCCCACATCACAGGGATGTAATGACATCACTTCTGATGTGTGCTGGAAGTGACTTTGCTGCAACCAAGATCTAGAACTCAGTTTGCCCCACTACCCTAGAGTCAGTTTAAAGACCTCAGTGGGATATATTGCCATAGAGTCCACCTTCCAAAGCAGCTCTTTTTCTAATCTCTTCTAATCTGAGGATCGGTTGTAATTCTGGGAGATTTCCAGAGCCCACCTGGAGATTGGCAACTTTATGTATTGGCCCCAAGCCAGAGTACCCTATGCAAGAGCATATAGAGAGGATTCTCCTTGATCCAGCACATGTGTACTGGGAATAAAAGTACCTCATGGAAACCTGCAGTGTGCAGCAGTGGAGGAAGGCAGAGGCAACCTGGCCATGGGGACACTTAGCAGGTAGCTTTGAGTTGGATATTGGTTGTAGTTCACAGGATCATTTTTAACCTTGAACCAGCACAAAGGGGAATGTGTTTCGTGGATTTCTGATTGAAGCGAAAAGGTTAAATAATCCAACAGAGAATGACAGTGGTTACTGGACTATCTAAAAAATAAATAAATATTTGTAACAAAGCAGGCTTTGAGTTCTGTTTCAATCACTAATCAGGACCTATGGAAAGTTTGTGCAGTAGGTAAACTAGTTGAATTGTCACAAGTAAGGTGTGACCATGACTGATAAGTCCGGTGTGCTCAGCTTTGCAGCTTGGTGAACTTTCCAGCCTGAATAGTTTACCAATGAAGCATATCCAGGTTCCAGAAATGATCTCTACTTCTTTGAAATGTTTCCTTTTCACACTTTGGAATTTTAATATCATTATTATCATTATTATCATTATTATTATTATTATTATTATTATTATTATTATTATTATTATTATTATTATTATTATTATTATTATTATTATTATTATTATTAATGTTTGTATACCGCCCTTCCCCCAAAGGGCTCAGGGCGGTGAACATAGAATATACAGGCAGAGTATAAATAAAATCAACAAACAACCAAAAATGATTAAATTATAGCTCTGCATATATTAAAACTAGTCCCCTTTTAAAATGCAGCGTACCAATTACACAACACAGCAGATGGCATCTCGCAACTAAACCCCCTAAGAGGAGGGGGACGGCAGGGTCCACTGATGTTATGGGGGGGCATCAGCGGCCGGTCTCCCTAAAAGCCCGGTGGAACAGCTCGGTCTTACAGGCCCTGCGGAACTCACTAAGGGCCCGCAGGGCCCGGACAGCCTGGAGGAAGAGTGTTCCACCAGGCAGGGGCCAGGGCTGTAAAGGCCCTGGCCCAGGTGGAGGCCAGTCGCATCATTGAGGGGCCGGGGACCACCAGCAAATTGGCCTCTGCCGAGCACACTTAAAGCTTTATTTTGATTTTACAGTAAAACTACAAAAGGACAAATTGTGGCTCATAAACTCCTCTCCACTCCGTGTGGGTTTCCCAGCCCGAAGAGGTTGTAGTGATTAAGAAATGAAGGCCGGAATATGCTATGTGTACTTATTGCTGAATGAAAACGTGTTCTTTTCCTTATTCCATGTTTCCCCTAGCAACCAGAGATGACACTTGGGCAGAAGAGTTGCAATTGACGGCTTCTTGTAACTCATGTTGGATTCCGAAATACCACTTCTCCAATCTTTTTCTATTGTAACTGTGAACATTTTTTAATCTCACATTTCTTCCAAAAAACTTAGAAGAGCATATATTTTTCTCCCTTCCCAATTTTATCTCTAAAGCAACCCTGTATGGCAAATTAGGCTCAGAGAATATGATTGGCCCAGGATCATCCTGTGAGTTTTTATGGCTGTGTGGAACCTTGAATCTTGATTTCCCAGATCCTTCTCTGATGCTTTGACCACTGCCCTGACTCTCAAACAAAGCAGAATCATTGCAAACTAAAGAGAGCAAATGTCAATGAATCGAGGCAAGAGAGTTGACTGAAGGATGAGCGGAGTACAATGCTGTGGCCAGGAATAAGGGATGGAACCTAAATAATATTTGTGGTATGAGAGGAGGTAGTGACACAGACTAAGGAAGTGACATTAGATTTTGGCAGCTGAAAGAGCCAGCATGGCACAGCAGTTAAGAATGGCAGACTCTAATCTAGAGAACCATGTTTGATTCCCCACTCCTCCACATGAAACCTGGAAGGTAATGTTGGGCTAGTCACAATTCTGTCAGAACTCTGTCAGCCACACTACCAGCCCCCCTTATTAGTAGTATATGTGCTGCCGAAGCGAGCACCAACCCCCCTTATTGTGGGAAGGGGAAGGGAAGGTGATTGTAAGCCACTTTGAGACTCCTTAAAGGTAGGGAAAAGCAGGATATAAAAACCAGCTCTTCTCTTCTTCTAGGAGACAAGTTGAAGACAACAATGGACTTTGTGAGAGAGTATGGCTTGTGTCAGGAGTTCGAGCCCCCTGTGGGTCAGATATCATGGCAACTGGCTCATGGTCAACTCAGCCATACATCCATTTCTTGGTCCGTAAATGAGTACCTAGCACATAACTAGGGGGTAAAGAATAGTCGGGGAAAGCAATGGCAAACTACCCCACAAAGAGGCTTGCCTATAAAATCACTGCTTGCAGTGGTACCCCAGGGTCGGACACAACTGAAGGGGAAACTTTATGGCTTGTGTATTGCTGCTGTTGGCCATAAATCAATTGTCCTCTATAACGGGCATATTAAAAAAAAAGCAAGATTTGCAGCACTTCAAACAATTTTTTATGTTCCAGATTAATCCTTCATGATTAGAACCTGCTTTCTTGGATTTCCTAGGTAGGCCAATTGCGTGGTGTCACATATACATACATGTTGGCCAGCTAAAGAATCCACCCTGTGCATTTTGAGGAAATGGGTTCTACCCTATGAAGGTATATCTTGGAGTAAAAATGTGCCACAAGACTTCTGTTTGTTTTCACTTCTGTAGACTAATAGGGCTTGCCTTCTGGAATCCATTAACAGAGTTTGGAATACTGTGTTCAGTTCTAGTCACTAAATTATGAAAGGATGACATAGAGCTGGAAAAGGTAAAGAAAAGGGCAGCCAAAATTATCAAAGTTACTTTTAGTTTAGGGGGAAAATGTGATTAAAGGAAAGGACATAATATATGCTTGTAGAATTATGAATGGCATGGAGAATGGGAACAGAGGATGTTTTCTCCTTTCATAAATGAAATTGGGCATAAATTCAGAAAATACAAATGGAGTAACTTCACAGAAAACATAATGATCATGTGCAATTCATGACACAAGATGAAGGGGTGTCCACTGGCTTAAATTGTTTAAAAGTACGACAAATTTATAAAGGATATTTCAAGCATTGGCCATGAGTAATAAAAATTAAATGGAACTTGTATGTACAGAAGCAGCATAAATCTGCTTACCAGTTCTTTTTAGGAAGGATTGGGGATGTTTTCACATATTTGTGGGCTTCCTAGAAGTTTCTGGCTGGCTACTTCTAGAAAAAGCGTACTGCACTAGATGGACCATTAGCCTCATCAGGAAGGGTTCTTCTTATATCCTTAAATCTTTAATTATTAGGATGGGAATCAGTGAGTACAAAGAGTAAATGTGGGAATTCAAATAATTAAGATATTACTATGAGTACCCTATTGCAAGATTCTAACGTATGTCAACCTGCCCTAATAGCCTAATGACAGGGCACTGGGAATGTAACATAAGGCCTGCCATACATAACTTCCGGTTCCATTGTCATTACCCTTGTGGGTTTTAGGGGCTTTCCCCACTACAGAAGGGAGCTAAGGTCGACTCGGTTCCCTTCAGTGGAGGGCGATTCCAGGCTGTCCCCACAGCAACTGAGTTAGCCCCTGGAACTGAGCTAAGTGGGTGGGATCATCTTGGTGCCTGATTCGCTCCTCGATCGTGATTGGAGCTTGTGTTACGGTGGGAAACGGGAGCGTTATTTTTTTACAGTTTTTACAGTTTACAGTTACATGCGCTTTCTGCCCGCCATGACTCTCCCATTCTGCGCATGCCACAAAAGCGGCTCCTGATCGGTTGAACGGATGAGGTGTCGTTTCAATGCTTCCCCACTTCGAAGCTTCGAAGCGGTATCGACCTTATTCTAGCAGAAAAGTGTAGTTCATAACTGCGACAAGGATGTCGCAATTATGAAGGGGGGGGGAACTGAGACAAAACAATGTTGAGCTCGGTGGCAGTGAGGATTCACTGAGACGAACCTAGGTAGAAACCAGTTCAACTCTGTCAGTGGGGAAAGCCCCTCATACACCCCAGAAGAGTAGATTTCAAAGTTCACTACCCAAGAGGCCTGGAGTGTCAGAGACAATGGATCTAGTAGACTATTTGACCAATAGGATGGTGCTTCTCAAGTTCTACTCCAGAAGACTGAATTCTGACTTAAATGCTTCTAGGGTCATGGCCTGCAGTGAAGCACCAGGAACAGTGGAGCTGTCAGACCTTCTGAAAAATCCTTAATTGCTGTTTTGAAGCCATTGGTACAATATCGGTGCTGCCGAGTGCCGCATTACTTATGTAGAGCACTCCTACTCTTTGAGAAATCGCATCTTCATACTTAAGCCACACGTCTCCTATTTTGTTTACTCATTCCCGATATCATAGATTGACAATAATGGAATATTGTCACTAAAGTGGAATCTACGTCTGAAATGGTACAATAGATTTATGAATATGTTCTATACTAATTGAAAATTGGCATGTCTCTGAAGCACCTTATAAATTGAGATTACAGGTTGTTTTGGAGTCCCAATGTAAGTTGGAGATGTTTATGATCTGGTTACCAAATGTTACAAAAGGGGTATGGTTTTGCAGGATGTCCACATAGATGTTGGAGCATCTTTCCTCATATTAACCGCATCTAGGGAAATCATGCCTGTTCAGTTATCTGCATGAGTTATGTAGAAATATTGGTCCGTTCTGCACGGCACAAATAAGATGTCCCGAGGATGGGGGGGGGGAAAGGTGCCTCAGGGAAGAACTCCGCACACCTTTTCCCGCAAGATACCCTCAGAACACCTTATTTCAGCTAGAGCTGTCTTTTTTTGAAGTCGCTAAAATGTGGATTTTTTTCTGAAATTGTCTGCAAGTCATCTCCTACTTGCTGTGTGGAACTCAGGAGCTGAGAAGATGTCTTACTTTTCCTGACCGATCATTAATGCTCTCTTCTCAGTTTCCTCTGCCGCTGGTGCCTGACATTTTATGGTGCTGCAAGGATTCTCTGTGCCTGCAGCTTTTTGCTAAAGGTTTCTCCAGGATGTTTGCTCTGCAGGCTCTGCTGCTGAGCAACTTTTCAGCCTGAAAAGGTACATGGTAGTAATCAGCTTGTCCTGCCAATTCCAGCAATATAAAGATTTCCCTTTTTTAAAAAAAAGTTCTCACTGAACTGTCTTTGAAGGCATGCAGGCACGATATGAAAATCAGCATGGATTCTGAAATCATGTCTGGATGTCTTCAAAGACAGCTCATCAAAAATAAAAAGGGGGAAACTTTGCCAGAATCAGGATGAGCTGAGTACAACCATATACTTTTCAATCTGAAAAGTTGCCCAGAGGCAATGCCTGCAGAGCAAAAATCCAGGATAACCTTCACCAAATAGCTGCAGGCACAGAGAATTCCTTCAGCACCATAAAATGTCAGGTGCCAGAGCTTTAAACTTGGGTGGGAGGGAAAAAGTGGGTGGGAGGGAAGCCCCCTTCTCCTCTGACACCTTTTCTGGCCGTGGTGACTGAACAAAAAATGAAGAGGTGGGGTTTTTTTAAAGACATCCCCGGAACATCTTATTTGTGCTGTGCAGAAAGGACCATCATCCAGAACCAAATTAATGCACAGCAATGATTTAGGTAAGATAAGCAATTTACTGGAGAATGTCCTCTCTTATTCTAAGGTATACCTTCACTACATTTACATTATTCACCATCCTCCACAGAGCTAAATTATTTTGGCTTTCTTCTCCTTTTGACTGTGGTACATGTGAAATCTTCTGATCAATAATGCAAATAAGACATTTGTGTGTAGCCCTTATCAAACGTTTGTGCTTCCACTGTCTGAGTCAATATGCTTGGAGATGAAGAAACTAGTACAACACTATCAATGCAAAGAACTAAAGTAATGAGAAGAGACAGTTCCAAAGAAAATATTATCAGGGATAGTTGGTGAGAAAGCTAGAAAAGATCCATGATCCTATCAGAAGGTACAAATATGAGAATTTGTTGTGGGGTTTCCGGGCTGTATGGTGGTGTTCCAGTAGCATTTTCTCCTGATGTTTCACCTGCATCTGTGGCTGCCATCTTCAGAGTCTGCCAGCCATAGATGCAGGTAAAACATCAGGAGAAAATGCTACTGGAACAGGGCCATACAGCCCAGAAACCCCACAACACTCCAGTGATTCTGGCCATGAAAGCCTTCGACAAAATATGAGAATAATCCTTCCATGCTTCGCCTGCATTTCTCGCATGATGATCACTCGCTGATTCACCTACTTTTGTCTGATACTCAGGCTAATCCATGGTTCTCTGTTAGCGAAAGAAAGATTGAATCACTTGGTATATCTCTCGACTCGCTTTTCTTGCTATCTAGTTCAGAATCCTACAACTTGTTAAAACAAAAATTGTTGGAAAGCGAATGGATTAATTTATTTAGGGCTGCTATGAAAACTTGTTCACCCTTACATCTTTCAATACCCCTATATCAAAACAGGATGGCTCCCTATTTGTATTTTTTGACTAATCCTATGCAGAGAAGAGCCCTCACACTTGCTCACTTCAATGTTTTTCCCTCCGCTTTATTGCGTGGTAGATTTAACAACTTGGAAATGAGCGAAAGGGTATGCTCTTGTGGTGAACAACAAATTGAAACATTGGCACATCAACTGCTTTGCTGCCCTAAATTTGCTAATATCAGATCAAAATATTCCAATATGCTTTCTAGGATACCTAGTGAAATGGGAGAATCAGGTAGACTTCCTTTCCTTCTGGACAATTCTGACAATGAAACTTGTGAATTAGTAGCACGATTTTTACTGGAGGTGATGCACAATCAATAATTTATATTCTATCTTAAACCTTTGTATTTGTGTACCTTTTATCTCACGTTTTTTATTGTGTTATGATTATTGTTATGCCAAATAAAGGCTTATTATTAAAAAAAATAATCCTTCCACAAGAGATATCTGAACATCTCTTGCCAGCCTCAAAACCTGAGATGAAGTACAACAATCTGCTCCAGTGACTAGGCTCCATGTGGGCTGACAGGAAGAAAGTAAATTCCTTTGAAATGTGGTGTTGAAAGAGAGTTTTACGGATACTGTGGACCACCAAAAAGAAATGACTCAACTGAGACTATTGTACTTCATCACATTCTGTGAAGGCAAGATTCACTAGATAAGAAAATCATACTAGGTAAAGTTGAGGGCAGTAGAAGAAGAGGAAGTGTCAACATGAGGTGGATTATAAAGGAAGTCACAGCACTCAGTATGCAAGGCCTGAACAAGACTGTTAGCAATAGGACATTTTGGAGGACTTTGATTCATGGGGCCCCCATGAGTTGTAAGTTGACAACACTTAACACACACACAACAGCAATTGACTATACCTCTCCCTTTGTTGTCCCTATGTTCTAGGGCATCGCGAGGTTTTAGATGACTATAGCAGTCCCGGTTGTAACCATGGCTGTTCAAGACAAATTTTTCCCTGACTGGAAAACTAGGTCATAGGTAACCTTATAAATAAAACGTCAAAATAGCACCTTTGCACTATCTTGACATCTTGATTTTTTTTTATGTGTGCGCAAATGAATGTGCACAGAACTTTATTAAGAGATCCTTGGAGACTTCAACATTATTCTGTTGAAATCGTGTGTGGAAAGCACTACTTATAAAACAGCACCCGTTTGCATTAAATCAAAGTTGCAAGTCAAAAAGGAATGCATGTAAAAGCTCTTTTTTGTTTCCATAGACTCTGGCTTTGTTTGTTTTAGCGGGAAAGTCCTAGCTAGAATTACTGAGAAGAGCATATGAGAGAAATAAGGAGTCTTTAAGGTCTACCAAGGGCAGAAATCCATCTTTTTCTGACAGTAATGCTCCATTGTTCTGTACGGTCCTGGTTTACATTTAATTCCTAGCTGGCAAGTGTCCGTTTTTCATGCCTATTCATTAGTCACCCTTGCATTAGCACTGCCTTGAAGGCATCTCACCTGCCTCTTATCACATTTCACAGAAAATGATAAAGGATATCTTTTAACTTTTACCCACAGCTCACTTCCATCACAGCAAAAGCCCAGGATGAGATTAAGTGACAATTTTGTGCAGAAGGAATTCCTTATGGGCTATGAATTTAAGCAGGAAGTGGTTTTGGGAAGTGAATTTAAAATGGCACAGAAATGCATACTGATCCCACACAATGTGTTGGATTTGAGAAAAGAAAGAGATACAATTGATCTGTAACATTATGTGTGTGTGTGTGTGTGTGTGTGTGTGTGTGTGTGTAGTGCCATCAGGTTGCACCCATCTTATGATGACCCCACAGGTTTTTCAAGGCAACCGATTGAATAGTGGTGGTTTGCCACTGCTTTCCTCTGCAGAGTCTTCCCTGGGGGTCTCCCATCCATGTACCTGATATCTGACAACATTGGGCAAAACTTAGTGGTAGGATTCAAATAATTTAACAACCTGTTGTTTACAAGTGCCATTTTAACAACCGGTTCTGCTGAAGTGGTGCAAACTTGCTGAATCCCACCACTGGCTAAACTACATCCTTTCACATAACACATTACCTACTTTTATTTCTTAAGATTATGGGGCTGATCTCTGATCTAATAGCAGGGTGGCAGTGGTGTCTTCCTGAAAAACTTTGAGACTCCCTACCATTTGAGGTTGAGTATACTGAGCCAAAAGGACCATCGGCCTAACTCAAAGGGAGTTCGTTCTTTAAGTCTTGACATCTGAATACGCAAGACCAAAAAAAGAGCAGAGTGAGATTCAGACACCAAAGCTCTTCTGGATTTCACACATGGGCTCATTCCACACATGCAGAATAATGCACTTTCAAACTGCTTTCAGTGCTCTTTGAAGCTGTGCGGAGTAGCAAAATCCACTTGCAAACAGTTGTGAAAGTGGTTTGAAAATGCATTATTTTGCGTGTGCGGAAGGGGCCTGATTCAAATATATTAACTTCAATAACTCATGTGTTTAAGCTTTATTATGCTGTTGAGTGCACAAAAGTCAAGAACACTTGATAACCTCACTAAGAATGTTTTGTTGACAGGATATGATTAAATTGATAATTTAGCTTAGAAGTCTGCAAACTATGGCCCATGGGTCACATCGAGCCCACGACAAGGTATTTTCTGGCCCACAGCAACTTTTTTCCGAACTGGGCCAGATCCCAACAGCACCAGCTGACACAGCTAGGCTGGGATGCTGATTTCTCTCCTGTGCCACTGCTGCTTGCTCAGTAAGCCACAGCCAACAGGGCAGACATTAAAGCCACCTCTTTCAGCCAACCACAGCACCACAGCCATTCCCATACTGTCTCGCACAAAAACGCAGGGACCACTCTGCCAAGGAAGAGAAAGAGAAGGGGGCGCTCACAGAGGTGGGATCCAGCAGGTTCTCACAGGTTCCCGAGAGTAGGTTACTGATTATTTGGGTGTGCCGAGAGGGGGTTACTAATGGGTGATTTTGCCACGTGATTTTTGCCTCAGTTACGCCACTTCTCTCAGCAGTAGCGCGCAGAACTTGAAGCAGTCTAGCAGGAGGTGCACTGGCGTGCGTGGCAGCCTGCGCCTGCGTGCATTCTTTTCCCGCTCAAGGACCGGCACACTGGCTGTGTCCTTGCCACAGCCCCGCCCAAGAATGCCCCGCCCCCAGAATGTCTGGCCACGCCCCCGTCATGCCCCGCCCAGCCCTATTGGTGCTACGCCACAGTTTGAATCCCACCACCATGGGAACCTGTTACTAAAATTTTTGGATCCCACCACTGGGCGCTCAGCACAGGCAAGAAAAGCACTGGGCATAACAAAAAGCAGGGGGGCTCTTTTTTCAACTGCCACCTAACAAGTGAGGGTTATATACCCCATCAGGGGCCAGGAATCCCTTTTAATGTGTTGGGTAACAGAAGGACTGGGCTGACTCACCTGCACCCAGGAGTCCCTTCATGCTATAATATTAGGGAGCCAATGAGAGAATGAGGGACAGTTTCATAACTGCCATCTGAAGGAAGGGAGAGAAAAGATGCTTCTACACATGCCACTGAGCAGGATGAGAAGCATCATCTCAGCTCTGGGAAGGTTGCATCTCGGAGTTGGAAGGCATTGCACAGGGCCCCAGTAGGATAGTGAGGGATGTCCACTCTCTCCATCACAACCAGGCAGATACAAGAGAATTTCCCCTTTTGCTAATAGCGAGCATCATTCTGAGGGTTAAAGTGAGAGACTATGCAAGCCTAGAGAGGACACTCTGTGCAAAGAGGAAGAGCTTGTGTTTCTATTTCCTTGTAATGCAAAGCCAAGCAGTGTTTGGAGGCCAATGGATAACCTTCTGAGAGAGCATTGAATTGCATTTGCCGAGGAAAGAGAAGAACCCATATGAGGGTTGCATAGGAAAGAGGAGACACCACCCCCACTCAGAGTAGGAGTAAAGGTGGTCTTGGCCCCAAGAGCAGGTTTTCCAAACTTTTCAGTATGAGGAATTTTAATTCATTTAAATTTTGTTCACACATTTATTTTATAAAACTGATTTTTTGAGCCCACAAATATTTGTAAAATATACAATGTGGCCCACATTCTGAAAAGTTTGGAGACCTCTGATTTAGCCTGTGATATTCTATGTTTGTCAGAAAAGTTGAGTTTTTAGATCAAAATATAACTTTTACTTGTTTGAGTTACCATTGGAAGAGAATAACACTTCACTGTTACTTGAGGGATTTCAGCCACAAAAGTGGCATTTACAAGAACTTGCTGTGAACCTACTGCTTGCAGCTCTGCATTCTCAGATGTATAGTTTGCTTTTACTTTACTAATACTTTAGGGGCTCACATGCCCACTTTTTGTAACTGTAGAGGTACATCCAGTGCCAACATGGGGTTTTATTTCTCCTGTTCAACTGTAATCTGAACATAACAAGCCCATTTTCCTTGGATGTATAAAAAGCTGTGGAAGTTACAAGTTTGTATAGCAACACGGTGAGCAGGCTCCAAAGAAAAGAACGTATCAATGAACAATTTTGTGAAGAGGCCTGCAAAGAGAGAACTGTATTACTAGCAGCTCTTTACAATACTCTTTAGATGCACACAATTGTACCCCATGCAGTGATAACTATAGAGCTTTGGATGCTCAGAAAATGCAACCTTCTGGTGGCAGAAATGTCAGTCTTGAGAAAAGACATGAAGCTCAAGAAATGATTAACCAAAATGAAACAAAACTGGGTGGATGCTGTCAAGCTCTCTAGAGCTCATCTGCTTGGATGTCCAGAAAGGTGTGGAAAAATAGAAAACAAGTTGAGTTGGGTACCCATTTGTGAAAAGGGAGGGTCTGCTTTGACCACCAAGAAAATTATGCTGGAGATCATGGTACCTAAGGGTTGCCAGGTCATCTCTGGCAACCAGCAAGGATGGGAGGACTTATTGGATGGTGGGAGCCCTTGCAGGCAATGTGTCAATGTTGTCAGCAATGCACTCACATAACTTCCTGTGTGTAACAGAAGCAGTGGCGTACCTTGGAGGGACAGAGGGGACTGATGCCCCAAGCACCAGTCATGTGAGGGGAATAATCAGCTGCTCCTTCTCCCCTGTGCCCCCACCCACTAGTCCCCACTCACTTAGCCCATCTGCTGCTACTGTGGCCCGCCATTACTCAGCCTGCCCACCGCTCACTGTCCATCTGGCCCACGCGCTGCTCACCACTTGTTTTCCAGGGGAGGGCACAATTTGAGGGGGCACAATTTCAAAACTTGTCCCAGGCACCATTTTCTGAAGGTATGCCACTGAACAGAAATTATGCCAGAGTGTCCCCTAGCAATGTATTTATTTACTTGTTTATTTGATTTAATATCCTGTCCTCCCCTGCCAGAAGACCAGGCTCAGGGGGGCTAACACACATATTTAAACGTAATCATATAATTATATGCTAATACATTAATAGATTAAAATCCTCCAATATACAAAAATATGTAGATAGTGATTAATAACCAAATATAGTAACTACCAAATGTATTAACTATAACCACAATACATATTCACTTGGGGGGAAAAGTCTAGAAATTATTTTTTAGTCTATAAAATATTCAAAAATTATCAACACGAAACATTTTTAACCATTTCAGCATAATACATAAAGTATATCTTCTTATCAAACTCCTATTTCAGTCCTATTCATTTACAAGAATAGTTAACTTGGCCTTTGTAGCACATTCTCTCATTTTTTCTTCCCAGTTTTCTCATTTAGGTCAGTTCTCCACTTTCCGTCTAGTTGCAAATATTACTCTGGCTTTAGTTGACAACTGCAGAAATAGTTCTTGTAATTTTCCTGGTAAATTCTTTGGAAAGATATATAGTAACATGCATTTGAAATTTTATTTTGAGTATCCTTTGCATTTCTGCATGTATTTCCTTCCAAAACATTTTCACTTTTTTACATGACCACCACATGTGATAAGTCTTCTGCTGCAATATAATCTCTTTCCACACTCACAGCATTTATCTAGTTTCTCATTTGTATACCTGTTCAGATGGGAATGAAGGGTTAAGCTTGCAGTAAAGAACTTTCAGTACAAAAGGCCTTTATATCATGTCTCCCAGTGGATTTGCCAATATTAAAATGGGCCAACATCACCCATGCCGAATGCATGGGGAGTGAAGTCAGCTAGTTGGGACACTGATGATGTCCCTTCATTTTGGTGCCATTCCTCCCCCCCCCCATTGGCCAGCTGAGTAGGGGCGAGGAAGGCCCCCTGGGAATGGGGATTCCATGTCCCCAACTAGGGAGTAGCAGTGGTGTAGTGGCTAAGATCAGTGGCTAAGAGCAGGTGCACTGTGATCTGGAGGAACCAGGTTTGATTCCCTGCTCTGCCACTTGAGCTGTGGAGGCTTATCTGGAGAATTCAGATTAGCCTGTGCACTCCCACACACACCAGCTGGGTGACCTTGGGCTAGTCACAGCTTTTCAGAGCTCTCAGCCCCACCCACCTCACAGGGTGTTTGTTGTGAGGGGGGAAGGGCAAGGAGGAGGGAAGGGCAAGGAGATTGTAAGCCCCTTTGAGTCTCCTACAGGAGAGAAAGGGGGGATATAAATCCAAACTCTTCTTCTTCTAGGGCCTGGTAACTCTATGAACCTACATGGACTGAAGCCATGTGGGACAGTGACTCATCCAGGAGCAGAACTGGACAAGATGAATGCCTTGTTTTTGACCATGATTTTGAGACTACTAGCCCGGTGCCTTGGGAGAAGACATCAGGGATGCTGCTGGGGTGCAGGCAGAGCTGGTATCACGTACCTTTTACTATATGGAAAAAAGACAGTGAGAACAAGGACCGTCTCCTTGTGAGTGTAAAAAAATGGCGGGTAATCACATATATTTTTAATAGATATTCTGCATATAAGCAGGTTATGTGCCATCTCTCATTTGCCTGTGCTTCCTGCATTTTTACATTACCAATATGGGGTGCTGTGTGGTTTCCAGGCTGTACGGCCATGTTCTAGCAGCATTATCTCCTGACGTTTCGCCTGCATCTGTGGCTGTCATCTTCAGAGGATCTAATAGTGGATCTGATAGGGATGCCAGAGGATCTGATAGTGATGCCAGCCACAGATGCCAGCCACAGATGCAGGTGAAATGTCAGGAGAGAATGCTGCTAGAACACGGCCATACAGCCTGGAAACCACATAGCAGTCCAGTGATTCTGGCCGTGAAAGCCTTCTACAATACATTACCAATGTGAATTGGGTGGAATTTCTCCTTACATTAATGTATTTTATTGGCTTGGCTACCACTGCCTGAGTAAACAGTCTGTGTAGCCCAACTGATTATCTATCCAGATCACAAAGGCTGTAGAATCTAGCTGAGTACAGCTCTAAATGCACAAAAGGAAGTACCTAACAGAATGTAGACGCTCGCCGGCTGGTAAACACACAATTATGTCCTTTAGGAGGGGAAAAGAGCATCATTTACTTGATAGTCTCTAATGACTGCTTTGAGGACATTATGGTCTATTATGTCTGGGTCTGTAGGTAAGAGTACTCTCAGTTGGCGGATCATTGACCTAGTGAGATGTAATGGTGCCTTTTGAGTGTTGCAGAACATCAGGTCATCCTGATGGAGAGAAGAGTCATTATTCGTTGTGAATGCTGAGGAGGGAAGAGTGCATTGTCTGTATACTTTGATGTAGCCTTTTCTGAAGTAATGAAAAGGACTAAGCAACAACAACAACAACCCAGCAAACAAGAAAAAGGAAAAAGAGAGATAATAGTTATGAGTTAATGAAGTTAACAGCCAAATCCTGTTTTAATAAACCAAATATATTATAATGAGCAGAAAAGAGACTGTAAAACTTCAATAATGCTTCAGTAGGTACATAGAGAGAAGTAAAACCAAATTCCAGGAACAAGCTGGGGTTATTGTTTGCTGTGGTAAAATTAATTCTCGGCAATCATGGGAATGGTTGTAGTTGATTATCCCTGAACTGTTTATTGCTGTAGCTCTATCTACTGTGAACGAACACTCTACATTTCTCCCTTCCATTCCAAATTTAGCGTTCTGGCACACATGGGTTTTTTGTGCATAAAAATGCATAATAATATGAAGGCAACGGACCTCCTTTGTGCTTGAATGCAACCCACATGCCACTGCACCCAATAACAAAACCACCACTGATATACACAGTTCTATATTCCATTTGCTGTGGTTAAAGCCATCATTCCAGATTTCAGCAGCGTGTAGTTAATCAGATTGTTTTCATGTGAAAAGTGGAAATAACTTGATAGTTTTTAACACATCATAATTTATTTAAAGGTAAATTCTAAAAATAAATTATGGAAAGCAAGATTATGCTGAACTTAGTTACTCAATTGCAATTTTAACTTGGTAGTATATTTTAATTTTAAAATGTTGGCCATGTTTAGGTGAATGAAGCTGGTAGAGAGTGAACACCCCTAGATATTAGTATTAGAAGTAGGGTTGTAGTGGAGTAGTAGTAGTAGTAGTAGTAGTAGTAGTAGGAGGAGGAGGAGGAGGAGGAGGAGGTTTGGATTTATATCTCACCTTTCTCTCCTGTAAGAAGACTCATGGTGGCTTACAAACTCCTTTCCCATCCTCTCCCCACAACAGACACCTTGTGAAGTAGGTGCAGCTGAGAGAGTTCCAAAGAACTGTGACTAGCCCAAGGTCACCCAGCCTCTGCCACTCAGGTGGAGGAATGGGGAATCAAACCCGGTTTTCCAGATTAAAAGTAGTAGTAGTAGTAGTGGGGGGGGGGGGGTTGCCAGCTCTGAGTTGGGAAATTCTTGGATTTGGAGGAAGATCCTGGGGAAGGCAGGAGAAGTAATCTGGAGATCAATTGTAATTCTAGAGTCATTTCTCCAGCACTCTGCTAGATTACATTCTTGGTCGTGGTTCGCATCATATAATTTGACTTTCTATGATGTAATTTTAATTCTACAGAAACCAAATCGAATAAAGAATGTACACAGATATTTTGCTGTGCTTCGGTTTTCCTGTGGTTTGCCATTGAGATAATTTAATTGCAAGTAACCATCAGGTCACCTATCTGTCATAGTGGTGTGTACCCATCAACCTGCATTCAGCACATTATGGATTCATGCCAACAAAGCAAGATGGTCTTGTTCCATCTCAGCAGATGATCCAGGCAACCATAGCAGTGATGATTTAATCTGCTAAAAAAATGTTTCCAGTTATATTACCAAAACAAATTAGATCAATAGGTATTCAGACCATGGGGAGTCTCAGAAAATAAGACAGGATATCCATAAATTTCATGTTGTTCATCTGTATAAAAGTCACTGCTCAGAATTCTGCTATATTCTGAGTAACCCCCCCCCCTAGAAAGAAAGAAAGAAAGAAAGAAAGAAAGAAAGAAAGAAAGAAAGAAAGAAAGAAAGAAAGAAAGAAAGAAAGAAAGAAAGAAAGAAAGAAAGAAAGAAAGAAAGAAAGAAAGAAAGAAAGAAAGAAACTTGGATGGAATTATGTAGATAGCAAAAAGGACTATTTCCCCAGTGGCAGGTTTAAACCCCAGAATCCACCCCTTTCTTCTTTTCAAGCAAATGGCTCCTTTGTTCCTTTGAAGCAAAGTGCAGAACTTGTATGTAATAGTGAAAGCAAAGCTTACCTTCTGTCATTGATACTGCCTGGACTAGGCATCCCATCCAGGGGGATGGAAATGGGGGAGACCCTGCAGTGGTGGGAGAAAAATGAAAATCAAAAACTGCAACATTAGCTTCAACATCACCTCCCTTTTGGGAACAAACCAGAAGTGACATAGGCTAAATCTCGAAATCACCAGAAATTCTATGGGTTGGGTCACAGAGTTTTTGGCAATTCCTAGAACTTCCTGTTCTTTTTACCAGAAGTGACACAACATTGCAGTCAGCATCACAACCGTCCCATGCCCCTACCCACATCCCTTCCATCAGTTGCCTGGCAATGTTAGGCTAGACCAGCATTCAGTAACATTGGCCCTAACAGGAAGTATGATTAGTCTTTGTGCTGAACAAAGACAAAAGCTCCCCTTTCATACCGCCATGTTATTAACAACGTGTGTTTTCAAGTACTAGAAGAAGAAGACAACGACGACTTTGTTTACAGTCAATGACCAAATATTTTTCAAGTACTATTGTGAAGCTATCATAAAATATTTCTGGTCTTTTCTACCCTAGATCTACGAAAGACTTTTGAACAGGAGCCTCTAGGGAAGGAAGTGTCCTTGGAACAGGAAGTGCTACTCCAGTGTCGTCCACCTGAAGGAATCCCAATGGCTGAGGTGAGTTGGGGGGTGGGCACTGACACAGTTATCCTAACTGAAGTCTAATCTGTGGCTAATGGTGCAGTGAATTAGGCGATGGCATGATAAATGTAAGATAATGGAGATCTAACTGCCTGCTGCTGGTAGAATAGATTGATTGGGAACTGATTAATGACTTCAGAGTCAATTAGAATGGCCCACTAGGCAGAGCTATAGGCAGTTTAGATTCATTCTTTTGCTCCCTTGGCAAGAAATGAAAACTCAGCAATATTCTACCTGTTATCTCTAAGACAAACACTGGGCACAGTTTATAAATGTAGGACAGAACATAACAACCTCCTTTTCTAACATATTGTCATTGAGGCAATCAGCTTTCACATACAGCATTAAAACTTTTTTTTTAAGTCTGGATTTTTCCCCCTGACATGATTGTTCATATGGTGAAATGTTCAAGCTGAATTACTATAAGAATGCACATGCTGTGATCTGATCAGAAGCAGGAACAAGGGAAAAATGTAATCCATCTTTTAATGTTCCTTCTCTGTTTTACTTAACAGCAATTAAAAACACATGGAAGAGAATTTTGCTATCTGTGGTATGAAAACCACATGTGGTATGAAAATGACCTTACTACGATCAGGAAAAGCAGTGTGTATGGGGTTAGGAACCCACCTGTGAAAAAAACTGCCCCAAGATAATGGTTGTGCTACTGGTGACAAAGTCCTTGTAAAATTCAAACTGAAAAGTGATTTTCCTTGTTTTTTATATAAAGGAAGGTTGAAGTGATCAACCTGTTCCAGTGATCACCAATTCTCTATGTATCTATTTGTCCAGTTTTTATCACAATTTTCAACCAGTTTGGCTCCCAAAGCAGTTTACAGTTCAGATCCATAATATTTAATTCAAATAATGGCAAAGGTTGAAGCAAATCAAAGAACACTGAATGACTAATGGAGCAGAGTGTGTAGCTTTTGGAGAGAAGGGAATGTTTGCCTGTGCAGTGTCCTTCAGTGATCAGAAGCACAGGGGAGTGCCTAGCAGAATAATTTTCAAGCCAATTCAGGAAGTCTTTTCATCCAATTCAGGAAGTATTATAATATTTTTCACATACAGTATTTTTTGTCTCGCCACACAACTCCTAATCCAGATCAGAACCTCAGACTTCAGCCAAGCTACTGACAGTATTATGATATCCAACTCACAAGAGAGACAGCAGTACTGTGGACATACCAAACATACAATACTGCAGCCGAAACAAAGCAGTTGCATCCACCTTGATTTGAAAAGGAGAATTATACGTATGCAGAAATTTCATAGCCAGAGTTCACCACTTTAAGGATTATTGATCTCAGTGGAAGAGTTCAGCACATTCTTAACATAGCGAGTATAGTGCTTTTATGGGCACATGCTTAACTCTGAAAGTGGTGATTTGGATGGAGTGTGCCCTAATTCAAGTGCAAAAAACGTGCATTTCTATAAAAACAGATCCATATTGCCTGTAAGTCTATAGTTCTGAACAGGTAAAATGGAAGATATTTGGGGCTTAAATTGGTGGAGTGGTTGTTGCACACAATTGTCTGTGTAGCTCCGCTATTGCTGCCAATTCTGTTTAACAACATACATGCAAAAGAAGCAGCAGCATAGCTATAAAATTTTCATCAGTCACAAAAACCCTCAGTGATCGAGAAGTTTCTGAATGCTGATTAGTGGGAAACTCGGCTGCAAATATTGTTTGTCTCCCCCTGCTTTAGAAGGTTCTCTCATTTTTCTTTCTCTCCTATACAAGAAATGATTTCCAGTTTGCATGAAGGCAAGTTAGGCTATCATTGCTAAGTAACATGATAGTTGTCATTAGCCTTTTGATGACAAATTTCTCAGGAGGCTCTTTGTGTTACCTTTCTGTTAGGCTAGTGCTTGGAAGTAATCACATTTCACCGAAACTGTCCACAAACAGCAGGAGAAAAATAATTAATTTAAAAGCATGTTCTTTTTTTTGCTGTCTTATTTCCTTGGGGGGGAAAACATAATTTAATACAAAGATGAGCTCGTTTCTAGTAAGTTAGTTTTGTTGACAGCCACAGTATTAATCAGCTGGTTTTCCCAAGAAGAAATGTTTGCCTCTGAACATCCTAACAACCAGCTGTTGCACGGTGACAAGAGTATTTGCAATGGGGCATGTCATATTGCAGATGTATGGAGGTACTTAGGGATTTCATTACCTTTGCTAGGAGCTGAGATTAGTCATGACTGGCAGGTTGTAAGTGTGCTGCGTTATGCACATAGCAAAGATCCGCATGTCCCTATGTCTTAACAGCTACTGCAGAAAACTTGATCATTTGCCAGGGAGAGAGAGTCACAGCATGATTAATAGAAAGGAAGATCTCGTGTTTGATGTACACATCCTTCCAAGCGACTGGGGATGCTACAGAATGTCACAAACACACTGTATTAATTAAACAAATCTTAGCTTCTGACATAGGTTCTCCCTGCTTCGGACAAACTACATTTGTTTGCTGACACTTTTTGCCCATCATCATGTCTCAGTTGTATAAAAACAGCATACAGCATATATAGTGTATGAAAGGCAGCAAGAGAAACAAACTGATAAGTAATACTGGTTGTTGTGGGTTTGTGGCCGTGGTCTGGCAGTGAGTGGACACAGTGTGTAGCAGATTTCCCTCTGTGATACACCTCTAAAGATGCCAGCCACAGGTGCAGGTGAAACATTGGGAGCAAGATCTACCAGACCACGGCCACATAGCCCTGAAAACCCACAACAACCAGTTGAATCTGGCCGTGAAAGCCTTCGACAATACATTGGTAAGTAATAATTATTTAATAATTATTGGTAAGTAATAATTATTTAACATCTATATGCGACCACTTACTCAGTTGGTGCGGAGCTTTGGGCTGATCTGTCATCAATATGCTGATGACACTCAGCTCATTCTGTTGATGGAGGGGGGAGCGGTTGCCGCCCCTGCGGCTCTCCAGCATTGTTTGGAGGCGGTAGCTGGTTGGTTGCAGCAGAGCAGGTTGCAACTGAATCCATCGAAGACGGAGATCCTCTGGCTAGACCGCAGGGGTGAGGTTGGGGATTTCCAACCGCCAGTGTGGGAGGGGGTCTCATTGGCGCCGACCCCTTCCGTTCGCAGTCTGGTGGTCCACCTGGATTCGTCTCTTTCAATGGAGACCCAGGTGGCCCACACAACCCAGACTGCATTTTTCCATCTTCGCCAGGCCCGGCGGTTGGCTCCCTTCCTCTCCCAGGCGGATCTGGCCACTGTGATCCATGCAACGGTCACCTCCAGGCTGGACTATTGTAACTCGCTGTACACGCCTTCCTTTATGCTTTGATTCTGAAGTTAAAACTGGAGTCCAACATGGCGGTGAAGATCAACTGCTCACAGTGGTGGGAGCGCCTTCAGAGAACAATCACATCCAGCCTGTGTTGCGGCAGCTGCATTGGCTCCTCGGGTTGAATCTCAATCATCCTTCTCAAGATGTGGGTTTTGACCTTCAAGGCTTCTATGCGCGGCCTGGGGACCCTCGTATCTTCGGGACCGCGATCACCCCCATTAGTGTCCTGCAATCTTCCGACCCCCCCCCGCGCTCTGCAGAGGCCAACTTCTACTGGTGGGTCCCCCCGCCCCCTCTATGATAGCAGCTGGCCTCCACGCTGGCCATTGGGATCGTTTACGCACTGGCCTCCTCGCCTGGTGGAAATACACCCTTTCTCCAGTGCTGTCCGGGGTCTCCTGCAGGACCTAGTGTGAGTTCCGCAGGGCCTGTAAGACTGTGGGGTTGTTCCACCGGGCCTTTGGAGCCGCCCAGGCCTGCTGATACGTGGTGCCTCCCCTCACTGCCTCTGTGCCTGGGGTAGTTAGCATCAGGTCCCCTCATATTGAGAGGGGCTCCTTAACTGCCTCACATGGGGTAGGTTTTAAATTGGGGGTCAGATCACGTCTTGTTGTTATTATGTATTATGGTTCTTCGCTGTTTTTATGAGTTTTAAGCTATTTTATGGGATGGAGCTTATGTATTTATATTTGTATGACCACTCCTGTTGATGTTCAGATAATGTTGTTCACCGCCCGGAGCCCTTCGGGGATCGGGCGGTATATAAATTTAAGAAATAAAATAAATAAAATAAATAAATACCTTAGGTATACCTTCTTTGGAACAAAAATGGTTGAAACAGAAAGGAACACAGTGACAAAATGCAGAGATGGAAAGAAACAAGGAACGTTCATTATTCCTCTAAAAATTATCAGTCTTAATGTAAAGAAGTTGTTTTGTGATAATCTGAAATATCTTTAGAAGAGAGAAGAAAATAAGAATTGGACCTATACAGGAAACTTTGCAAAAGGCCCCTTCCGCACAGGCAAAATAATGCATTTTCAAACCACTTTCACAACTGTTTGCAAGTGGATTTTGCTATTCTGCACTGCTTCAAAGAGCACTGAAAGCAGTTTGAAAGTGCGTTATTCTGCATGTGCAGAATGAGCCAAAGTTATTTCCTTTCTTCATTTAGCTAACTTAGGCACGAGCAGTATAATGTGGAGGTTAGAGCATCCGACTAGGATCTGGGAAGCCAGGTTCGACCCAGGACTCTGCCATGGAAGTTTGCTGAGTGAATCTGGGCCAGTCACACACTCTACCTAAGCTACTTCGCAGGGTTGTTGTGAGGATAGAGGAGACAAGAATGATTTAATCTGCTTTGGGTTCCCATTGGGGAGAAAGGCAGGGGATAAATTAAGTAAAATAAATACAATCAAAGTGTGGGGCAGGAGTATGTAGGGTCCCAGATGAGCCTCAGGGAATCCAGCACTCCATCAAGCCTTCCGTCAGCATGGCCAATTGGCCATGCTGGTAGGGGCTGATGGGAATTGTAGTTCCTGAACATCTGGAGAGCCGCAGGTTCCCTACCCCTGGGCTAGTGGAAAAAATGAATATTTTGTAAGGTGGTACCTTTTATGGCTCTACTGACAAGGCTGATTTATTCTGCCATGGAAGGTACAGGTTATCTCACCCAGCTAATTTAATTTAAACTTAATGTGCACAACTTAATTCGAGCCAAGGCTCATCTCAGAAAGCAATCAAGAAAGTGTTGCCTCAGAATATGTGCAGCAGCATGTCCATCGAGGGTGGTTTCTGCACAGCCCGCTAATATTAACGTGTGTGACACATTATTAATGAACCCTGTTTCCCCCGTTTGCCTTCACACTAGAGATTTAATCCCTGCAGAAAGCGATTGCAAACAGTACAGGTTACTGTGGCTCCTTTGGCTTCTCCCAAAACACCGCAAGTTTAGCATTTTTAAAATCGAAACCTGGTTGAGGGAAGTATAACAGGCTGAACCCGTTTTGGGGGAGCATCCTGTGCAAAGTTCTTCCCCAAAACAGGATAGCTTCCTCCACCCGTTATGTTTGGGCTGTGCAGAAACCACTACTGTTCAATAATTCAGCTTGTTCCCATCCAGGGGTGTTCCCTGCCGAAATATTTCAGATTCAAGGGTATTCCTTTGGGCCCCCCACCAACTTCTTTCCTCAAAAACCAGCATTGAGCTCTAGGAAAGATCATCCACAAGTCGTTCTGCTAATAACTATCACTGCACCAGACTGTGCAACATACTAATTCACTTTGTCAAGCAGGAAAGATTGACGACTGCAAGCTAATTGGCTGTGAAACCTCTCTGTGCTGCTGTTGGGGCAGGCACCAATTAACATTTGGCAGGTCCAATACTCATCTATTGCAGTAGCTGTTCTGAAGAGTTCTGTATAATGGCTTCTCCCCCCACCCCCCCCCGCCCCTCCCTCCAATTCCTTCTCATGATTTTTTTTTCTTTTCCTGAGTCAGGAGGGAGATCAAACACCCAGATTGGAGATTAGCCTAATAGGGCTTCTCTGTAGACTCCTTCCAACTATTAAAAGAACAAAGGCCCAAGTACAAATGAGTATGAATACCTTAATGGGGTGTTTTATTGCTGACCCTAACTGTAGCTAGTGAGATAAAGTTTTGAAGGGGGAGAAAGGGAAAGATGAAAGATAAAGGGGCAAACTGAAAGATTACATGATTATTTTAATTTGGAGATGAATGCATTCTTTGTACAAGACTTTATTTATATATTTGAAAGACCTTTATTGTTATATAGTTAAGAGGGTAAGAAGGGATGGTTGGAAGGAAGAAAGAAAGGCAATTAGGGGTAACTACAACATCCCAATTCAGCCCCCATTAACTTCCAGATACTCTGGAGGATGAAAAAAATCTTAACTCATTCATTCCAGCATGAATCACTGAGGATTCTCTACTGGAGGGTGTCCAATCATCTTGGTGATGGAGGAAAGGCTTACCTGATTCAGTACTCTATAAATACCTGAAACTTTGTACCATTATCCATATGTATCATGAATCCTATATGGGACTTACACTACTGCTTGAAAAACATTCTTTATCCCATGGACTGTGCCCCACCATTCATTTAGTGTGCAACATGGGTATTTTTATTTCCTTTTTTGGCACTTTCTGTTTTGCAATGCATGATGTAAAGGAATGGACCTCTGCTTTGTGGGGACAGTCTGTCACACATTCTCCATCCACCTTTCCAAGGTGTTACCCTCAAAACCTCCAGGAATTTTCCAACCCTGTGCTAGCAACTCTAATGCAACAGTTCGTATTTGAGCCAATCTGAGTGTGATAAGAAGCACATAATAACGGGGCTTCATTGTATGTAAAGCCAAATGTATACTCTTTTCAACAAAAAAGAACTAAGAAGAATTGTAACTTCGGTGCTGTGTGGTTTCCGGGCTGTATGGCCGTATTCTAGCAGCATTTTCTCCTGATGTTTCGCCTGCATCTGTGGCTGGCATCTTCAGAAGATCTGATGTTGGGAAAGCAAGTGGAGTGTATATATATCTGTTGGAGTGTCCAGGGTGGGTGGAGAAACATTGTCTGTGAGTAACAAAGAAGGCAACCAGGTCAATAGTTGAGGGCATCTGAATAGAAGTATGAGTAACAATGAAGACTATAGCATGGGAGACTATAGCATGGAAGACTATAGCATACTCATACTTCTATTCAGATGCCCTCAACTGTTGACCTGGTTGCCTTCTTTGTTACTCACAGACAATGTTTCTCCACCCACCCTGGACACTCCAACAGATAGATATACTCCACTTGCTTTCCCAACATCAGATCCTCTGAAGATGCCAGCCACAGATGCAGGCGAAACGTCAGGAGAGAATGCTGCTAGAACACGGCCATACAGCCCGGAAACCACACAGCACCCAAGTGATTCCGGCCATGAAAGCCTTCGACAATAAATTGTAACTTCATCCGCCACATGCTGGACCATCTTTGTTTTAGAATGCTCCGCTGAACTAGTGCCTTCCTAGTTCTGTTGGGTGAGTACTGGGACCCAAGCAGAACATTCTAAAACAAAGACAGTCCATCACATGGCGGATTAAGTTACGATTCTGTTTAGTTGTTTTTGTTGAAAGGGGTATAGGTAGGATTTCTGTACCTTTAACAGCTGTACAGAAGATTGTCTAGGCCAGCATTGAGGTCCTAGACAATTCTGGATAGACGGGCTTTTGGAAGCAAGTTCCTTGTATACACAAAAGTTGCTTTGCTGCATTTCTTCATCATCCTTAAATGCTGAAAGCTCTTCATTTTGCACAAACCTCTCTGTTTATCAGGACTCCATGAGAACTGCCATATCCTTGCTTGTTGAACTGATGTGTGTTTATTTCATACCTTTCATAACTTTCTAAAAACTTCACAGCTGAAAATGGCAACCTGTCTGTTGACCGTGTCTCGATTGGTCATAAGGTCCCTGAAAGCCAAATGTGAATTTGCGGCAAGCATTTTGTTCTGAAATAGTCTGTCAGGATACCGAACATTAAATTACAATGTTCTCATCAACAGCCACAGTCCCTGACAAACTTTTTCCATGGGTCTTCACACCCGAACTCCAGCCAGCCCAGTAACAAAACAATCCATTTGAAGAGCAGCTTTTAGAAATGCTTGACTAGATTTATCAGTGGTTTTGATTACAAGTTAACATCTGGAAGCACCTGTAGATGCACCTTTAGGTGTATCGTGTTCCATAAATAGTAATAGCAAATGTTCGTTAGGTGATTCTACTGCAGAATTGGGCCTGTAGCAATTCCATCCTTTCCCCTAATTAGCTGATTTAGCCACTTCTGCAACCCCCTCCCCACCCCCACCCCAAAAATTTTAGAGCACATCCAGGGATCATCCCGGGGGCCATGCAGCAGAGTTATTAGCAATTAATCCCTTTTTTTTTATTGCTTCTGCTCTTTTCAAAGATGCCAAATCTCCTTGGGAGTGAGAAACAGTCTCTAAGTGAGGCAGCCTCATCAAATTAACTCCTTGCAATAAGGTTATAGATCAAAACATCTATGAGATCTAAGATTAGTTAATATGCCATAAGCAGCTAAATGAAGTTTTCCATTGAAATGTGTGATTCGCTGCACCTTCAACATGGGAGGATAATTGCTTCACTAATTATAAAGGGGTCATTTCTCCCTAAGAGTTTAATTGGAGATCATCAGCATTTGCTGTAAAACGTGGTGACCCAATTGGGCTTAAAAATGGCTGTCGTGCTTGCATTTATGTTGCGTTAAAAGTGGGGAGGAGAATGAATAGGTTTTACTGTGGTGTCGAGCAATAACCGTTGCTTGCCAGGTTGGAATGAGCGCGGCACATGTTTTGTTCACCTCGTACTGTCTGGGCAGCACAGTCCAAGAAGACTGGGACTACTCCAAATGCGTAGCATCAGGTGGCTGCTGCATCTAATATAACTGCTGTTTGCTTTGTTTGATGAGAGCAGGTCTGGTTTTGCTAATGTTGTCCCTTAATTGGAACTCCTGCGTTTATTCATTTCCATGCGGGTGACTTGTCACCCTAGCAGTGTTTTATATTCTGCTCAGAAAAAGGGAGGAAAAGGAGGTGTGTTTTTTTTCAAAAGGAGCTAAACAGAGAGATGGCTCTGAATACTCAATGGCTGTGAAGTGGCTTTGTCAACTACAGCGCCTTGTGACTCATTATAAACAGAAGGGAGACCAGGAGGGGAGATGCAGAAATGCTATTGGCTGTGTGGCAGTGGGAATAGAAATGGAAGGGTGGTCCAAGGCAGACTGCAGTCTAGTACATGGGTAAATGCCACTCCCAGCTTCTACAGCCTACATCCAGCCGGCTTTGCTCCACTTTCATTTCCCTTGCTCCCTTCTTCTCCCCATCCTTATCTTTCTGCCTCTCCTAACATCACTTTTTGCCTACCTCTTCCTCCTTTTCACACTTAGCTGTTAATACTCCTGTTCTTCCTTCACACATTTACAGGGACAGCCTTCTTTGTACCTTTCCTCTGCCCCTTGCTTCTGACTTAGCCCAGGCTCAAGCCTCAGTTTCTGCTAGGCCATCCTCCATCTGCTAGGCCATCCTCCATTTTCTCTCAGGTCTTCCCTCAGACTCTCCTGTCTCATCTATCCACACAGGCCAGCTGGGTGACCTTGGGCTAGTCACAGCTTTTCGGAGCTCTCTCAGCCCCACCCACCTCACAAGTTGTTTGTTGTGAGAGGGGAAGGGCAAGGAGATTGTAAGCTCCTTTGAGTCTCCTGCAGGAGAGAAAGGGGGGATATAAATCCAAACTCTTCTTCTTCTTCTTCTTCTTCTTCTTCTTCTTCTTCTTCTTCTTCTGCTGCTGCTGCTGCTGCTGCTGCTGCTGCTGCTGCTGCTGCCGCCGCCACCCTGAGGGCCCTAGTGACAAACATCTTTAGCATTGCCTTCCTCCTGTTTCCTCATTCTCCTCCTTCTTTATCTAGTCCCATTTCAAGATCTCTCTAGCCGCTCTCTAGTTTCCCCTCATCGCTGTTTCCTCCACATGTCATTTACCAGGTCATACTCTTCCTTTCTGACCTTATTGGCTTTACAGCTCTCTGTTGCCTTCTTATGCCTCTGCCCCCACCCCCCTTACTATAGCCTTTTTCAGCCCCAGCTCTAAGGGTTTTCGTGGAATTACAGAGCTGACACTGAGTTAATCCTATTACCAGCTCCGAGTTGAGAAATACCCAGGGATTTTAGGGATGGAGCCTGAAAAGGGTGGAGTTTGGGGAGTGGCTTCAATGGGGTATAATACCATAGAGTTCAGTTTCCTAAGCAGCCATTTTCTCCAGGTGAACTGATCACTGTCACTTGGATATCTCCAGCCACTGTCTGAAGGTTGGCAACCCTGATATGCACACATATGTGCTATTAAGAAAGTATTTCTATAATAGGAAAACACATTCCCTTTATTGGCAGTACATAGTTAGATAATGATAGCATCAGGTCATTGTGATATAACTCACTGTTGCCATTTACGGGACTGTTGCATTTTTAAATGCAAAGGTTTCTGTATTCTCTTGTGATCCAGTCCACTTGTAGTGAACAAGTGATGTTTGGGCTAAAAAAAGAACACTTATGAATGTTTGTGCTCATGCAACAGATTATTTGCTCCTTTGTTTTATGTTTGAAGCTTGCCCTGTTTGTAAAATAAGTTCACTAAGGCTCATTCCGCACATGCAGAATAATGCACTTTCAAACTGATTTTAATGCTCTTTGAAGCTGTGTGGAATGGCAAAATCCCATTGCAAACAGTTGTGAAAGTGGTTTGAAAACGCATTATTTTGCGTGTGCTGAAGGGGCCTCAGTTCCGTTGCCTACACTCAATCCACTGGACAGCAGAGAAAAATGAGGAGATAGTGTTACATTGCCAGGCACTTGGGTCGGGAAATACCTGGAAATACCTGGAAATTTTGGGGTGGAGCCTGGAAAAGGTAGGGTTTGGGAAGGGGAGGCTCAGCAGAGTGCAATGCCACGGAGTCAGCCTTCCAAAGCAGCCAA
Source organism: Sphaerodactylus townsendi (assembly GCF_021028975.2). Taxonomy (NCBI): domain Eukaryota; kingdom Metazoa; phylum Chordata; class Lepidosauria; order Squamata; family Sphaerodactylidae; genus Sphaerodactylus; species Sphaerodactylus townsendi. The sequence goes on from NC_059434.1 coordinate 71,130,769, forward strand.
CAGGGGAACTGATGTCTATGGTCTGGAGATCAGTTGTAATAGTGGGAGATCTCCAGAATTAAAGTTTTGGGGGTTTGCCGGCATCATTCTGGTACATAATGTTACTACTGGAGAGAACTGGAAATGATGTCATAGCTGGAGATCTGGCAACCTAAGAGACCTGGCAGCCATGTACAACTGGAGCCTAAGAGAGTGCATGCACAGCTGCTATAGCAAGCTCTGCTCTAAGATTGCTGGCACAAAAAGTAGCTTACCAACAGCCACATTATCTGTCTCTGCTAACCCATCAACAGTCGAAGAGGAGGCAATAGATGAGGTGATACTGGTAACTGTTCTGCTGGCACAATCTGAATTAAACGCCCCCTACTGCAACAGGAGTGCTTGGCTTGCTCCTGAGCCATTTTAACTTTGTAGCCAACCATTCACTCATCCATCTTTATTTGTAATCCACTTTTCTCACCAGTGTGAAGGGAGGAACTAAAAGTGACTTGCAAAATGGCTCCGTTTTGTCCTCACAACAACCCAATAAGGTAGATTAGGCGAAGAGAGTATGACTTGCCCATAGTCATCTGCAAGCTTCATGGCAGAGTAGGGACTTGACCCCTGACCTTCCACATCCTACTCCAGCATTCTAACCACTCTAGCTTTCTGGTTCTCTTCTAAAATTGCTTGTATAACCCATGGCCTTATAAGCACTTGCATTTATAAATGGTTTTACAATGAAAAAAATCTGTTGCTGGTCATTCAGGATAGTGACTAATTGACCAGATATTGCAGCCGTAATATAGTATTTGGCCTGCATACTTTTTGTTTAACTGCGTTCCTGTGTTTTGATTTTAACAGCTGAAATAGAGACCTGTTTAGGACTGCAAGGTAGCCCTTTTGACAGTTGTCGGGATTTTTCCCTCTTGCTTGCTGATGGCTGTTAGTCTCACATTTCATTTGGGGTGACATGTGGCAGGTTCCCTCTGTTAATTAGAACAAATGTGCCAATTATGTTAATATATCTCCTGATGCCCATCAGTGAATAATTAGAGACAACACATCTGTCTCCCACCAGGGAGCGGAATGGGGTGGGGAGTAGAAAATGCTACAAGGTGAGGAGTGCTCTAAATTACTGCCACATTGCATTGTAGCGTAAAGGCACAATGTCATGAGAAGTTTGCAGTTGCTTTAGTCATTCAATATAGAGAAGGGGGGGGAGTTATATGGAATTCCACTGCATAAATTTTTTGCCTTGGATGACTTACTGAAAGAATTACAAGGCTGGAAAGAGTCCACAAGAGGACTTTTCTACACAGGTAATAGGGCAGCGTTATAGAAAATCGTTGACAAAGTTAACTGAACAAATAAGTAGGGATAGTGATCTGTACTACTCTGTATAGTTTGCTGTAAGTTGGATCCTTTTATGTAATTTTGATCATTTAGTGTGTCCTGTTAACACTTATACTTTTCTTGTTTTCCTGTTTTTGAGACTTCTGGTTGGTTCTGCAACCCAAATCCTAATTCATTGTTTGATGAATATTCCCATATTACTGCTTGTATGACTTTGTGTCATCTGCCTTGAGTCCTCTATAAATAACATAAACAAACAAACAAATTACACTACCTACTGCTTCAGGGGCTAATATAATGGGATGCATTAACCATTACGGTTCTAGAATGAATAGATTCTGTGATATCTGGTTTCACTGGTATCACTGCTGCCTCTCATTGAGCAAGGGTATACTTAAGGCATAGCAAGTAGACCAGGGGTCTGCAACCTGCAGCTCTCCAGATGTTCATTATTTATTATTATTATTATTTATTTAATTTGTATACCGCCCGATCCCCGAAGGGCTCCGAAGGGCTCTGATAGACTAAAAATCCCATCAGCCCCTGCCAGCATGGCCAATTGTCCATTCTGGCAGGGGCTGTTGGGAATTGTAGTCCATGAACATCTGGAGAGCCGCAGGTTGCAGACCCCTGAAGTAGACTATCCAACTATTCTTTGTGCCCTTTGTGCTGTCCTTAGGTGTCATGGGAATGTCATACCCTTGAAAGCACCAGCACAGTCACTGCTTTCTTGCACAGGTTGTTTTATTTCAGGTTATGCTTCTGGAATGGATAGAATCTGTTATATCCAATGCCACAGCTGCCTCTCAGTTGTTTATTTACACCAGACAGCATGATGTGGTTAAAACTGGGTTTGTTTCCCCACTCCTTCACTAGAAGCCTGCTGGGTGACCTTGGGCGAGTCATAGTTCTCTCAGAACTCAGCCCCATCTACCTCACAAGGTGTCTGTTGTGAAGAGAGGAAGGAAAAAAGTTTGTAAACTTCTTTGAGACTCCTTAGCGTTGAGAAAAGCGGGGTATAAATCCAAATTCCTCTTCCCCCTCCTCTTTCTCTTCTGTTCTCTTCATTTGTTTGTTTAAAATGTTTATTAGCTGCCTTTCTAGCTTATGGAACCGAAGGTAGCTTATAGTGTAAACAGAACAAAAAACATAGAATACATAAAACATGTGAAAGTCCATAAACTGAAATCACCATTAAAAAACCATTAAAAGGAGAGTGAATGGGAACAACCACCTATATTTCAAAGTGGTCCCTTCAGATGGCATCATAGGGGAAAGATAATGGCATTCAACATGTGAAACAAGCAATATATTAATCATTTCTACAGAACGTTAGCTACATCCTGAACATTTCATGTATGCGATCCCTGTGATCCTTACACCAGCTCCATGAACTAGGGTAGTATTATTATTCCCGTATGGTAGCTCTGGGAGCCAAAACTGAGTTAGTATTTGTTTGTCAAATGCTGTTCAGTGCATATAGGTCTGAGATGAGTAATGAATAATAACAGCCAACCAAATGAACCCCTACAAATTTCCAACAGAAAGCAAGCTTGTTAATTTTGCAGCATTTTATTTCTAAGGGATTTTTTAAAAATGTTAAATTGGCTTACAGTACTTATTTCTCTGTCAGAACCAACGACATTCTTGCGCAGTCTGCTTTTTAGTTCTTGCTAGATGCCCCTTGGGTCCACACCTTCTTAACATTTCAAAGCTAGAGTACACAGGATCTCAAAATCAAGGCAATAGCTAATTTGTAGTTTTGAATAGGTGCCCTTACTTACGAATATAATGAACACCTTTCTGAATCAGGTCCAGCTAATCCTTCATTTTTTAATAGAATCCCAACCATAAATAAGGGATGAGACATTCCATCCAAATCTATGTAGAAGGCAGACTATAGTATGTAGAATATGCTGGTGGGTTACAGTATATCTTCTGTTGGGTGTAGCAGTGTTTGATATGCAAAGGAACAGAGAAGAAGATCCAGCAGGGGATAGGCAAATGGTCAGTTAGAGAAGGCTGAATTTAGTGACCCCTTCGACCTTTTGTATCACGCCTTGTCTGTCCTTAGACTGATAATCTCAGGTCTAATATCCTGCTTCTTCTCCAAAGTTAGTTTCAGAGACTCTTCCTAGCTAGTAAGATAGCAGCATGCTATCTTTCCCTCTTTCCTATCCTAAATGTACTTCCTAATAAATATTTACCTTTTACCATTTTAATTAGTGTGTTAGCCGCTTCTCTGTTCAGTAAACCAATGTCTTCTATGTACCTTCTGTCATCCAGTCTATCGGCAAGTTAATAATCACAGTGGTATGTAGAACCCACAGCAATTATGTATTCAACAGAAGCCAATCACACACACTTTGTAAACTAATCTTGGTTCTCCCAGATTCAGTTTAGAAAAAAGAGAAGCTAGCAGTGAAACTTCATGACCATCTGTCCTGTCTGGAATATTAGAAAAATCAAGCCAGAGTTTAATGTTCTACATTTTCAACTTGTACTTATCAACCTTTTTATTATTGGAGTAATAGATAAATAGAAAAAATGTGGCATGGTATTGTCCAATCTCATTAGATCACAGAAGCTAAACAGGAGACCAGTACTTGCATGAATGACCGCCAAGAAAGATTCTGTGGAGGCAGGCAAACCATCTGCTTCTTAGTTGCCCTGAAAGCCCCTTGCTGGAGTCACCATAAACTGGTTGCAACTTGGCATTACATACCTTGGCTGGCCTAAAGGCCGTAATAAATCTCTCTCTCTCTCGCTCTCGCTCTCTCTCTCTCTCTCTCTCTCTCCCCTATCTATCTATCTATCTATCTATCTATCTATCTATCTATCTATCTATCTATCTATCTATCTATCTATCTATCTAGCTATCTAGCTAGCTAGCTAGCTAGCTATCTTGGCATTACATACCTACTTAATAGAGTTCATTAGATCAAAAATGAAGTGAGTGAAACCAGAGGAGCTAGAGAATTTGATGCCCATTCTGATGTGAGGCACCTTCTCCTGTTGGAAGAGGCTCTTCTATTTTTTGAATAGTCTCTTACACCTGGAACACACCATGCACAAGAGGAAAGCTGTACTATTAAAGGAACAAAACTACAGGCTCCAACCCTGCTTCTTCCGAGTATAACAGCTGTACAAGAATGAACACAATTCAGACCAGCATTGGAAACCAACAATGGAAAAAGAAGAAGAGTTTTTATATCCCCCATTTCTCTCCTGTAAAAAGACTCAAAGAGGCTTCCCTTCCCACCCCCCCAAACACCCCATTGTTAGCGCGGACCGACCTGCTTACACTGTGAGGTAGGTGGGGCTGAGAGAGCTTGGAAGAACTTTGGCTACCCAAGGTCACCCAGTTGGTGTGTGTTGGAGTGCCCAGGCGAATCTAGATCCCCAGATAAGCCTCCACAGTTCAAGTGGCAGAGCAGGGAATCAAACCCATTTCTCCAGATTAGAGTGCACCTGCTCTTAATCACCATGCCACTGTTGCTCTCAGAACTGAAACAAATGAAAAAAATAGAAATAATAAAAAATGAAAAGAAACAAAAAAAATAAAACATTTGCATTTTCCCAGTTCTTCAGATTTCAATATATTGCAGGTCTTCAGATGTCAATATATTCCAGGTCTATATATTGCAATACAAAGTGGAAAACTGATGGTTCTCCTTTCCCTAACCCCTTGGAACTTGCTGCCTGAACAGTGTGAGGCTGATACAGTCTACAGTGCTAGGGACTGTGCACAGCATGCAGCTTATCTACAACACAATGTTGCAACATCAGTACATTATACTTGTGAAGAAAAAGAAACCTTTCTGAATGAAAAGTTAAAAAGAACAGCAGCTTTTAATGTGTGGATACTGACTGAGAACTGCACTGTAGTAAGGGTACTATGCTGCCCTCTTTTAGCCTGTTTACCTTGCAGTCTGCTGATACTATCACAGATAATACACAGGCTTCCATTGGATGCTTATTCTGAATCACTAATGTGAAAAGGGTCCCCTGTCTGAGGTTAAATCACTTCTGATCTGAGAAACAATATAGGCTTGTTCATTTATCAGTTTGACTTAGCTGAGAAAAAAAGAAGCTTCTAACAAGCAAAGGAGACTGGTACCTTCTCCTTGGCCGTTTCCGCACGGCGGCGGAAACGGCGAGGTCGGCGCATTGTGCGCCGACCCGAAGACGCTGGGACCGTCCGCATGGACGGTCCTTGAAGCAGCTGGGCAGCCGGCGCCGCGGAGCGCCAGCGCCCAGCCGACCCGGCTTGTCCCCGGGCCTCCGGCGCGTCGCCGAGGCCTGGGGACACGCCCCCCTGGCCCTGCGCGCCTGCTCCAGCGGCGCAGGGCAGGGGGGCGTGTCCCCGGGCCTCGGCGACGCGCTGGAGGCCCGGGGACAAGGTGAGTGCTGGGTGGGGGAGGCGGCATGAAGCCGCTGCCGTTCGCTCGGCAGCGGCTTCATGCCGGCGTTTCCCCAAAAAGAGCGCTGGGAAGCGCTCTGGGGAAACGCCGGCTTCAGGCCGGCCGGGCGGTGCAGGCGCTGCGTGACTGCGTTGCAGCTGCGCTCGCGTAATGGCGGCCTGGAGACGGTGTTTTTACCGTCTCCAGGCCGCCATGAATTGCCCGTGCGGAAACGGCCCTTGCTTGTCCAGATGGTCTCTTCCACAATCACTGCTTAAAAACTTCCCACATAGAGGATAAATCTCACTAGGGAGCTGGTTGTCTGTAAATGCTTACTATATACTGAAACAAACATTTCCACCTCCTCTATTCAGCCACAGTTAGATGCTAAGCTCACAACATGAGTGTAGTCTACAGAGGATAAGGGGCACATGGGACATTGTGAAGCGAAACAGCCAGTGGGTTGTAACTGATAAAGTACTGAGTAGAGTCTGATTACCCATTATATTGATCATGGCAAAATTAGCCCCATTTAAATCTGGCTGTAACTGTTATGAACTCCCTTCAAGGCAGACAGAGAAAGCTGGAGGGAATTAATAGTGATGTGCACATTTTTTCCCCTCCTCCGCCCCTTCTATAAGTTGTTTTGGTTTATTATTGCATTATTTGTTGCTCTCTCTTTTTGCTATTGCTTTCAGTGGTGATTTTGAGTAGCATTCTCTGTCTGTTGTTACAAGCCAGTGTGGTGTAAAAGAGTGGTGGTCTCTAATCTGGAAAATTAGGTTTGATTCCCACTCCTCATGAAGCCTGCTTGACCTAATCACAATTCTCACAGAACTCTCATAGGAGAAGGCGATCGTAAGCCACTTTGAGACTCCCTAAAAGTCGAGAAAAGTGGGGTATAAATATAAAAACCAAGTCTTCTTCTTCTTATTCACCTTATAGTTCTGTTACCAACGACACTATTAATTGCCTCATCTTTAAAAGATGTTATCAGAAGATTCAGTGGTTTGGGTCGAAGTCCTAATGAGCTTTAAAAACAATATCTTCCCTTTTAATGATAAATTATTATACACATCAAACAGTGGCACGGGGTTTAAATTTTCATTCTCAGAAAATGCAGCCAGTGTTTTGGAAGGAATTATTAATGAATTATTAATTATTAATACATTCTTCTGAAGAAAAAAGTATTACAAGGTTTGATTTTAAGAAAGTCTATAAAGAAGTAGCTCTAGATGCTAGATATTAATCCCAAAAGTATAGGTGAAAAAGCTTAAGAGGGTATGTCAAAGAGATTATTTAAAGGGTTTGCTATTAGTCTAACTCATCTTCATGCTGTGCTTGCCCCTTTCGTTATCTGATGTTTTCATCTACGCTGGGCCAGATTTCTTGTGCCCTTATCTTTATAATTTGTAGCATGTCAGATGCTTTAGTTTTCAGTTTGCCGAACTTCCAGATTATTTTATCATGGGGAGCTGGGAAATGTTCTGGTCCTTGATGTTATATTAAATCATCTAGTTCACCTGCATTATTCAGTCTCTTTGGATAGATGTTCAAATAGTGTGGAGGAAAGGGGATATTTGTAGTACAATAATACCAGTTTGTGCACATTTTGATTTCATAGTTTGTTCCAGACACTAGTGGCCAGGTCAATTCTTTGTTCTCTCTATCAGCTTGTAGCATGTTGTGTTTGTTGGTAAATTTCA